>NC_136927.1:68614574-69120859 GCF_949752795.1 Hyperoodon ampullatus
ACAGAGGGAATCAAAGTGGAAATATCCAGCAGCAAGAGAATGAAGAAAAGAGGTTGCTGAAAAGGCAACAAGATGACAAGAAGCAGAGGGGCAGCTACTTGGGGGAGTGACAACTACCCTAAATTCCGTAGGAGGGTCAAGATCCAGCCAGTGAAAGGCAAACACATCTCTAGGCGGATGAGACCATGGAGGCCAAGGCTGGGAGAGAGAAGGTTGAAGGCAAAAGACAAATTGATGGGAGTTCAGTGTGACTGATATGGAGAAAGCTCAAAGGTGAAAGGACAGACCAGGTTCTAGGGAGTGGAAGGTTTAGATTTTATCCCCAGGGCAATGGAGCAGAATTGAAGGATTTTAAACCCCAAAGGTACCTGAGCAGATACATATTTTATTTTTTTAATTTTTTAATTTATTATTTATTATTTATTTTGTGTGTGTGTGTGGTACGCGGGCCTCTCACTGCTGTGGCCTCTCCCGTTGTGGAGCACAGGCTCCGGATGCGCAGGCTCAGCGGCCATGGCTCATGGGCCCAGCCGCTCTGCGGCATGTGGGATCCTCCCGGACTGGGGCACGAACCCGTGTCCCCTGCATCGGCAGGCGGACTCCCAACCACTGCACCACCAGGGAAGCCCGATACATATTTTAGTTAGATCATCGGACTTCCATGTGGGAAAGAGATTAGATTGGAGTAACATTGGAGCATATGACTTTGACTTCAGGAAAAGTGGTTCTACCTTCAGACCCTATTCCACACCTGAGTATCTATGCAAGCAAATGAGTGGACATGGGCAAATTGTTCCCAGCTACAGCTTTAAACATAATAGTGCCAAACTGGAAACAACCCAAATGCCCATCCTCAGTAGAATGGACCGTGGTATATTCAGAGGATGTCTATCAATGAGAGAGAGAGAAAAAAATTGAGAGAATTATCACTACACACAACCAGAAGGATGGGTCTCACATACATCTTTTTGACAACAGAAGCCGCTCTCCAAAGAGTATATGACTCCATTTACATGTGATTCAGAAAGAGGAGGTGAGTTAGACTACCTGTTCCCTTTGAGGTGGGTATCGACTGGGTCGGAGCAGGAGGAAGGCCTCTGGTGCGCTGGCGATGCTCAGAGCCCGATCTGCGCGGGGTTACCTGGGTGTGAAATTTCATAAAACTTCATCAAGATGTACACAGAAGATGTGTTTGCTTCATTACAATATATGTTACACTTCAAACACACTTATCCCTTTGGAATTTCCTCTATTTACTCCTAGGCATGATGGCCTTGTCAAAAAAAGAGAACTCTATTGATGACCCCAAGCCATATAAAATTTCCCTGGGTTTGTTCTTCTTAATCTATGTGTGGTGATGCTCCGATTAAAAGCAAATTTAGCATCTAGTGAAACTGAATCCGAATGCTAAATATGCCTGCCAACTTTTGCTGTTTCCTTGGAAAAGTTCACTGTAATCTGTGTGTGTGTGTGTGTGTGTGTATGCACTATAGCTACATGTTTGGGACACCTCCTTTGAGTTCCTTCCAAAATTCCCTAAGAGGACAGGGCACCTTTGCAGCTGGGCATGCCATAGATAATGACCTAGTGCCTGAGTGTATTAGGTGCTGCAGGGGATGCCACAGTCCCAGCTGTAAATTATTGCCCTGTGTTCTGACCGCCCCCCCACCCCCCCCCCCCCCACCTAAATCTTCTTACTCAACTCCCTGTGGGCTTCTCCCAGATCAGACTGGGTGAGCGCCCAGCTCCCCAGAGGAGGGGCAGCCTCTTGCTGCGATGGTGTCTAATTGTTTCTAGATTATATCCCTGGGACAGCAGTCCCAGCCAGTGTTCCTGGAATTAACACACTCACTGAAGGATTGAAGATGGTGATTAGACCCGACAGCATCCGTTTCGGTGGGACAGTCGCAACGTCACAGAGCTGTGCAGGACGGCGAGGAGATTTATTTGTGTGGAATGGAGACATATGGGCAGAATCATCCGCTCCCTTTCCTCTGTAATTAAAACATCTGGGAGTACCAAAGAGCTGGGAAATGAGAAGAAAACAGTGCACAGCTCTTCCCAGCCCAGCTCTGAATAATCCAGCTGTGGGGCTGTGACATCATAGGGTGCCAAACACCTGGCCTGGGCTGGTCCGGGAATTGCCAACAACCCAAAGGCCAGTTCGCTTGCAAATGTGACTTTGGGGGTCTTGTTATGGTGCTTCATTTTATTTTTGTCTGAAAGTGCACATCATGAGTTTCTTTCTGAAGATGTTTTCTAGAGTGTTTTACCAAAAAAAAAAAAAAAAAAAAAAAGGGCTAAATGAAAGGGGACTAGAGCCCAGTTTGGGGGCTGGTATAGGCTATGGCATTTTTGGATCATGTGATGAGTTTTAGCTGGGGCAGTGAAAATTGCTTTTCCCTATATGGAAGGAGACCTTGGTTTTCCTTGGTTCCTCTTAGCCAGGATCCCTCATCTAATACCTAGACCTCAAATGGGTCCCATCAGCCTAGTTTCAGGGCCCCTCAGCAAATACGTCAAACTTGGAGGGACCAGTGTCTGAAGATGTCCTCTGCTTTACTTAGAAGGGACTGAGGTGGGACAATTTAGGAGAGCATTCACGCCCACCTCCCCACCTATCAGCCCACTCATGACTCCGTCCACCCAGTCGTTCAAGCAAGGAAGCTTTATGAAGCACCATCTATCTCTCAGGTCCTGCACTTGGTGCTGGGAATACAGGAGTAAGAGCCCTCACATAGGTCACTTGGTTTTGAATAAGACATAAAACAATTCAATAAGGCACATGATAAGGAGCTGTGTAGTCCATGTTTTGTGAGCATACAGAGGAGAGCATCAGCTTCTGCCTCCTGCATCCTGATCGATGAATTAAATAGTGATACCCATTACCGGAGTCTCTGTTCTGTACATCACACGGGGAGCCCAGCGCCATCAGCAGGAAAGTAAAGAGGTCTGCATTTATTGAGTAATTCCTATGTGCCTAGCATGTTACATATTTGATTTCTTTCAATCTTCAGAGTGACTCTTTGAGGTGGGTATTATTCTGTCCATTCTACAGGTCAGGTAACCAAGGTGCTAAGTGAGAGAGTGGCCAGGATGACATTTGGATCCTCAAATGCTTAAATCAAATGAACAAGTTTGTCTGTTTCACTGAGCTACCAGCCTCCTGGACTTCATTATTACTGCTGTGAAATAAGCAACCTTCTCGGAATCCCGTGACAGCTTAAAGTCCCCCTGTGGCTCCTCCTGCCCGGGACATTGGCCCACCCAGTCACCTATCACAGGCGCTGCTCCAGTTCTTTTTCTCAGGATCCAGTCTCCTGGACTTCACTTAGCTTGTGCCAGCCTCTGTCCCTGCTTGGCAGGTTTCTTTCACCTCTGTCCAGACTCCACTGGGCTGTGAGTAAACTGAAGCCTCGGCTGTATCTTCTTTATCTCTGAAACTTTTAAATCTGTTGATCACTGTGGAGCATAGGACCTGGCACACATGTTCCACATCTGTGAAATGCAGCTAATATCACAACGGTACTGACCAGGTAAGTGAGAGCCAACTGCTTTATGGATTTTCTGCAACACAGCTTCTTACATCAGTGTATTTATTCATCCCCCATGTATTATAGGGCTATCTTGTTTGGGCATCTTGTCTGTCTTGAAGCAGCAGACAATGAAAGAACAACAGCCACTGGGAGATTATAGCCCTGGGATGATTACAGTCCTGTGCCTTCTTGAAATAATCTCTATTTGTAAAATGCCTTTGGGAAGCCAGCTCTAGACAGGTGGCATTCCCTTTATCTGGTCCTATGAAGCCCTGCCCAGTCTCTTCCCAAACAATTGCTCCACAACACAGCTAAGTTTCTAGCACCCTTTAAGAGAGAACTTACCTGTTCACCTAACAGAGGACCATGTCTCTGGAATCCTGGGGAGAGTCTGAGAAAGCTCTGCTCACATGGAGCCCTATAATCAATGCTGAGCCTAAATTTGTCCCCAAGATTCAATTAAGACCAATCCCCTTCCTGATGAAAGAATCTGACATCCACCCAGGCATAAATATTTATGCCTGATAGGATTTTCCTTAACAGCAAAAAAATCTGCCGTGACAACATTAAGAATATGAATACATTCCTGGTGAAGACTCCATTATCAGTACTAATAATAACTTAACAGTTTCAGCATGTGTCATGATGAGATGTATGCAAATGGGGGCTCATCTGTCAGAAGCACTTGGAAGTGGACCGGCAGGTCTGTCACACGCCTTGGTTGCAGCCGGTGAGACCTCATTTCACATACAACAATGCCGTGTACTCATTTGCCGGGATAATGCTCTGTACTCATGTATCACCCTTCACTCAAAGATCACACATCAGCTTGGCAGACCCTGCCAATGCCTCCATAAAGCCAAAACATCTGGATGAGAAGTGAAAAACCCAGTCTTTCAGCAAGTCGGCCAGCCAGACATCTTCCCCCATATATTTGTTTAGTGCCTACTGTCTTAGACCGATGTTTCATCTACACGCTGTCACACATGCAGATGAAAGATGGATTCCTCTTCATAATACAGCTAGAAATTTGGGTACTGGGAAAACACAATGCTTCTTATAACATCTGCAACATCTGTTATTAGTTTAAAGGTTTCGATTTTCTTGTGGGCAGTTTTTCTTGGAATCAGGCTAAGCTTGTGCCAGAAGGTGGGCGCTGCCTGGTTTCTATCCTGGTGTTTCTAACCCTTAGGGTTTCTAAAGGTATAGCTAACTGAGACTAACGCATTATTTTTCTAAATTACTCTGCTCCAAATTATAAATATGAAATCTAAATTGGGATTTATGGATAAATGACATTGTGAGCATGAATAGCTTTCCACAGTATCCATAGTCCTATTAATTACCAACAGGATGCAATGACAAATTGTATGTCTGCAATGAAAATGATGGAAAGGTGCCATTTATATGTCAGAATTGTCAAAGAGTTCCTGGCAGATATAGTTCAGAGGAGAAGGGATTGAAGGGTGAACATACCCTAGCAATTGTTTCCCACATGTGAAGCAAGAGTCTGTTTAGACAGGACCTGGAAAAGAAGCTGGTAGAACAACTTTAGCAATCAACAAGGAATGATTGGAAGGGAACAGCATGGATATTTGGGGAGGCTCATCTGAGCCCCACCAGTCACTCTCGGTGGTCATGACAAGCACTAGAAACTTATTCTTGGCGAGGAGGCTGGACAAAGAACATTGGCCCTACCAGTGCTAACTCCCAATTGTGTAGCTGTGCCTGTCAAAGAGGGTGGGCCTTGTGTAATTAACTTTTGGCCATTTCCAAATAAAGGAGGGTAACTGTCCAGCCTAATCATGAAATGATGAAACTTATGGGGCCCCATTTCCATGTGTACCACACTATTGGATTTCTAAACTGGCTATCTTAAAGAAAAATAAATCTAAGTTGTTCTTTGTTTGAAAAAGCCAGATATGAATCTACACCATCTGCCAATCTGTCTCAGGTCTTGGTTCTCAGGATGAGCAGCAGGAAAGTTCCTCAAGCATAGGAGAGGATAAATAATGTCAAAAAAGGAGACCTATTTGAAGATTCAGAGCAAACATCTCCATGTTAAATAGTTACTCTAAGAGAAGTTCAAAAAAATTAGAATTTACATCTTCAGCAATATTCCAGAGGATAGTATATCTAAAAAGTGTGAGGAGGCAGGAAACAATATAAGACTAGTAAAGAATGGATACAGATGAAACATAAGATTGCTGAATTTAAAACTAGAACTGAGTTACTAACCAGCCCATTAGGTACTCAGAGCATTGTCCAACAGCTATTTCTGTAATGGTGACAATGTTCTATATCAAGGGTCAGCACACTTGTTTATGTAAAGGATCAGATGGTAAATATTTCAGTCTTTGTGGGTCACGTATAGTCTGTTGCATATTCCCCATGTTTTTAAACAAAACTTTAAGACTAAAAAACATTTCGGCCAACGGGATGTACAAAAGTAGTCCATGGGTATCTCTTCACGTCCACTAGGATAACCATACATAAAAAAAAAAAAGAAAAAAGAAAGAGAAAGAGAAAAAGAACAAGTATTGGTAAGGATGTGGAAAAATTGGAGTTCTCATACACTGCTGGTGAGAATGTAAAATGATGAGACCTCTGTGGAAAAGAGTTTGGCTGTTCCTCAAGAATTCAAACATAGAATTATCATATAAACTGGTAATTTCACTCCTAATTATATATCTCCAAAACTGAAAACAGGAGTTCAAACAAAAACTTGTACATGAATGTTCATAGCAACACTATTCACAATAAGCAAAAAGTAGAAACAACCCAAGTGTCCATCAACAAATTAATGGATAAATAAAAAGTGATATATCCATATAATGGCATATTATGCAGCCATGAAAAGGAATGAAGTACTGATCCGTGCTACAACATGGATGAACTGTGAAACCATTATGCTAAGTGAAGAAAGCCAGACAAAAAAGGCTGGTTTTCATTTATGTGAATAACTAAATCATAGAGACAAAAAGCAGGTTAGCGGTTTCCAGGGGTAGGAGGAAGTAGCTGGTGGAGAGTGACTGCTTAATAAACATAGGTTCTTTAGTTCTGGAACTAGATAGTAGTGATGGTTGTACAACATTGCAAATGTACTAAATGCCACTTAATTGTACACTTTAAAATGATTAAATGGCAAATTTTATGTTATATGTATCTTGCCACAATTAAAATATATCAATAAAGGGAAAACCTAATTAACAAAAAAAAAGCTATGGGCTGGATGTGCCACATGGACTGTAGTTTGCCAATGCTATTCTCTATCTGTACTATCGATTGGTAGCTACTAGCCCCATGTAACTTCAGTAGCTTCAGGGGCTCAATGCCCTTGAAAAATGTGACAGAGCAACTCATCTTTTAATTGAATTTTATTTAAATGTTAAGTTGAAATTTAAATAGCCACATGTGGCTGGTGACTACTGTATTGGATAACATGACTCTAGAAAGCTGAATACCGAAAGGGAAGAAAAACTCAAGAAATTCTCTTAGAATTTTAAGAAATTTTTAAAAATAAGCTTTTCCACTACAAAAAGCTTGCTCATTTATAAGTATGATATAAAACATTACTGTATACACTATGGGTTTAATATGAAATAAGTAATTCAATTCAGAAGAATTGCATCATACTGACATGAAAATATGTTGAAAGAAAAAATTAAATTTTTTATTAACAAAAATGTAATTTTGACCACTGCAACAGCTGCATTGTTTCAATGTTTCTATTCATCAGGCAGTTAATCTCCATTAGGCAAAGCAGAGGAAAGTGAATAAAGCAAATATCTTGAAAAAAAAATAAAGAAAGAAAGAATAGTGATGAGATAAAAGAGGACAGATCCAAGGGGAATTCTAGGAGGCTGGAAAGGAAAGACAAAGGAGAGACAAAATAAAAGAGAGAAAAAAAAACTTTTTAAGTCTAAAAAAGTGGCTTTGTTAGTTGGACTGACTCACCATGCTAGTATTATCAAAAAAGAATAATGAAAAGACAGCAATGCTGAGACATAGCCCAATGAAATTATTTTGAATTTGAAAGTTAAAATAAATTTTGCTACAAGCATTCTTGCATGAAAATAAACAGATTATTTAGAAAGGAGCAAACACCAGAATGGTCTCAGATCTTCTGGGGAACTCTAAATGCTTTAGACAATGGTTACAGAGTTCTTAGCAGAAAAAAACACAGAGATTTAACAATTGTTTACTTAGATAAAATGGGAGTTCCTGGTTAAGACCAAAAGAAATCCATTTTCAGAAAGACAGATGCTCAGAAAGTCAACACTCACTTAAAAGAAAAAATTCTCATATAAATAACCTTGTAGAGAACGTTCCACATAGAAAAAAACTACAAAACTCATGAAAAGGAAATCATGGTATTAAAGAATTGGAAAAAAGCAACTAAAACTGCAAAATATAGAGTTAAGTATAAATAATTTTTCTTACTATGGTTATAGTATAATGTACATGAAAAAATCAAGAAGTAAATAATATAAAAATTATTTTATGCCAATAAGCAATTACTGATTGATTACATCAATCAAACTCGGAAATGAATGAAAAGAGAAAGTAAACTTGTCCAGATTGTCTCAAATATGTGCATGTTTGTATGTGGACTTATTTAGGTCACATTTATCCAGTGCATCATTTTATGACATGCTCCTAACATGGGCTTCCTCTACAAAACGGCCTTTCACAACAATCACGTGACAGTGTTTGAGATAACCTTATTAGGAGATATCATCAGAGGTGGTAGCTTTCTTCCTGAATTTGGGGATGTTTATTCTAGAAGGTCTTTATCTTTTCCTCATGAGTTTCTGGCTTCTAGTTAGAGTTGCCATACCCTTATAAACTGAAGCATTCTGACTTTATGAGATACTTCAGTAGCAATTATATGGTTTCAATCATTTCTCTTTCCCAACACTAATAGATCAGTTTAATTCTAAAATTATTTATGTTTTCATATATCTTCATGAGAAAGTTAAAATCACCATAAGATATTAAGTAAGCTTCACTTATTAATGGTTGGTCTCATTCAACTGATAAAGTAAGCCCAAGGGTCATGTAAATATAGAGGAGACCAAAAATTTGTCTAATCCAAAGACTGAAGGAAGGGAAATTTTTACCATAGCAGATTTGTCATTTTATAAGCTAAACATCTGGTACAGCTGTGAAATTTCAGGTATTATCTCATTCTCTAGCTTCCCCAAAAGAAACAGAAATAAAGCACTCAATGAATATGAGAGTAAATGTATCAGTTATTACAATAAGTACCAGTGGTTTAAATCCTTTTATTAAAAGATAAATTGAATTAAAGAATAATCCAACTATGTGCAGCTTACAAAAATTATATCTAAAAGTTCACTCAGAAATGTTAAAACTCAATGTATTAGAAAAGATATTTCAGGCATATGCAAACAAACAGAAAGCAGAGGTAGAGAATTAATATCACCCAAAGTATAATTTAAAGCACAATACAGTGAGGATTGTGGGTAGTTTATGTTGAGGATAATGGGTAGTTTATGTTGATAAAATGTATTATTGCAAATTATGCTATCATAGTTTGATTCATTATATTTTATATATATATATTATTATCAAATGATACAAAGAAAATTGTTAAAAAATAAACTAAGAAATTTTAAATACAATTATATGGGAGATAAAACAAAACACTTTCATTCTTTCATACATCATGAAGACAAAAATCTATATATGGGATTTTTTGTTAACATTTATTAGGCTGAATACATGAATATTTGGAAACATTAGTTTCCATAACAAGGAAAATTTTTTTTCCAATATCCATAGAAATTTAGCAAAATTCAACAACCCCCAGGGAATATTCATTGGAGTGAGGCCTCCCAGAGGTCCTCATCTCAGCACCAAGACACAGCTCTACCCAAGAGCCTACAAACTCCAGTTTTGGAAGCCTCAGGCCAAACAACCAGTAAGACAGGAACACAATCCCACCCATCCAAAAAAAAAAAAAAAAAAAAAATAGAGAGAGCAAAAATAATGTCACAGATGAAGGAGCTAGGTAAAAACCTATAAGATCAAATAAATGAAGAGGAAATAAGCAATCTACCTGAAATAGAATTCAGAGTAATGATAGTAAAGATGATCCAAAATCTCGGAAACAGAACGGAGAAAATACAGGAAATATTTAACAAGGATCTAGAACTAAAGAACAGACAAACAGTGATGAACAACACAATTACTGAAATTAAAAATACTCTGGAAGGAATCAATAACAGAATAACTGAGGCAGAAGAACGGATAAGTGAGCTGGAAGATAAAATGGTGGAAATAATACCCAGGGAGCAGAATAAAGCAAAAAGAATGAAAAGAATTGAGGACAGTCTCAGAGACCTCTGGGACAACATTAAATGCACCAACATTCAAATTATAGGGGCCCCAGAAGAAGAAGAGAAAAAGAGAGGGTCTGAGAAAGTATTTCAAGAGTTTATAGTAGAAAATTTCCCTAACATGGGAAAGGAAATAGTCACCCAAGTCCAGGAAGCGCAGAGAGTCCCATACAGGATAAACCCTAGGAAACATACAGCAAGACACATATTAATCAAACTAACAAAAATTAAATTCAAAGAAAAACTATTAAAAACAGCAAGGGAAAACAAAAAATAACATACAAAGGAATCCTCATAAGGTTATCAGCTGATTTTTCAGCAGAAACTCTGCAGGCCAGAAGGGAGTGGCAGGATACACTTAAAATGATGAAAGAGAAAAACCTACAATGAAGATTACTCTGCCCAGCAAGGATCTCATTCAGACTCGATGGAGAAATCAAAAGCTTTTCAGACAAGCAAAAGTGAAGAGGATTCAGCACCATCAAACCAGCTTTACAACAAATGCTAAATAAACTTCTCTAGGCGGGAAACACAAGAGAAGAAAAAGACCCATAAAAACAAACCCAAAACAATTAAGAAAATTGTAATAGGTACATACATATCGATAATAACCTTGAATGTAAATGGATTAAATGCTCCAACCAAAAGGCACAGACTGGCTGAATGGATACAAAAACAAGACCCATATATAAGAGACCCACTTCAGACCTAGGGACACATACAGACTGAAAGTGAAGTCATGGAAAAAGATATTTCATGCAAATGGAAATCAAAAGAAAGTTGGAGTAGCAATACTTGTATCAGATAAAATAGACTTTAAAATAAAGACTATTACAAGAGATAAGGAAGGACCCTATATAATGATTAAGGAATCAATCCAAGAAGATATAACAATTATAAATGTTTATACACCCAACATAGAAGGACCTCAATACATAAGGCAAATGCTAACAACCATGAAAGAGGAAAACAACAGTAACACAAAAGTAGTAGGGGACTTTAACACCCCACTTACACCAATGGACAGATCATCCAAACAGAAAATAAATAAGGAAACACAAGCTTTAAATGACACAATAGACCAGACAGACTTAGTTTATATTTATAGAGTATTCCTTCTGAAAGTGGCAGAATACACTTTCTTCTCAAGTGCACATAGAACACTCTCCAGGATAGCTCACATCTTGGGTCACAGATCAAACATTGGTAAATTTAAGAAAATTGAAATCGCATCAAGCATGTTTTCTGACCACAACGCTATGAGACTGGAAATCAATTATAAGAAAAAAACTGTAAAAAATACAAATACACGGAGGCTAAACAGTGTGCTACTAAATAACCAAGAGATCACTGAAGAAATCAAAGAAGAAATTAAAAAATACATAGAAACAAATGACAATGAAAACACAATGACCCAAAACCTATGGAACACAGCAAAAGCAGTTCTAAGAGGGAAGATTACAGCAATTCACTCTCACCTCAAGAAATAAGAAAACCCTCAAATAAACAATCTAACCCTACACCTAAAGCAACTAGAGAAAGAAGAACAAAGAAAACCCAAAGTCAGTAGAAGGAGAGAAATCATAAAGGTCAGAGAAGAAATAAATGAAATAGAAATGAAGAAAACAATAGCAAAGATCAATAAAACTAAAAGTTGGTTCTTTGAGAAGATCAACAAAATTGATAAACTCTTAGCCACACTCATCAAGAAAAAAAGGGAAAGGATGCAAATCAATAAAATTAGAAAGGAAAAGGAGAAATCTCAACTGACACTGCAGAAATACAAAGGAGTATAAGAGACTACTACAAACAACCATATGCCAGTAAAATGGACAACCACAAAGAAATGGACAAATTCTTGTAAAGGTACAATTTTCCAAGACTGAACAAGGAAGAATTAGAAAATATAAACAGACCTGTCACAAGTAATGAAATTGAAACTGTAATTAAAAATCTTCCAACAAACAAAAGTCCAGGATGAGATGGTTTCACAGGTGAATTCTATCAAACATTTAGAGAAGAGCTAACACTGATATTTCTCAAACTCTTCCAAAAAACTGCAGAGGGAGGAACATTCCCAAATTCATTCTATGAAGCCATCATCACCCCTGATACCAAAACTAGAAAAAGATATCACAAAAAAAGAAAATTAAAGACCAATATCACTGATGAACATAGATGCAAAAATCCTGAACAAAATATTAGCAAACAGAATCCAACAACATATTAAAAGGATCATACACCATGATCAAGTGGGATTTATCCCAGGGATGCAGGATTCTTCAATATATGGAAATTAATCAATGTGATACACCATATTAACAAATTAAGGAATAAAAACCATATAATAATTTCAATAGATGTAGAAAAAGCTTTTGACACAATTCAGTCCCCATTTATGATAAAAACTCTCCAGAAAATAGGCATAGAGGGAACTTACCTCAACATAATGAAGGCCATATATGGCAAACCCACAGCAAACATCATTCTCAATAGTGAAAAACTGAAAGCATTTCCACTAAAATCAGGAGCAAGACAAGGATGTCCACTCTTGCCACTCTTATTCAACATAGTTTTGGAAGTCCTAGCCATGGCAATCAGAGAAGAAAAAGAAATTAAAAGAGTAAAAATTGGAAAAGAAGAAGTAAAACTGTCACTGTTTGCAGATGACATGATACTACACATAGAAAATTCTAAAGATGTCACCAGAAAACTACTAGAACTAATCAATGAACTTGGTAAGGTTGCAGGATACAAAATTAATGCACAGAAATCTCTGGCATTCCTACACACTAACAACGAAAAATCAGAAAGAGAAATTAAGGAAACCATCCCGTTTACCACTGCAACAAAAAGAATAAAATACCTAGGAATAAGCCTACCTAAGGAGGCAAAAGACTTGTACTCAGAAAACTATAAAATACTGATGGAAGAAATCAATGATGACATAAACAGATGGAGAAATATACCATGTTCTTGGATTGGAAGAATCAACACTGTGAAAATGACTATACTACCCAAAGCAATCTACAGATTCAGTGCAATCCCTATCAAACTACCAATGGCATTCTTCACAGATTTAGAACAAAAAAATTTACAATTCATATGGAAACACAAAAGACCCCGAATATCCAAAGCAATCTGAATAAAGAAAAATGGAGCTGGAGGAATCAGGCTCCCTGACTTCAAATTGTACTACAAAGCTACAGTAAACAAGACAGTATAGTACTGGCACAAAAACAGAAATATAGATCAATGGTACAGGATAGAAAACCCAGAGATAAACCCATGCACATATAGTCACCTAATTTATGACAAAGGAGGCAAGAACATACAATGGAGAAAAGACAGCCTCTTCAGTAAGTGGTGCTGGGAAAACTGGACAGCTACATGTAAAAGAATGAAATTAGAACACTACCTAAGACCGTACACAAAAATAAACTCCAAATGGATTAAAGACTGAAATGGGAGACCAGACACTATAAAACTCTTAGAGGAAAACATAGGAAAATCACTCTTTGACATAAACCACTGCAAGATCTTTTTTGACCCACCTCCTAGAGTAATGAAAATAAAAACAAAATTAAAGAAATGGGACCTAATGAAACTTAAAAGCTTTTGCACAGCAAAGGAAACCATAAACAAAAGACAAAAAGGAAACCCTCAGAATAGGAGAAAATATTTGTCAATGAAACAATGGACAAAGGATTAATCTGCAAAATATACAAACAGCTCATGGAGGTCAATATCAAAAAAACAAACAACCCAGTTAAAAAATGGGTAGAAGACCTAAATAGACATTTCACCAAAGAAGACATACAGATGGCCAAGAGGCACATGAAAAGCTGCTCAACATCACTAATTATTAGAGAAATGCAAATCAAAACTACAATGAGGTATCACTGCACACTGGTCAGATGGCCATTATCAAAAAATCTAGAAATAATAAATGATGGAAAGGGTGTGGTGAAAAGGGAACCCTCCTGCACTGTTGCTGGGAATGTAAATTGATACAGCCACTATGGAGAACAGTATGGAGGTTCCCTAAAAAACTAAAAATAGAACTACCATATGACTCAGCAATCCAGCTACTGGGCATATACCCTGAGAAAACCATAATTCACAATGTTCATTGCAGCACTATTTACAATAGCCAGGTCTTGGAAGCAATCTAAATGCCCATCAACAGACGAATGGATAAAGATGTGGTACATATATACAATGGAATATTACTCAGCCATAAAAAGGAACGAAATTGGGTCATTTGTAGAGACGTAGATGGACCTAGAGAATGTCATATGGAGTGAAATAAGTCAGAAAAAGAGAAACAAATATCGTATATTAACGCATATATGTGGAATCTAGAATAATGGTACAGATGAACAGGTTTGCAAAGGAGACACAGATGTACAACGGAATATTATTCAGCCATAAAAGGAAACAGAATTGAGTTATTTGTAGTGAGGTGGATGAACCTAGAGTCTGTCATACAGAGTGAAGTAAGTCAGAAAGAAAAAAAACAAATACTGTATGCTAATGCTTACATATGGAATCTAAAAAAAAAAAAAAAGAAAAGAAAATAGTACTGATGAACCTAGTGGCAGGGCAGGAATAAAGACGTAAACATAGAGAATAGACTTGAGGACACGGGCGGGGGGAGGGGGAAGCTGGGGTGAATTGAGAGTAGCATCGACATATATACACTATCAAATGTAAAACAGATAGCTAGTGGGAAGCAGCAGCATAGCACAGGGAGATCAGCTAGGTGCTTTGCGATGACCTAGAGGGGTGGGATAGGGAGGGTGGGAGGGAGGCTCAAGAGGGAGGTGATATGGGGATATATGTATACATATGACTGATTCACTTCGCTATACAGCAGAAACTAACATAGCATTGTGAAGCAATTATACTCTAATAAAGATATATTAAAAAATTTTATTAGGCTGAATATATGAATATTTAACATTAGTTTCCATAAAAAGGAAAAACATTTTTTCCAATATCCGTAGAAATTTACTAAAATTTAACATATTCTTAACCGTAATGAAATCCTCAATAAATTCTAATGAGTAGAAGTTAAACAGCTCATATTCTCTAACCAGAGTACAATAGATTCTAGAAATTGCAAGAATAGGCTTAAATAAAAACCACTTGGAAAGTGTGGGAGAAGAAAAACCCTTCCTCAATTAATCAAATGATTTAAAAACTAACATTAACTCTTTAGAAAATAATGGACTTAGTGCATATCAAACCTCATGGGATATGGTCAAAATTACACTAGGCACAAAAGCATAGCATTAGTATTCAAAAATCAAGAATTAAAGGAAAATATTCAACTTGAGAAGTTATTTAAAGGTTAGCAAAATCAGCATAAAGCTAGCTCAAGAAAAGAAATTTTAAAAAAGAGTTCTGAAAAAACAAATCCAAGAAACAATAAAATTTTTAGATTGTGTGCAGGCTTAATCAAGAAGAGTCAAACAGGGAATTCCCTGCAGGTCCAGTGGTTAGGGCTCTGTGCTTCCATTGCAGGGGGCACGGGTTCCATTCCTGGCTGGGGAACAAAGATCCCACATGCTGCACTGTGTGGCCAAAAAAAAAAAAAAAAAAGAAATAAAAAAAGATGAGTCAAACAAAAATATAAAATCATGATTGGGATTAATATAACAAGTTAGCTCCACATAGATTTTTGAAAGAGAGAGCGCTATGTACAATTTTTTTCTGGATATATTTAAAAATCTTACTTAAAATGACAGTTAGGGTAGGTGATATGAATGGTTATTATTGACTGAGGAATAATTAAACAGAATGGACACATATCCAGTGTCAAGATAAAAAAACATTTTCAAAGTATTTCTATCACATAAGGCTCCTGATCCAGAATGCGTTATGGGTGAGGTCCTTCAAGTTTATTGCACAGTATTGCAATCGTTCTGTCTCCTGCAACGTTAATTTTTTGAGATATGACACTTGAGCTGTTCATCCTGCGTGCCTGATGCTAGCCTTGGCATAGAATAGCCTTTCACTCAGTAAATGCTTGTTGAATGAATGAATCAATCCATGGAGACCTACCATGATAAATATTACTTCAAATAGGTTGTGGGACAGCTGTGGCCAATCTTTGCACCAGTGGTATTGTACTTTCTTATATCTTCCTTCTTTGTTCACGCTATTCCTTCTGCCTGTACAACCTCCCTTTGGCAGGGTAAGTTCTACTTTTCCTTCATGACCGAGTTTAGGCATCACTTCCTTCAGAAAGCCCCCTTTCCTACACCTCCTCCACACCAGCCTGGCCAGGCATTCTCTTTCTACATTCTTGTAACTACCTTTGTATTTGCTATATCACACAGATACTATTTCTGCATCTACCTCTTTCCCCAATAAGATGAGATATTTCTGGAGGACCGTGACTGTGTCATATCAATCTTCAAATTCCCAGCATCAAAGATGAAATTTGGAAAGACTCAAAACTGTTGAATTCCACTAAACTGATGAGCCCATGTGTTATGGTAACCACATCTATTCTACTATGTTTTGCAAAATTCTGCATACCCAAACAAGCTGCATTTATTATGGAATAGTCATGCTCTTCATTTTTATTAACTGAAATACACATAACAAGGGATCAAAATTTTTGATCGACATAAGGGGATCAGGAATTCCAATGGACTTGATATGGTTCCTGCCCATGCAAACTTGTAGCAGGTGAATGTACACATTTTACAGTATTTTTTGAAATACTGACCCTAATATTTGAAATTTCTGATTGATCCATGATCCCCCACTTATTAGTAGTTTAACTATCAGTAGATTACTTACCTTCCAGGCAGGGATGTTACCTGAAGGGGTCTAGCCAGAAGAACAAATTGTGTGGGACTTCCAAGGCATGGTGATGAAGATCTCTTAGGGCATCAAGCCTGAGTCTATGGCCTGGCTGCAAATGTTTAGATGCTGAGGTGTGCTTTCAGCCTATCTCTACACTCCAAGAGAGACCTAGCCAAGACCTTCTAGCCAAAGGATCTAGCCTGGATCCTTTGCTAAGTAGAAGATCTCCTTTTCTTTCTCCTCCATCAAAGCTCCCGATTCACCGAGCTGCATGCATCCCATTGTTTTAGAAAGGACAAGTCAAAACACAGGTTTAGACTCTGGAAGATGCTGCATGCATGCCAGGAAGTGAGTTCCTGGCATCTGAAACAAAACTCCAAGTCCCACCCTCTCTGATTCTTCTCTTATGCCCTTTTTCTCCTCAGTCCCAAAGATCTATTAGGTAACTGGCCTTCTAGAAGAAATACAATAAATTCATTAAGGCATTTCTGTGGGACCGTCACTTTATTAGGCAATTATCATGTGTTATTTTATTTACTTCTTGCAGTTAAATAGGAATCATAATTTCCATTTTAGATGTGAGAAAACTGTTTCATCTTGCTTAAATAATATGCCAGAGATTGTTTGGGTAGGAGCAGAATTGGAATGCTAAGGTGGGTGGACATTTTTCTCATTTCACTGATACTTGAGATTCATGAAAATATCTGGATAGGGAATACAAGGACTGGAACTTCTGTTTAGAAAAATGATTCTGTAGAATCAGAGGGCAGACTGATGGAAGCAAATGTCATGGTTCAGGTGAGAGATCACGACCAACTGAATTAAGATACGTGCAGTAGAACCACAGATAAGAGATGCCTGAGGAGGAGGACAAAGATCCAGACACCACTTTCTTGGAATAGGTAGTTGATTCTTTGGTCTTGGTCAACAGATGCATTATAATAGTGCTGACCTTGGAACCACAGAAACCTGGGCACAAACGCTGCCCCCTGCAACTTCCTTGCTGTGTGACTTTAGGCAAGTTACTAAATTTCCCTATTCTCAGTTTCCTCATCTGTAAAAATTAGAGGAATAATCATTTTTGCTTCATATTAATCTTATGAAGATTAAGTGAGATAATAGATGTAAAATTTTTACATAATAAATCCTTAGTACATTTTTTCTGTTGTAATGACTTTATTAGTAGCAGTGGAAAACAAGAGGAGTTAAGTTGATGACAACCACAGGAAGGAACTTGAGAGAATGCCTGATGTTTTCTTCTCTGAGGCAAGGATGATGGGAGATGCAGAGAGGTGCAGTAGAGAAGACATGCATTGCATGTACCATCAAGTGAGGCAAACAGTATGTATCCTAGGGACTCCTTCCTGACCGCTGGCTGGGATCCTCCAGACCTCTGCATCTTGCTTTCCTCTTCTTTTTCCCTTTGGGAAACTGATGCTCAAGGTTTCAGAAAGTTTCTCCTTGTGCACCCCAAGGCTGTTTCTCTCTGCCCTCCCACCCCCATCTAGATTCGTCCTTCAGTTCCCATGGCATCGCACAGCCCCATCCACCTGTTTTTCTATGTCCAACACTTCTCTGACATTCAACCTCAAAATGTTTCATAAACATCAACAACGTTCCAGGCAGGAAGAAGGCACGAATGCTCCTACCCCCACGGAGCTCACCCTTTCTATGAAAGGAGACATCACACTCTCCTCCCTAGACGCAGTGTTGCTTGGTAGCTGTTTAAACAGCTGCCAGCGCCACTGATTCCAGAAGTGGGTGATCTTAGGAGGAGGGAAGGGAAATGAAATGCAAAAACTTCCATTTTTAGACTTATTAAGATTTTGTTACTGCATACCGTATACCAGGTGCCCGGCTAGGAAGCAGAGATACTGAGATGACATGAAGTAATCACGTGTCCTCCTCTCGGGACTCGGGACACTTACATTCTACTGGGAGAAATCGATGCAAAATTGGTGAATAGATTAATAAAGTAACTGCCAATTGTGAAGCACATAAAAGGTTAAGAGAGAGAATAAAAAGGATCAGGGCTGTGATCTGCTCTCCTTACACTGGGTGGTGGTTGTATGAGCTTGGCCAAATGCAAATAGTTACTTTTCAGATCTTCAGACCAGAGAATAGTTGAGAAATATTAGATTGAGGACCATTTCTTTTTAAATGAAAATTTCACTTTGGAATAATTTTAGATTTACAGCAAAGTAGCAAAGACAAAGGACAGAGAGTTCTAGCATGGCCTTCCCTAATGTTACATCTTATATAGCCAGGGTACCTCTGTCCAAACTACGAAGTTAACGTTGGTACATTACTAATAACAACTCCCCACTTTATTTGTATTTCGCCAGCTTTTTCACTATTGTCCATCTTTCTGTTCCAAGATCCAATTAGGGAAACCACATTGCATTTAGTCTAGCATCTTTGGGATCCTTAAGTATTTATGCCTCCATGAATTTATTTAGCACACAGATATAAAAGCAGACACGGAGAGTAAAGCATCACTTGCATAGGTAGTCTGCGTACACATATGCACACAGAAATCCTTAGGAAACTGGACAGCCATTACTGCGCAGCCACCGATGTCAGCCAAGCCTTTTGTATTTTTCAATTCATCTCCCGTGGGCATGGGAGACAGATCCTGCTTTCCCACAGAAGCCTCTCTCCAAATTAAATTCTTTAAGCAAAACTGACCCTTGGAATGCAGCATTTATAAATTACCTATGAGGGCCTGTAAACATCAGATTGCTTTTTTTAAATTTAATTGCCCTCTTAAATTTTTCATCCGGAGACAGGGCTAGTGGGGGAGACATGCAGGAGGTGTACAGGCTGATTCCAGGACTGTTTTCCATCCGTCAAATGGACAGCCCGCCCAGAAAGATTAACCCAGATTCCCCCAAAGAAATCTGTGTCAAATTGATGCTGAGTTGGGCTGGCATCTGAGGAGAATCTTGACATGACAAGATTAACCCTCTCAGTGCCCCAGGGCTCTGGGAGAAAAGACTTTCAATGGCTTACCTGTGTAGAGCTCAGAGCTGAAGGTAAAATAGCGCTGAGTTCTCTGCGTCAGACGTGTGGCAAGGGAGGAGGTCGGGATGAGTGATGAGGAGGTGTTATTACTCACGGGGGATTTCCCACCTGATTGCACTGGATTTGTCACTGACATTTTATCACACTGCATGCTTGCTGTGCATTTGCCACAGAGGAAAGCTGTCGCCAACTGGCTACAGACGGTGCGGTCCACAGCCAGCTCCGACACCCACCTGCCGCCAGATGAGGAATCCAGTGTTCCATATCCTCTGGTCCATGACAAGACTTTTATTGAATGCTAATGAACCTCTTTCCCTCCTGGACTTCTGAATCTTGATTCATGCCCCTGGAAGCGTTTTCACTCCAGTGGGTGACCTCCTCTCCTAATTCTTGCAGAACTTCTCAAAGCTTCCTCTATACACACTACTATATATAGAATAGATAACTAATAAGGACCTTCTGTTATAGCACAGGGAACTCTACTCTATATTCTGTAATGGCCTATATGGGAAAAGAATCTTTAAAAGAGTGGATATATGTATATGTATAACCGATTCACTTTGCTGTACACCCGAAACTAACACAACGTTGTAAATCAGCTATACTCCAATAAAATTTTTTTACAAAGAGCTTCCTCCGATTCTGAATTGTTAACCAATTCCCTCTTCTCCACAGTGCATGGATTGTGCTTATCTTTTTAAGGTTTCTCTACAAGCAAAATGAATGATACCAACTGCTTGCTATTAAACAGAGGCTTAGGAAGATTTGAGACAGAGAGACACACAGAGAAGATGGTCCAGGGACTAGGAACTCGCTATTTTTTGACTGTCAAACACAAGGTCTCACATCACTCCTTTTTACATTGAGGCAGGTATGAAAGGTCCAGGATGTGGCCCCCAGAACTCAGCCAGGAAAAGCAGCTCTAAGACTCAGTTCTGATGGTGTAGTGACAAATGCAGTCCTGACTGAGGCCACTCCACTGAGCTTTGTTTGTTTATGGTTTGTGCAGAACTGGAGTGGCCCCTAGTCACTTACTCATTTGTCACTTTACATAAGGGATACAATCCTCCTTCCAGTTTCTGCCAAGCAGGAAGTGGATGGCGAAGTCAGTTTTGAGCTGAACATCAGACTTTAAGAAAAATCTGGCATCCTTAGTTGCCATTGCAATTGTGACTGGCAATTCAGGGGTTTACTGTGACATAACTATTAAGGTATCACCCATGAAAAGAAGCATCCAGGATTGCCCTGGGTTACAAACTGGGCACCCATGGACCATATCTAGATGCTGGATGTGTTTTATTTGGCCACACAGAGTTAACATGACTGGCTTTGGATGGGACACATACTCTCCAATACGCCACAGTCCCCACCTCTCCCTATTGCCTTGTGTCCAATATGCTTCATAGATTTGTCTTATGTGTAGTGGGTTGAATAGTGGGTCCCCAAAAGATATGTCCAAGTCCTAACCCCTGGAACCTGTGTATGTCACCTCATTCGGAAAATGGGTCTTTGCAGATATAATTAAGTTAAGGATCTCAGGATGAGCTCATCCTGGATTTAGGGTACACCCCAAATCCAATGGCAGGTGTCTTTCCTTCTAGGAGAAAGGCAGAGGGAGATTTGAGACAGAGGCTCATGGAGAAGACCAAGTGAAGATGAAAACAGAGTTTGGCATGATGCTGCCACAAGCCAAGAAAGGCCTGAGGCCACCAGAAACTAGAAGAGGCAGGAAAGAATTCTCCCCTAGAGCCTTTGGAGAGAACACGGCTCATCCACACCTGATTTTGGATTCCTGGTTACCAGGAGATAAATTGTTTTTGTTTAAGCCAACAGGTTTGTGTTAATTTGCTATGGTAGCCATAGGAAACTAATACACCCCTCTAGTCATAACATAGCCCTATGTTTTTGTTTGTTTCTTAGTGTGTGTGTGTGTGTGTGTGTGATGATTTGTATGAGTACATGTTTAACAGCCTTTGAGACTCACTCAGGTCCTGGGCATTATTCTCCCGTGTTTATATCCTTCTTCTCAGGCTGTGCCTTTTCTCAATCCTTGTGGTGTCTGCAGTTTTTGTCCATCTAGCACCCTCTTTCCGTTGCTCCAGTGACTGAAGCCACCACTCTGATAAGAGGGACAAATGGCCCAAGCTGGGTTAGTCCTGGCTCTCCCCATCCCCATAGCCATAGCAGTCAGTTCAAAGAGAGCATGCGATTCATCATCAAAGTCATTCCTTGGACATCTCTGACTTGAATTGACAGAAAACTTTTCCTCTCTAGCCACGGAACTGCTTGTTTGTGAATGCTGAGATGCTCACTGACATTTTGCAGGAGTCTGTCTGTGCAGAGGAAGAGGCAAGAGGCTGATATGCAGAAATGAGGAATAGGAAGAGGTACTATTTTGTTGCTGTTGCTGTGTTAGTTCAAATCGGGTTTCTCCAGTCACCTGTAACTGAAAACTCCTTGAATAACAGACCCCTATTAATCTTCCCCATCCCTAAATACATAAGCATATTGGATTTTCCTATTTGGTCTGTTTTTTCTCAATTGGAGAAATGGAGGGGGTATCACTTCCTACGGGATTTTGCTCTGGATCTCAACTCTGGGCTTCAGACACACACATCTCTGGCTACTGGATGCCCCAGTCTAACCAAACATGAGCAACACTGAACTTGCCCTCCTTCCTGCACATTTCCTGTGGTTGTTGGTAAATGGCGCCATCATCTACCTCCCTGCTCAAGCCAGAGCTATTTTCATCTTTTCTTTCACCACCTCTTCACTCACATCCAGTCACCTCCACTTTTACCTCATACATTTCAAATGATCTTTCAAGACTCAACTCAAAGTCATCTGCTCCAAGAGCTCTTCACAGGACACCTACTTCAAGCTTCCATTCTGGTGTAAGTGTCCCTCTACTACACTTCCCTAGAATGTCCATACTTCTACCTTAAATTTATGTAATTAATTTTTCTGAGGGGGGAATCCCTGCTGTTTAACATCTAGAAAACACCAGTGGAAGTCTCCATTTATGAGAATTCATGGAGGTGTTATGTGCTCATGGCTCTTGCTTTGAGTAATTAATTAACCACAAAGATTTTTTAATGCCTACTAGATGTCCCATGCTCTGCTAGCAGTGGTGGGCAAAATCAGACACACTTTTGTCCTCTTGTGGCTTGTCCTCTTTAGCCGGTGTGGTAGACCACGCAGAGATACACCATCCAGATTCCTCCAAGGAAGGAGAGGAGTGTGGTCAGCAGAGAACCACCAGCTCAGCTTCTGCCTCCGCTGCTTCCCCAAGATCATGCCCTTCCTGGGGCAGCTTGCCTCTGGCATTATTTGTTCTGGAGCTCCCTGCAGGGTTGGCTGAGGCTTTATGGAGCCTGCATCACGATTTGACTTCTTTCTCTGCCCAATCCTGCTTCCTCCTCCTCCTCCCTTTCATACGTGTTGGTCCCTATTTCCTAATAAACATCGGGTACCCCAAACTCCATCCTAGCATCTGCTTCCAGAGAATCCAACCTGAAAGATGGGTCAGAGAGCAACCAAAGCAAGGGTCATACAAAGAAATGTGAAATGATTATTGTGGTAAGTGTTCCAAAGGAAAACTCACTGGATTCTTGTTCCTAGTTCTACACTTGGAGATTATCCCTCAATCTCTCACCTGGATGGTGGCTTAAACGTGGGACTCACTCCTTTTCACTCTTTACATACACCCTGATACCTAAACTCACAGACAGAGCCACACACATTCACCAAACTCACTCCAATGAGGTCCTGCACAGGTAGAAGATTTTCCAGAAACTTTGGCAAAAAGAAAAACTTGTCCAATGAGAAAATGCCTTTAAATGGTTTAAAATGAGAAATTAGGTACACCAGTTCTTTAAAAAAATCCGTCCACAATTTCTTCCAAATGCGGCTCAGCCTCCTGCTATATCAAAGTTACTCTTCGATTCTGTGGGGTCAATGCTGTGCATCATTATATCAAGCAGAATCACTTTCTTTTTAATTTTTTAAATTGTTTTATTGAAGTATAGTTGATTTACAATGTTCTGTTAATTAGTGCTGTACAGCAAAGTGATTCAGTTATACATATATAAACATTCTTTTTTATGTTCTTTTCTATTATGGTTTATCATAAGATATTGAATCTAGTTCTCTGTGCTCTACAGTAGGGCCTTGTTGTTTATCCATTCTATGTATAAAAGCCTACATCTGCTAATCCCAGCCTCCCTCGACATCCCTCCTCTAATCTCCTCCCCCTTGGCAATTGCCAGTTTGTTCTCTATGTCCGTGACAAAATCACTTTCTTGCCTCCATTTATCCTCTTCTGCCCTTTAAAACTGAATCCTTTCATTGGGTTACACAGCTGTATTCATTTGAAAAAAAGCTCATTGAAGTAAACACCTAAGATCTGTACATGTTACTGTATATAAATTATAAGAATCTGTTTAAAACGAAACTGTGGCGCTTTTAGGCCCAAGGGGTTAAGAAGCAACGGTGGTGTCCACTGTTAACCACCCCTCCCTTCACTGTGCAGTGGTCCAACAGGGTTTCTGAGGTTACTCTTTGTTAGTTAGCATCTGATTACACTCTTGGGGAAGGTAAAACTCTCCTTCCTCCATTGGTTCTGATGCCTTGTGTGGTACGGTGGGTTTTTGCTGTTGGTGGTGGTGTTTTTTTTTTTTTTTTTTTAGTAATATCTGTTTCCTACAGAGCATCTTTTGCTAGACTGTGAGCTTCTTGAGGGTAGGAGCTATGCTCAGTGTCTCTATATCACTATATCTTGCATCTAGCCTGAGTCAGAGAAGGGGCTCAGTAGATACCAAGGACAAAAATAGATCAGTTAATAAATGGATGAGACATTGAGTCCTAAAAAATTGTGGAGGCCCCAGGGCCATGAATGGAGACTTAGCTAGAGATCCTTCTAGCTGGGCCCTGGGTCTTGGATAGTATTAGGATCCAGATGGCATGGGTCAAGGCATGAGATGGCCTGAAAAACTCTCAGAGTTTGACCCATATCATCAGTCTTAGGATGGTGCCTTTTGGTGTCATTTGCTGCCTAAAACCCAAAGATTCATCCTCATCTTTAGAGCTCTTTTCACCAACCTCATAATTTCTATGCAGATTAACCTTCCCAAAACATTCAGACAATTGCTCATTCATTTTGTAATAAACATTTATGAAGCTTAGACACACTAAGAAGTTTCCTGATGTTGTGTCTTTGCTCACATTGTATTCTTTATGCACAATCTCTTATCCCTCAAGGGTAGGAACCCATTCTTTTTTCTTTTTTGTTTCCTTCTTGTCTCTCCCTGTAATGCCCCAACTCACTGGGCAGCCATTCTCTAAGTATTTGCTAAATCATGAAGCTTAGTGCATTTGTTGTGTACTTATCATGGTCCTAGTTCTGGACCTAGTTCTCACTTACAGATGCTCCCGTCATTTTACTCTGGAAAGTTTCAAGCACTTAGCATTTTGCTTAAGTTGAGCCTACCTTAGAATACATTTATGTTCCTTCCATTTAAGCAGAAGCAGCCTCCCTTCCCTTGTATATTTCAGAGACTGGCATGAGGTTCGAATTTATCAATCACCCTGGGTCTAATCACTGGCTTTGTTTTAGAGCTACTTCCTATGGACTTTATACCTTTGCTTGAATAGGTGCTTTTGAGCCCTAATTAGGATATGTTAAAGAGAGAAATGACACAGGATTGGATGAGGATGAACAGAGCAGCAGAAATGTGAGAGATCTTCTTGTGGTCACTGCCACTTACCTGGCATGCTTACTTCAATGATGGAAATCATTCCTGTACATTCTATTTCACTATGTGATATGAATCTCACTGACTCTCTGGAACCTTACATTATGTCTGATACTAGGAGAATAATTTGCATAAGCTGAGCTTTGTGTAACCTGCAGAATTGAGCTTGGTTCTATGTGGATTGAGGTTGTTATAGGGCTTCATCAATCTGAGCCATGGTTCTGGGAAGTTTTGACTTGTTTTGTACATGATATTGACTAGATGCACTTTGACTAGCATTCACAAAAGTGTCAATAAGCTGAATAAGTACAAGTAGGCATCCTCTTATGACTTGGGAGCAAGCGGAAAATCTAAATGTTTCCTGCCTTTCTCAATCTTCCTTCTTACATCTTTATAATTTTTGTTCATATCTGCTTGTATTAAATGATATAATCAAGACCAAAAGAGCTGGATTCATAGAACAGGGTCTGAGAGTCTCTTTTCCTGTGTCTGGGACTGCCAGCAGAGATTCATTCCTTATCTTGGAGACAGCAACAATTTGTCACTTTACAATATTTCAGGAAGCCTTTGAACCAACAAGCAATGACTAGCTAGCCCTGAGTCCAGGGGACTAAAGTGATTGGAAATAACCTTTCAAATGAAGGGGAAATGTCAGTGAGTTACTCTCATAACTATTTCAACCCAGGTTCATTCAATTTGTCAATGAATCTAGCTGAGAAAACCAGATTCTCTACTTTAGGGTTTTTCAGTGTGGTCTGTGGACCAGCTACATTGAAATAATCTAGGAGAACAAGTAGATTCCAGGGAACCACCCCCTACCGTGTGAGTCAGAATCCTGAGATGAGGTGAGGGAGTAGATGGTAAGCAGTAGAATTCTCCTGGTTAAAGAAGATAAAACCAAACAAAAACAAACAAAAACAAAACAACAACAACAAAAAACCAAGATGTCCAGGTAATCTTTCCATTCACAAGTGTTTGAGAACCAGAGATGAATAAGACACTCTCTTTTGTTGTTGTTCAAATTAGGTATCTAAAGGTAATATATGCAGAGTGCTACAGTCTAAGACCATGTTAAGATAGCATGGAAAAACAGAAACTGGACCACTGGGACAACCTGTCAATTCATTGATTGTCTTACTACAGTTGGCTGAATTGACTGAAGTTCCAGCTGATTGTTGACACGTAGATAAGACTTTATTGGGAGGATGTTGAGAGTAATTGATTTTACATGATTTCCATATCCCATCACTGAAGATGTTGGGGTGCATTCCATAAGAGATCATCATGACTTGATACAAGAAGAAACAATGAGCTCCTGGCCAGCTCTCTTACACTGAGTAGAGTAAATTATTCCAGCTCTTACCAGACTTTCACATCACCTTAAGTGAGCCAGGTGCTTCACTAAGAGCTGTGAACTGGTGCTAATGTACATTAGGCAATTTTTACCCCCAAGAAACTTTCATTTCAGCTACATGAAGAAAGAAACTGCAACTTATAAGACATATTATATGTTAGTCAAGGAAAAATTCCAGATGAGTAAAACAGACTATTAATTTAGGGGCTCAGAGTATGGTGACATTCCTGTCTTCCTAGCGGACAAGAGGTTGTAGGAAGAAGGACACAGAGGGAAAGGGACTTAAGAGTTATTGTTTTGAATGTTGTATTAAGATTCTCCAGAAAAACAGAACAGAGAGATGTTTATTTAAAGGAATTGGTTCACATAATTTGGGGGGGCTGGCAAGTCCAAAATCTGTAGGGTAGGCAAGCAGGCTGGAGACCCAAGGAAAGGCTGCCATTCTAGCCCAAAGGCAGTCTGCTGGCAGAGTTCCCTCTTCTTTTCAGTCTTTTTCTTAAGGTTTTCAACTGATTGAATGAGGCCCACACACATTATGGAGAACAATCTGCTTTACTCAAAGTCTGCTAATGTAAATGTTAATCTCATTCAAAAATACCTTCACAAAAACATCTAGAATAGTGTTTGACTAGATACCTGAGTACCATGGCCAGACAAGTTGACACATAAAATTAACCATCACATGCTGAGTGTCCTGAGACAACACTTTGAGTAGCAAGACTTTGACATAGAAACTCTGTGCTGCTTCTTGTCTACTTTACACTCCCGTCCCCCGCCTCTGGCAGCTTCTTCATCTGGGAAGCTGGTAAGAGAGAATGGAATTGGTGTGTCTCCATAGAGTCTTTTCTTCAGACCTTCCCTGGAAGTTTCTAGAGGGATGTATTCCCTGCTCTAGAAGCCTAACTACCTCCCTAGACCATGTGACACTAATCCAAGAACCATTGGCTTAGGCTCTTAACACCCTGATTGTTACTTCTACAAAAAATATGTTCTATGCTCAAGGTCTGGGGAGAAATGTGAGATGTCAACTTCTCACTTCTCTGTGGTACAGATTTTACAGTATTGGGCTAGTATGCTTCATAATTTATGGTTTGAGGTTATACCTATTTTCTTGTTTCAGTGAAAATAAAGTTTGTTTAAAAAGAAGTTGACCATCACAGATGGCCATCAGGCTGGTGTCTGAGAGGGCTGAGTGCAGTAGAAACACTGAATTCTCAAGATTATCTATCCTACAAACTCTATTGCTTGTCGCTTTCTTCCCCAAGACTGATCATAGTGCAGAACCTGTAAAAGGTCTTTCAGGATCATAAGTGGTGCTCTTTACTTAATGTCACACATTCATTACCCATTCGACAAACATCATCACATATTTTCTGTGCACCAAGAACTGTTTCAGATACTGGGGATACAATGGTGAAAAAGGCTCATGAGATCTCTGCCCTCATGGAGCCCTAACTTGGTGAGGTCAGTCCTTCAGAAGTCTGCTTACAGTAAGGGCTGACTAAGGAGCCTCATGGGGGAAACTCAAGATGAAGGAAGAGAGAGTCAGGAATAGTGAGCATGATTCAAACCCAAAGTCTAGTTGCTGAAAGAGAAGGGGAAATTCTGAGTAGAGCTTACTGTTGATCCTATTTACCTCTTGGGTCAGCCTCCCATGGAGAGGAATATTTGCTTTAATTGAATTCTAAAGAACTGGTTCAAGACACTCGGTATTAAGGTATGACTAACATTACTTTGAGGCTCATTCCTCAAAGCATAATGACACAGAGGGAAACACATTCTCACCAAATTCTTAAAAACTGTCCTTGAATTCTGTGTATTGAGAACATGGAGTCATTTTGAGACCTTAGGTCTTCTGTGTCTCATCAGTAGCAGGGGTGTTGATCAGTAGGAAATACAAGTGTCCACAGAGGTGGCAGAAGTTCTCAGCAGAATCCCTGGCCTTAGGCAGTGGAGTCTGATGGGAGCTATCTTACTTTAGCCAAATCTGGCTGTTGTAACTGATAAACCATCAAATCTCGGTGATTTAAGAAAATAGATGTTCCTCTCTCACTAAGGCAATGGGTATTCCTCACCTGAGGGAGACCTTCCATGTTGACCAAATGTCAACACCCAGGCTTCCTCTATCTTGGGTCTTGGAGTCATTGAATTCAGCCAGTGGAGGAGGAGAGCTCTCGGAGGATCAAGTGTGAGATGTGGCCAAGACAGAAAGAGGCACACATCACATTTGCCCACATTCTATTGTCTAGACTTCAATTGCATGACCATACTTGACTGAAAGGCATGCTGGGCATGTAGTCTAGTTCTCTGCCTGAAAGAAGAAGAAAATAGATTAAGTGATCAGCTGGCAATTTCTGCCACAGGAGAAAATGTGGCCATAATGAGGCAACTTAACTTCAGGCAGAGGCAGCAACAATAGACAGAACAGGAAAGGTCAAAAAGAGCTGAAACTCTGCCATGGTCACTGGGAATGCCCATGAAACACCACTTGGTGACTCCCAGAAATAGTTGTGGGAGGACTTGAGGGAACCTAATAGCCCATCATGTCGGGGCAAAGCAGTAGCAGCACTTATACTGGACAAAAGCACCCTCATTCTTCCTTATACATTACAAATTAGGTTCTCCAAAAGCAGATGGTGAGACCATTTGGTGTGTGGGATATTTACAGGGAATCAATACATATGGAAGGGAAGGAACAGAAGCAGGATTGGGCAAAGGGGTGGTCTGAACCCTGATGCACCGACAAAGCCTTGGCCAATTCTGGGGGTCTCTTTGGAACCTATGTGGCCCATTAGAGTTGTCCCACGGTGGGGGGGGGGGGAAATTATGCCTCCTGTAATCCTTCTCTGGCTGGGGGCCATCCCAGGAAGAGCGTGCCCTTGTTGGGGGCAGCTCTTGGCAGCAGAGGTAAACCTTGAAGGAGGAGACAATTGAAGAAGTTGATAATCTGTTGGCTGCAATCCCAGCATTTGGGGCAGTGAATCTTTCCTTGCAGGGCAATCTGGGAAGCTCTTCCTGTCCCTTAAGTATAATTTTAGTCCACTGCTCTACTGTCTAGAGGAACAGAAAACATTTCTGCCCCGTGTTGCCAAGGACTGACCCTCAGGTATTTATGAACAACCCACTTGCCCACTCCATGTCATCCACAACCATTTCTGAATGCCATTTAGATTCGTTTAGTCTGAACGCATGCAGATATCTTACTTGTTCCTCACTGAAGGGCTTTCTGGCTCCTTTAATGTGTTGCTTGTTCACCATCCTTCTATGGGCCTTTGATGCTGAGGGTTTGGACAGGTCCAGTCGGGCATGTGGTCAGAAGCCTTCTCCCTCTAAACCTAGTGATGATGCCCCTTTGATGGGACCATGAAGACATTTGTCTTTTAAATTAGGCTGATGCAGAACCCAGTAAGTCTAAGTTCCCCTTTCTCTTACCTCTATTTATCATGAATATGTTGAACTTCTCAGCTGGCAAAGGGTAAAATAGTTGATAGCAGATGAATTAGATATCAATTAATTTCTAAAGCAAAACTAATGGGCATTTAAGAAGAGAACTTAATGTCTCATTTACTCACTATAGCTATCTTGTTAAATGCCAATTAACTATATAAATATTTCTTACCAGCTTAATGAATTATAATAAGTAATAAGTGATTACCACTTTTTCCTAAGGTCTTGGCACTCTCGACTTCTAGTACAATGATGTTGGATTTTTTTCTTGTCCTATTTACGATACAGATAAGATACAATCCAACCTTCTTAATGAGCATTGGCTACCATCTCTAGTCAAAAAGAACAAAATTTATAGTCAATTCTGAAAATTAAAAAATATTGAAATGCATACAGCTACAGAACATGTGAGTAACAAAGATTTTTACTTGAAATTAAGTGAGCGCTATTAAAATGTTAACTACAAAAAATGCCTAATATTTTTTATCTACCCTGCAAACCATTTCTAAATACCAAAGCAGAATGTGTATTAATAGATTCAAAATGTGAGCTGATGAGGGTGTGGTTGTGATTGGTATGGTGCACAAAAACTTAAAGTCAGACTGGGCAGGACCCTGGACCCCTTACAGATGGGGAAAGTAGAAGACGCTTGGCAGGGAAGGGCTAGCAGTAGTTGCCCAGGTGGTAGGGTCTATAGACTACCCTTCCACTCAAGGTGGATGCTGGTCCTCGGTGGGGTGTCGGGGTGCAAAGATTTACCCCCTGGAAATGGAGGTTTGTGGGGATGGTGGGAAGAGTTGGGGAGCCCTGATCTGAGCAGCACAGGCACATCATAAATTATGCCTGCATGTCTTTCAAATCAGGCCCTAATGCAAGTAACACTGGACCCAAGGTCAAGAGTATGGAATTTGGGATCCAACAGATTTGAGCTTGAGACCCAACTTGCCACATACTTATCATGTGAATTTAGGCAACAATCTCTGAGTCTCAGTTTCCTTGTTCATAAAATAGGGATAGTATCTCCCTCACGGGTTTCTCATGATGATGGAAAAAGATAATTTATTGAAATCATGCAAGAGAATGCAAATATGGATGGTGACCAGGTTACTTTATTTCTGTTTCTGAGAATGTCTGGTTTGGGGTTACTCATCTGACACCTTTTCTTTCCCAAGGGAAGTTAATTCAGTTATAATTGTCCTGAAGCTTGGACAAGTCCCAAACAAAGAGCATGTGTGCCTTTTCTGACAACAAGGACACTGTGTACAACCTTCAGATCATGACCCTGAGAAAAAGCCCATCTTGTTGCCCCAGAGAATGCCGGAAACAAGCAGTAAGTGCTGCATGGCAGTCACTACTTCTCCCCCAACCCCCTGTTCAGAAAATACCTTGCTCCAGATACACTGCAAGGCTGGAGAACTCTCTGAACTGGGCACAGGGGGAGCAGCCTCACCCTGATTTGCAAGAACAGCCTGCTCTTTGATGAGGCCATTCATCCCGGCCCTGCACAATTACTGTCGCTCACACAAACTGTGATGAGGCATTCAGATGACAAATGTTAGGCGGCCATTCAAGTCATATTTTTGAAAAATATTTTTATTACAGGAAAATGCTCCTGTTGTAACATTCAAAAAACAAAAAAACAAAAAACAAAAAAAAAACAGGAAGTGAATCAAAAGCAGCAGCCAATAACCAGAGCTGATCCCTGAGATAAACTAGTCCTCCCTTCTTTTACCTTGAAGCTCACCTCAGCAAAACATCAAAAATATCAAACAGAAGGCAAAACGAGACAAAGCTATAGCTAACCCCAAATGCATTGACAGGTAGTATGGACCTCTGTAATGGTTTTGCTGGGATACTAGGCAAAGAGATCCACTGCTCATCATATGGGAATAATTCCTAAAAGCCCTCCTTTCAATAGCTTTCTTCCAAATCCAAGTGCCTGTAGTAGCTAGCTAAACTATTCTTCCCTCTCTTCTATTTACCTCTAAGATAGTCCAACTTCATATAAATTTCTCTGCCCCAGCCATCATTTACCCCTCTAACCTCCTCCATCCTTCTCCACCTCTGTCTTGTTTTCATCTTTTTCCAGTTATTGCCATGTCAAGTTGTGACAGTTAATTTTGTGTCAACTTGACTGGGCCAAAAGGTGTCCAGATTAAATATTATTTCTGGGTGTGCTGGTGAGGGTGTTTCTGGATGAGATTAGCATCTGAATCTGTGCTCTCAGTAAAAAGCACATGGTCCTTCCCAATGTGGGTGGATGTCATCCAACCCCTTGAAGAGCCCAGATAGAACAAAAAGACAGAGAAAGGAGGAATTTGTCCTTTTTTGTTTCCTGTTCACCTGCTTGAGCTGAGATATCTCATCTCATCATCTCCAGCCCTCAGACTGGGATTTACACTGTTGGCTTCCCTGGTCTTCAGCCCTTTGGACTCAGACTAAATCACACCCCTGGTTTTTCTGGGCCACCATCTTGCAGAAGACAAATCATAGGACTTCTCAGGCTCCATAAACTTGAGAGCCAAGTCTCATGATAAATCTCTCTCTCTCTCTCTCTCTCTCTCTATATATATATATATAGATAGATAGATAGATAGATAGATAGATAAATAGATAGATATAGCTGGATATAGATAGATATATCCCAGTGGTTCTGTTTCTCTGAAGAACTTTGACTAACTCAGTGCATTAAAAAAAATGAACACTTTAACCACAGAGACTGGGTTTGAATCCTGCCTCTGAAATTGCCTAGCTGTAGAATTTTGGGTGAGTTTCTTCATCTCTCCGTGCCTCAGTTACACACCTGTAAAATGGGAATGAAAACTAACACACAGCCTCATGAGGTTTGTCTTAGTCTGTTTGGGATGCTATAACAAAAATACCATAAATTGGGTGGCTTATGAACAATAGACATATATTTCTCACAGTTCTGGAGACTGGGAAGTTCAAGGTCAAGAGACCAGCAGAGTTGGTGCTGGTGAGGACCCACTTCCTGTTTTATAGAACTTCTTGCTGTATTCTCACATGCAGGAAGGGACTAGGGAGCTCTGTGTGGCCTCTTTTAAAAGAGTATTAATCCCATTCATGATGGGCTCCATCCTCATGATAAAGCACTTCTCAAAGGCCATACCTCTTAATACCTTTATCCTGGGAATTAGGATTTCATCATATGAATTTTGGGGGGACACAAACATTCCAGAGCATGCAGAGATTTTTAAAGATTAAATTAGTCAGTATGTATGAATACATAGAATTTTGTTTGGCTTAAGAACTAAATAATTGGGGCTTCCCTGGTGGCACAGTGATTAAGAATCCACCTGCCAATGCAGGGGACACGGGTTCGAGCCCTGGTCTGTGAAGACCCCACATGCTGTGGAGCAACTAAGCCCGTGCATCACGACTACTGAGCCTGTGCTCTAGAGCCTGCGAGCCACAACTACTGAGCCCATGCACCACAACTACTGAAGCCCGCACTCCTAGAGCCCGTGCTCCACAACAAGAGACGCCACCGCAATGAGAAGCCCACGCACCACAACGAAGAGTAGACCCCGCTCGCTGCAACTAGAGAAAGCCCACACGCAGCAACAAAGACCTAACGCAGCCATAAATAAATAAATGAATTTATTTTAAAAAAAGAAGTAAATAATTGTTAACTGTTATTATTCTTGCTGTTATTATTGCTATGTATTATAATCCTGTGGATTCATTGACCTTCTCTCGGCTTCTTCAGCCTTCCTCTCTATCCATAAAAATGGCTTTTCTCCTTATAAGGAAGGGGAGAGAAGATTTTCAAATCATCCTGATTTAATATGTATTTAAATACTGTCATACTAGGTAGAAAAATATGCTTGGAAAGAAATGCATGCATGGTAGGCAGAATAATGGCCCCCAAAGATGTGCTACCTTACATGACATAAGGGACTTTGCAGATGTGGTTAAGTCAAGGGTCTTGAGATCAGAGATTATCCTGGATTATCTGGGTGAGCCTGATGTAATCATAGGGGTCCTTATCAATGAAAGAAAAAAGGTAGGACAGTCAAAAGCAAAGAAGCAGATGTGACAGAAAAGGGAGTAGAGGTTAGAGTGATGCTGTTGCTGGAAGGGGGTCATGAGCTAAGGAATGCGGGCAGCCTCTTCAATCTGGAAAAGGCAAGTTATGATTCTCTTCTGGAGACTCCAGAAGGAACTCAGCCCCACCAACATCTTGATTTTAGCCCCATAAGGCTCATTTCCAGACTTCTGACCTCCAGAACTATAAGATAATAAGGTAGTGGATGGTAATTTGTTATAGCAGCAATAGGAAATTAATATAGTATCAAAGCTATAGATAAAAAGATTACATCTACAACACAGATTTATAGAAAATTTTAGTTTTCTTCCTCTTTAAACTATCTCTGTTTTCCAAAATAAGAAGAAAAATGTGAGTTTAAGAAATAAATGATCAATTACAGAAGCCTACCACATGCCAGTTCAGTTCTTACGCTGCTGTAGAAAGTACCCAACCATGCGGATTGGAGTCACCACTAATGTGTGGTCATCACTCATCACTGAGTTTACCATAGTTCCCGGCTCTTATCATGGCCTCTACTAGCACTTACACTGAACCTTCTCTGTCTGCTCAAGTTCTCCACATCAGTGCTACTCAAACTGTCCTGTGTATGTAAAGCACGTGATAGATCTTGTCAAAATGCAGATTCTCTCAACATCATTAGTGAGCAGGAAAATGCAGACCCCAAAAAGGTACCACCACACAGCACTGGAAATAACAAAAATTAATGAGGTGAAGAAGAATACCAAGTGTTATTGAGGGTGTGGTTCAACCGCCTCTCACATACACTGCTAGCAGGTACGTAGAATGGTAAAACCACTTTGGAAAACTGGTATTTGCTTAGAAGTTAAACATACACATGGCATATGATCCCGCCACTTCACTCTTAGGTATTTACCCCAAAAAAATGTCACCACAAAGACGTAACAATGAATGTTCATAGTGGCTTTATTCATAGTAGTCAAAAATCTGGAAACAACTTAAATAGACATCAGTTGGTGAAGGGAGAAACAAAACAAGTACATACACATCATGGAATAGTACTCCATGAGCTACAAATAAGGTCAACAGCATGCTGAATCTCAAAAACATTGTTCCAAGTGAAAAAAGCCAGACCCAAAGGGGAGCATATACTGTGATTCTGTTTATATAAAATGTCAACTAACCCATAGTGACAAAAAAATCAGACCAATGTTTACCTGGGGCCAGAGCAGAAGGAAGGAAGGACTGCAAAGGGGCATGATCTTTTGGGGTGATAGAATTTTTTAGGGTTTTGATAGTCAGGGTGGTTTCATGTGTGTAGATGACTGCCAAAATGCATTAAATTTTACACTTTAAATGGATGAGACTTATTCCTCAATTAGTTGATAAAGAAATTAAGAGTAGATTCTGATCCAGAGGTCTGGGCTGGGCAAGCAAGCCTGAAACACCCTCAATTACCTGTCTTCTACCACCCATATACAATAAACTACTTGAGTTTGTGCCACAACTTGAATTTATTATATGTAGGGTAGAACACTTCAAAAGGAATTTCTGGTGCTTTTGTAGTGGTCTTAGCATCCTACCTCTCACCTTTCGTCCTATCAATGACTTGAGCTTAAAATGCAAACGCATATGATTAGCAACAAAACTTACATTGGGATTATTGTGCTATCACTCTAAATCTTTGAATAGATTTCTAACTTTCACTAAAACATCCATTTTCAGGCTTAGATTAGAAGACAATAAACATGTGACATGGGGAACATTGAAACCATAGAGTTAATACTTTTTGACTCACAGGGATTAGAAATAATTCAAGACCCAAACAGAAAGGCTGTTGGCCATCTTGTACCCTTGCTTTGTGATATTTATTTGTGCATTGGTCAGAGTTAGGTTTCTTTAGAGGACCCAAGGCATCCATATGTAAAATAATCTCTAGACATGGATACAAATCCTTCACAAATCTTCACATACTTGACACTCTGAAGAATAATGCTTCACTGAGAAGCAGTTTCTGGGTGGTCCTCAAGACTCTCTCTAGTAACAGGACTGTTTCTTTTTCTCATTCCAGTTGTATCCATGTGCAATCCAAACCCATATCTTGACAAAGTAGTAAGTTAAAATAGTTTAGGGACTTTAGATTAATGGTAAGTAGTGAAATGAATGCTGTATTACTAAGTTCCAAATTCCTTGTGTACTGACCCAAACAAAGCAAACAAAAATGAGGAAATCATTGGATATAAATGTAACATTTTGTAGATTTTATGAACTTTATACCAATGTCCCTTTAAGTATTTGGTAAAGCATTGAGAAAGGAACTATTAATTGCTATCCTTCTGTCTGCATTTACTCAAAACTTACACCACACACAAAAGATGTTCTGCCTTCAGTATCCAGACTGCATCAATTGTGTGTCCATTAACCTAGCTGTTTATTCACTGTGGTGTCATTTCATAAATTTATGGAAACATGGAGAATTTAGAGATTACGGTTCTTCTCCAGGACAATCAAGTTGGTTTTTTTGGCTCACAAAATGTTCATATTTCTTTTTTCTTATTTTGAATTTTATTTTATTTTTTATACAGCAGGTTCTTATTAGTTATCTATTTTATACGTATTAGTGTGTACATGTCAATCCCAATCTCCCAATTCATCCCACCACCACCAACCCCCCGCCACTTTCCCCCCTTGGTGTCCATACGTTTGTTCTCTACAACTGTGTCTCTATTTCTCCCTTGCAAACCCATTCATCTGTACCACTTTTCTATATTCCACATATATGCGTTAATATACGATATTTGTTTTTCTCTTTCTGACTTACTTCACTCTGTATGACAGACTCTACGTCCATCCACTTCTCTACAAATGACACAATTTCATTCCTTTTTATGGATGAGTAATATTCCATTGTATATATGTACCACATCTTCTTTATCCATTCATCTGTCAATGGGCATCTAGGTTGCTTCCGTGACCTGGCTATTGTAAACAGTGCTTCAATGAACATTGGGGTGCATGTGTCTTTTTGAATTATGGTTTTCTCTGGGTATATGCCCAGTAGTGGGATTGCTGGGTCATATGGTAATTCTATTTTTAGTTTTTTAAGGAACCTCCATACTGTTCTCCATAGTGGCTGTATCAATTTACATTCCCACCAACAATGCAAGAGGGTTCCTTTTTCTCCACACCCTCTCCAGCATTTGTTGTTTGTAGATTTTCTGATGATGCCCATTCTAACTGGTGTGAGGTGATACCTCATTGTACTTTAGATTTGCATTTCTCTAATTATTTGAGATGTTGAGCAGCTTCAGGACAATTAAGTTTTGTGTCTATTACTTAGAGCTTAGCTCATAGTAACGAGTGAATAAATGTTTGATTTCTGACAAAATAATTGGCTTTCCAAGGTTTTAAAAATAATCTTTTAAATCTGGCACAGGATTGAACAGGAAGATTGCTAAGGCTTAGTTCAGAAGTAGAATGGCTAAAACAACCTTCTTATGAATGTCAGACATCATTTTTGTCTTCCTGTTTGAAAAAAAAAGCAAAACTTGAGTCACCTGGCTAAATGACTTCCTGTGTCCCCCTTCCTCAGCTCCTCATGATTTTATGAAACAAACAACAACAAAACTCCTCTAAAGCTAAACGAATGTGAAATAACCCTGAGTTTGAACTTGTCGCATGACTGTTGCTTTAAATATTAATGCGAACTTGGATAGAGATTTGTGAACAGCAAGGTAAAGCAAAGGCCATGAAATATTGATTCTGTACATTTTCTTATGCATTTTTATTCTCCAATTTAGTAAATTTTTCATCTTGCCTGCACTTAGAGGTTGCCTATGAAGTCGTTACCACCAATTGTATTAGCTGCTGTAAATAAATAATCATCGCTCAGGCTGTTTGCATGATGGAAGGTGGACAGGACCCCACTTCTTCTGAGCACAAACTTTCCATAGCCCAGTCCAAGGAGGAGGAAAAGGGATGATCACCATTTTCCACACAGAACAGTAGCAGACATTTTCTAAAGGAAGGAGGTTTTTAAAGAAAGCAACAATGAAGAACTCAAATGTTTCAGCAGAAATTATACCACCATTCTGACAACTGCCCATTTGGTCTGGGAGAAGGTGGCACTGATTTTTGTTTGTTATTAAAATAAGAACATCAGAACAGAATGTCATGACATGTGTGCTTCTTGGACATACCCTAAGAAAATCAAGAGGAAAATATTTCACAGCCCACTTTTAAAAATTGAAGTATAGTTGATGTACAATATAAGTCACAGGTGTACAATATAGTGTTTCACAAGTTTTAAAGGTTATACTCCATTTATAGTTATTATAAAATATTAGCTATATTCTCCATGTCGTAAAATATATCCTTGTGGCTTATTTTATACCTAAGAGTTTGTACCTCTTAATACACTACCTCTCTATTGCCCCTCCCCATTTCCCTCTGCCCACTGGTAACCACTAGTTTGTTCTCTATATCTGAGTCTGCCTCTTTTTTGTTATATTTACTAGCTTGTTGTATTTTTTGGATTCCACATATAAGTAATATCATACAGTATTTGTCCTCTGTCTGACTTATTTCACTTAGCATAATACCCTCCAAGTCCATCCATGTTGTTGCAGATGGCAAAATTTCATTCTTTTTTATGGCTGAGTAGTATTCCTATATATATGTATATATAGTATTCATATATATATACCATATCTTCTTTATCCATTCATCTGTTGATGGACACTTAGGTTGCTTTCACAGCCCTACTTCAGACACAATAAAATACAAGACTTTCACCACTAACCCTAATCCTTGTGTATGCACAAAAATCATATTTTATCAACCACAAGACAAAAACGACACCATCAGATATTTCTCACTGTCTTCATTATGTAGTGGACTTCTTTTTCCTGAACTACATACCTACACCCCTATATTCAATATTTTACAAGAGGTAAGAGCCCAAAGAAAAATGGAAACAAGTTCTGAGGGTAAGTAATACATAGGAGGGTCTAGTGTAGTTCTGCCTCTTGTGAAAATGGCTATGAGTCTGTACAGTTTTATACATTAATTTGTTATTTCTCTGTCATTAAGTCAGACTGGCCATCTCTCCAAGTTCCTGGTCCCATTTGCCAAATACTCATAATGGACTGTTCCCTGGGTCCCAATGTCTTATTCCATTTTGCCGGAACACAACAGGAAAGGAGGGGGGATAACATCAGGTTGAATATTTAGCCTTGAAATAGATGAAAACATGCCTGCTCTCAGTGTGATCAGCAATATGGTTATCCTGTTAGGTGAACGACAGTATCCCTCATCCTCATTTTTCTCCCTGTTTTATATTTATTAAAGTCATCTATGCTTGTTTATTGTAGGAAACACTTGCACCTTAAAAACAATGAAGATTAGTTTAACTCTGCCTCTCTGCTACCTGCCAAAAAATAAGAAGCACAGGCAGAGCATAAGAATCTCCGGTAATAGGTTACTTTAGTTTTTACTTTGGAGTACATTTTAATAGTATTTAATAGTCTTTTAACCATCTTTAAACCCTTTTAAAGCCATTGTTAGTTTCTCTATTTACTTTTAAATCCTTAAATATTTGATTCATATGCTACCTAAATTTGTGGTGCAAAAGGAGAGTAAAAAGACATTTAATCGCCTAAATGGGTCCAAGTGTGATTTTTTTCTTTTCTAAGTTTGGTAGCTTTTGTGTTTGTTCAGTAAGTCTGCATATTGGGAGAGTTATATATATATGTTCACCTGAACACACTGAATATTGTTGCCTTAGGCCATACACCCAGCACAGGTGCTCACCAATACATACTGTTACCTTAAGACAGATATGATGCTAGCACAACTGCAGCAAGATCCATCAAGTAAGTCCAAGTCCCAGATGTTTGGGTTAGATGTCAGTGTGAGCACACACATATATCTCTTCTTAAATTCTTTTTAAACTCTCTACCCCACCTCAGGCCAAATCCCCACTGAAGAAGTAACAAAGGGAAGGAGTGGGCAGGGGAGAACTGAAAACTAAGGAATGACCCAATATAACTATGGAGGACTGAGAAAGTTTGGGTAGACATAGTGCAGAAGACATTGAACTGAGGCAGACACCAAAGGTTCAACTTATAACTCTTTCTTAGAAAAGAGCATTCATATTGTTCTTGGGTGGCCTCAGCCTTCAGTGACTTGAAGTAGGGTTTTGGTTTCCGGGCATAGATTGAGGTTGGGCAGTGGCAGTGAGAGCACTGAATCCTAGCCACCAGACCACCAGGGACCAGTGGCTAGTGACAAGGCCCTGGCCAGTCAGCTTTGCAGAAAAGTATTCCCACAAAGATGGAAAGTAGTGAAACAAGTAAAGTGTTTACTAGGAGAAAGGGTACCGTATGTGTGGATAGACACGTATCCTATAGACACGTAGGGGCGAGCTCAGAGAGAGAGTCACACCCTTGTGGCAGTTTGAATCACTTTTATGGAGCATTTCTTCTGGGTTTCCTTTGACCAATCATCTTGCTTTGCCTGGTTCTGAGTCTGCATTTGGTATATCTCAGGGTCTTCCCATGTGTGCGAGTGCATCTCTTAGTCAAGATGGATTATAGTGAAGAGACATATGCGTAGCTGACAGCACTTACTATGAGGTGGCGCCCCCTCCTTTTTTGACTTCCAAGGAACCTTTCTGTGCAAGTGTAGTTGGGAAGGTCCCCTTGACTTTGAGAATGAGGAATATATGGTCTTTTATCTCTAATCTGGACACGGCCCAGCCTCCTCCATCACCCTGCTTTTATGAAGTCTCTGATACTATGGAGTTTCTGTCCACAGGGGAGAAACTGTTCAGCCTGGGGCCCATCTATGTCCTGCCTCAGTATCACAAGTAACATACAAGGGCTCTGATAGAATCTTATGCATTTATCTGGAGGAGTAAGACTTGGGTGCATGGATAAGCCACGTGGAAGAGGATGACCTAATTTGGGCTTAACTTGAACTTCAAGGATCAGCATCATTTTGACAGTAGCACTTTGAGAATCCAGGATTAATGTGGTGACCACATGAAGAAAAAAGGGGTCACAATAGTGAGGACTTGTACATCATGGAAAACATTGGGTGGATAGCCTGGGGGAAAACCTTAAGTTTTCCTAATTAGGAGTAGGATGTGTTGAAGGTGAGGGAAGCTCCCCTGGTGGTACCTTGGCTCTGTGACCTGCACTGAAAAAGATCAGAAGCTTCTGAAACCAGGGACACTGAGAAGACCCAACATCAAGTAGCTGTCACATCAAAGAAAGCCCTCTCAGGGGGTTATAGAGGCATTTCCTCCAAGTGTCAAGCAGTAGCACCAGGAAGGAGCCTGGGCATCGCCAAAGTTTATATTGGAGTAGAGGCTGTGCCAAATAAAATGTGAATGCAAAACACAGAACCGAGAACAACAACAGCTTCACCAGGCATGGAAAGAATTGCTGCAGAGATAAATATTCCTGTGAACACTGCTCACAGCTCATGCTTCCTCCCAACTCCCCTCCGGCTGCTCAACAACAATGAGAGTGTTATAAATTTACACCGAAGAAGCCCTCCAGTTGGAGATCTGTGAAGCCAAGAACAACCAAAGGGAACCAGAAGGGGAAGCAAAGACAATTTACTCAAAATGTTTATGGAAAAACACCAGCCCCGCTTACACATCCCATGGCTTAATGATGAATATCTAAAGCAGCAGCAGCAGCTCTGTGAAACATTTCAGATTACAAAAGATTGAGAAAATGCATGCGATATGCAAAGAATGTAAGAAACAAAGACAACGACAACGTCAAGAATGTCTTCTTGTGTTTTCAATACTGTGGTAGAAATCAGGGTCTCTGAAAACACAGATGAGAAGTGAAATAATAAGATTTAAGTGAAAACAGAGATGGGCAAAAGGTAGGCAGTGTAAAAAAACCCTAAATTACCTAAGAGAGAGGGATGTAAGGACAGAATTCAGTACCTGTTTTAGGAATCCTAAAAAGAAGAGGCAGCACTGCAAGGGTTAAATATGTGATGCAGAACAGGAATGGATTAAGAGTGCCTGGAATACGGAGGAAAGAGCCAGAACAAGGACGGTGATGAGTAAAAAGAGGCTAGGAGTGGGAGACAAAAATGGAGATGGAACAGATCTAATTTGTTTCTGAAAAAGATCCCAGAAGAAAAAGAAGAAAGCAGAAATCAGAGATGTAATAGAAGAAACTTTTCTGAGCAAAAAAACCAGATTCGTTGGAAAAGCCATAGTGTGAGCATGAGTGAAATACCTAGCTACATCTTGATAATTCTGCTTTAATCTTAAGGAAAAAGGAAGAAAGAATGAGGTGAACATAAGAAATAGAAAGAATGAGAAATCCAGTCAGCTCCAGACTTCTTTTCTGCCACCAGAAATGTTAGGAAAAAATGGAGTAATGTCTACAGAACTTTTTTCATGGTAAAAAAAGCTGAGATGTAAGAATTCTAAACTCAGCCCAGATTCTGTTCATATATAGAAACAAGAAAAGGAAAAAAAAAGAAAAGAAGAGAAAAGGAGAGAGAGAGGGAGATGGAGAGATTGATTCTAATCAAGATCCTGATACCATTTCTGTTTACCTCCAATCCATTCTTCTCAAAGCAGCCAGATTGATCTTAAATGTATACCAGATCATGTCACTTCTCTTTTCCATGCCCATCAATGCTAAAACCAAAAACCAAAAACCAAAATGCCCATAAAGATATGCCACAGACTGTCTGATTTTACCTCCGGCCTCAGTTTCCTTTGCTCTCTGTCCTCCAGCCACCCTGGCTCCCTTCTCATTCTCAAATGTGCCCATCAGCTCTTTCTCATCCGATGGTTTTCCTGGATATTATTCACTCTTCCCAGATCCTGCTGCCTCCACTATTCCCCCTACTAACTTCTACTCATCCTTTAAGTTTCATACACATGCCACTTCCTCAGAGGTGCCTTTCCTTGGCTCCCAGTTTAAATTAGGTCACTCCATAATATTCAATTTCTTAGGGCCACCTTTTTCTTTCTATTAAGGTAAAGATCACATAACATAAAATGAACCATTTTTAAAGCGAATGATTTAGTGGCATTTAGTACATCACAATGTTGTGCAATGACCACCTCTATCTAGTTCTAGAATATTTTCATCACCCTAAAAGGAAACACTGTACCCATTAAGCAGTTACTACCCATTGCCCCTCCTCTCAGACCTTGACAACCACCTATTGTGTTCTGTCTCTATGGATTTACATATTCTGGGTATTTTATATAATGGGATCATAGCATTTGTGACCTTTTGTAACTGTGTTTTTTTCACTTAGCATGGTGTTTTCAAGTTCATTCAGGTTGTAGCATACATCAGTACTTAATTCCTTTTTAAGGTGGAATATTACATTGTATGTATATGCCATAATTTGTTTATCATCCATTCTGTGATGGGCATTTGGGTAGTTTCCACCTTTTGGCTATTGTAGGTAGTATTGCTATGAACTTTCATGTATACACATCTGATTGATTCTGTTAGGGACTGAATGATTGTGTGCTCACAATGTGATGATATTAGGAGATGGGACCTTTGGGAGGTAATAAGGTTTAGATGAGGTCATGAGGGTGGGGCTCCCATAATGGGACTAGTGCCCTTAGAATAAGAGGAAGAGGCACAGAGCTTCTTCTCTGTCATGTGAGGACACAGTGAGAATGCAACCATCTGCAAGCCAGGAGGAGAGGTCCCACCAGAACGTGACCATGCTGGCATCCTGATCTCAGAATTCCAGCTTCCAGGACTGTGAGAAATACATTTCTGTTGTTGAAGCCACCCAGTCTTTGGTATTTTGTTACGGTAGCCCTAGTTTATGAAGATGGATTCTCTGCTTTCAATTCTTTTGGGGCCCCATGCACTTTTAATATGTTGCTTGAATCCATATTTCTTGTGCAGTTCATATGATTCTTTCTTTAGTGTCTGCTTGTCCGTATTATACACAGAACCCCATGGGTGCAAGGAAGGTTTGTGTCATTTGCCACTGAAGCACCTGGCATGATGCTGAACCACACGAGGTACTTGATGAATGTGTGTGAACAGATGAGCAAATGAGGCAGCAAGTTGCCCAGATTGATGCCTAAGCTGATAGAACTTGAGAGTAGACTTTTGAGGAATCTGGAGAGAGATAGGACAAGAAATTTTTGTGGCTTGAAAGCAGCCTCTCACTATCATTAAAAGGCTGTCCCTCTCCAGTGACCAGGCATCATTTCATCTGGCACATTCTAAACTCTGAAAACTCCAGAAGTCACAAATTTAGGGAAAAAAAGCTTTGGTCATACTTTGCCTGTTCCACTAAAGCCTCAATTTGGTGCTGTTCACAGCAGAGACACCGATTCTTGCTAAGAACTCTAGCTAGGGAACTGCAAAGGAACCACAGCCCACAGAGTAAACTTCTTTCTGGGTCTTTTTAGAGGGGCAGGATGAGATAAACATGAACGACATTCAGGATTGATCTTGCTGGTCTTTAAGATTCTGGTGGCTGAAGTTGAGTTTGGTCTCTATTTGATCTCTTGAGGGCTTTTCCAACTTTCTGTGTTTCAGCACTCTCTATTCACCATGCCTGTTGTGACCTGTGCTGCCCGTGAACAAGCATGCTGTGGTGGTGGGGCATGTAGCAGCTTGGGCATCTTTACCCTCCACTCATCGTCTCTGATGCTATGCTCCTGGCACCGCTTTTGTCTGTCTACCTCCATCTACCAGTCTCTGTCTGGGTCTCTCTCTATTCTGACTTTGCTCTGTCTCCGCTTTCTCTCTCTATTTGTCTGGGCTTTGTGCCTCTGCTCTTCTTCCTGCTCTCTTCCTCTTCTTCCTCTCTCTCTTTCTCCATCTCTCCTTGTCCCTCTCTGTGTCTCCTAAGGCACAGAAACATGTACCCCATGCACCACATGTATATCTTGCTCCCTCTCTTCAGAGCTGCTGTGTTCCCTTTCAATAAACTCCTTCCTGTCTCCAAGTGGCTGGTCCTATCTCCTCTACAATCAGAGGAGACCGGAACTGGCTGCAATGAATGTGAGGAAGTCTTTATAATGAACAGGATCTCTCTGCTGTTTACACAAACACTTTTGGCGACACAGGGAGCCGAGCAGACCATTTTGCAATTAAGTGGAATTAAACGTAGGGAGCGAGTAGCCAAGGGGGTTGGGGGCAGGCAGGGGCTATGGGATAGGACAGAAGGGGGCTGGGAGCGAGCAGATTAACACGCGGGGTTGGGGGACGTTTGTGCTTAACTAGGCTCCATAATTATGCACTGACAGTTTCTAGGGGCAGGGCTCTGAGCTGGGATCCGAAGGTATCTGGAACTGTGTGGACAATCGCTGTCCTGTGTGAATTTAGTTTAAAAACTTAGAGCTGGAGTGCCATAGAGATGTAGGTAGTGGGTTGTCGAAGCTGCGAGAAGAAGACTGGGGAGGAGGAGATGTTAGAGGTGCGGTGATGTTTAAGCAGAGCCTTGAAGGGAGAAATCGACTTGGGAAGGAGAAAATCTGAAGGAGGAAGGGCCTTCTAAGCTACAGGGACAGACTGACCCAGAACCCAGATCAGGAAGGTCTAAGGTGCTTGGAGGGCTGAGAAAATGTCCAGATGGTAATCCAAACAGGCAGGCAGGGGCTATGAGGGCAGGAGCAACAGGTGTCATGTACAGCATTTGGCTCTTACTCTGGGGAACCGGAGATGTTATGAGTCTCTGTGGCCCGGCCCGCTAGAACCTTCTGTGATAATAGAAATGTAGGTGTGATGGCACCAATATGTGGCTACTGAGGAGCTGAGCTCTTGAAATGTGGCTCATATGAATTTTTATTTTTTTGCGTTGTAATTCATTAAGACATACATTTAAATGGTCCTTAGAATGAATGGCTACTGTATCAGCCCAGCTCTGAGAAGTCACGTCCAGCATCTCCAGAGAGATGTCATGACCAACTTTTTGGAAGACCAGTCTGGAAACAGTGTGATGAGGGGATTGGTGGGCTTGAAACTTTGGGGAGAATAATTAGTGCATTGATGTGATACTGTAAGGGGGAGCAGGTGAGGGCATGAGCTGAGGCAAGGATGGGGGATGCTGAATGGGATTCAGGACCTCGGCAGGGAGGTGTCACACTGAGAGTCAAGTTTGGGGCTGGGCCCTGGGAGGGGCAGGACCGCTGCAGCTGGAGCCCAGCGGCAAGCTGCAGATGTGTCCACATGCCGGGTGACACCATCAGCCTGGCATCCAGGGTGAGGATGTGATGGTGACACTGAGAAAGTCTCTCATGGTAGCACCGGAACCAAAGGAAACTCCTGGTTCCAATATCCTAAAACCCAAAGGTGCCTCTCCTACTTCCTTTTCCTAAAGGAATATTTTATCTTTTCTTGAAAAACAAAGTCAATTTAAAGCAAAGAAAATTGAATCAAATCCAAACAGGTTTTTGTTAGTTTCTTTTTGGTGGAACTTGACAAAATTACTACTAAGATATTCCTGGAAAAATAAAGGTCCATAGATAGCTAAGATACTTGTGAAGAAGCGGGGTGCTTGCTGTTCCATACAGCAATATTTATTTTAAAGCTATGGTAATTAAAGCAGTGTAAATGTGATATTGAGATAGACAAGTCAATCAAAGGAACAGAACAGACAGTGCAGCAAATGCCCTTAAACACACATAGAAACTTGGTGAAAAACAGAGGCGGCATAACAAAGAGTTGTAGTGAGGGGGAATGTTTTATTCAGTAAATGCTGTGGGGAAAATGGCTATATTTATAGAAAAAAAAAGAACATTTTGTCCCTACTTTAGACCATATACAAACATCAAATTTTCAAGTAATAAATACAAAATAATAGAACTTTTAGAAGAAAATTTATGAGAATATATTTGTGATCTTGGAGTAGAGAGGTTGTTGGGTTTTTTTAAAAAAATGAACAAAAAACACAAAACCTAAAGGATAAAATTGATAAATTTGACTAAATGAAGTAAAGTCTTCTATATGCCAACAGACATTTGTATAAATAACTGACAAAAAGTTTCTATCTGGAATATAGAAAGTACTCCTATAAATCAATAATATAAAGACAAATAGTCCACTAGAAAAAAATGGACAAAGGATACAAACAGAGGATGCACAGAATATGAAAATCAAACAGCCAATACGCATATAGGAAAAAATGCTCAAGCACATTAATAAGTCATAGATACCAAGCTAAAATGAGATACCATTTCCCACCCATTATGTGATGCCGATTTTCGCTGAGTACGTGAAGAAAGGGATGCTCTCACAAACTGCAGAATGACTGTAAGTGAGTACATCTCATTTGGAGATCAATTTAGCAATAATGGGTCAAATTGAATATGTGCACACTTTATGACCTGAAACTTCAATTGCTGGGTATTTACCCTCAATAATCTTTTGCACATGTGCACAAATACTCACGGAAGCGCTACTTGTGAATAAGGAACATTGGATTGACCAACTGCAACAGTGACATATATCAGTGGCATCCTATCAATACCAGTACATATCAATACATCAATGACAACAAGTGGGGAATGGATAAATAAATTGTAACCAGGGAAGAGAGGTTACTGATCAGGATATAGGTTGCTGTGTGGGTAACATCTGCTAAGAGATGGTATCACTGCCTAGTAAACACACCTGCATGCATTTCTGGTTTTCCCTTTTCTCCTTCTGGCTTCCACAAAGCTGGATTGGTGAGCTCATTCCCTGTCTCATCTATGAAACCAGCTAGGCATTATTTAGTGGCAAATGAAACCTTGAAAAGGGACATTTCCCCCCATTGAGTCTGTTCACAAATGGGCTGTAAATCCCATGTACAGCTCCAAAATAAGAGTCCAAAAATAGTTCAGACATTGGCAGCCTCACTGAGAGCATGGATTCCCGCAGGGGCTGCTTCTGAGAAGACAACTTCATTTGGACAGATTTGTGCTGGTATGTCTGTTAACAACATGGTCTCCTCGATTTAAAGACTTTTCGAGGATTTCCCAGGGCTTGGAGAGATGTTTGCACAAACTGGCTTCCCAAAATAAATCCCAAGTCACGTAGGCAGGGGCTGGCATCAGACTGAAAGACAGTACAAAGGAAGCTAATTAAAACCTGGCCAACAGGATCCAATAGGACCCGGCATCTCAAGTGGAATCAATTCAAAATCAGCTCCAAGTGGGCAGAGATTTTTGCGTATTTTGTTCACTGCTGAATCCCCGAATCTCATTCCTGGCACAGAGGATGGGATTTGTAAATATTTGTGGAATGAATGAACTGAATTCAGTTCATCCAACATTCGTTGAGCTGCTACTCTGTGCTGAGCTGGGAGCTGGATTTGCAAAGTACTCTCGGCCTGACAGAGGAAAGAGATTCGAAAACTAATAACCATAATGGAATATGTTAGGTACTCTAATCAAATGTGTGAAATTGCTGGGGGAAAAGTGACCAAGGCAGGATTAATTGTGCTGGTAAAAGACGGAGTACCTGCTGCAGAAGGTGGTGTCATTCCAAGGATTTGAAGGGTTAGCAGGAGTTATGCAGACAGGCAAAGAAGGATTGAGAGGGCATTCTGGGTGGAAAGGGAGAAAAGGGATCATAGGAAAATGTCTGGAGGTGTGAAAATCAGTGACATATTTAGGGACCACTCCCTTGTGGAGTTAAAGGAGCAGCTGCCAAAAGCAGGAGCAAAAGAGGCTTTTCCTCCAATAACATGCACAGCCACTGACTAAAAAATAATAGCATCTACTGAGTTCCAGGTACCATGTTACAACAGCAAACAACATAGATGAACCTTGGCTGCTAGAATGATCTCCAGTACAACATACACAAAGGTGCTGTCTTATCTATCCTTGTATTTCCAAGGCCTGAAATGTACTTGACACAAAGCAAATGCTCAGTAAATGTTTGATGGATGCACGAAAGAACAGTTCAGAGGAGTTTGCTAAATTGGGATGATAAATAAAAATAAAGGGGAGGTTCAGGCTATACTTTTATACAGAGCAAGAAAGCAGTGAAAGAGATAGAAATGGCATGGGCTTTGATGTTAATTGACCCAGATTCCAATCCTGGTGCCATCCAGTGTAGATGACCTATGATGAAACGTTTGAAATCCATGAGCCTCAGTTTCCTCATCTGTAATACCTAGATCATCAAGGCTAGCACAAATATCTACATAGGCAAAGGCCTACCTGATCTGTTTTTTGGGCCACACACTCTGTGGTGTGGTTTTAGCACCCGAGACAGTTCAGTGTTTAAGAGCATCCTTTGCAGTTAGATAGACCCAGTTTGAAGCAATGCTCCATGATTATAAATCTGGGTAGCACTGGGAAAGCTAGTTCACTTCTTTGTAGCTCAGTCTCCTCATCTGCAAAATGGGGATAATGATTGTATATACCTTGTACCATTTGGGGAGGATTAGAATATGTAAAGTCATTGCAAGTATCTACCAAACTCTCTTAATAAGTGGAGTTTGATAACTGATTCTTGGTGGACCTGATATTTGATATCTCAACTGCTAAATTGTGGTGCACCTTCAGCAATGTAAACTACACAAGCATGCTGTTGGCTATGTATTACTGTGTATCAAATTATCACAACTCAGTGGCTTAGAACAACACACATTTATTATCTTACAGTTTCTGTGGGTACAGAGTGTAGGCAGGCTTCAGCTGGGTTCCTACAAGACTGCAATCAAGCTGTCAGTCAGGCCTGGAGTCTCATCCGAGGCTCGTCTGGGGAAGAATCTGCTTATGTATTTGTTGACAGAAATCATTTTCTTGCAGGCTGTTGGCCAGAAGCTACCTTCAGTTTCTTGTCATGTGGCTGGTATTCACAAGCTTTACCAAGTTCAGTTATAACTCTTCTTCCTTGTAGTATAATCAGGAGCTAATGCTGCCTTACAACTCACCATTTGGACATTTTCCTGGTACATGAGGCAAATACTTTCATTAATAAAATAAAACACAAACCTAATAACAAAAATAAAAATATAGAAATAAAAAGAAAAAATGAGGAAAAGATATAACAAAATAAAAGTCACCTGAATTGGGTTCCCAGCCCTTCAAAGGAAACCTTTGCTCTGAGAAATGGCTCAGCCCTTTCCTTAGGCAGGTTGAGGAGAGTAAAAAGCTCTGGACCAGGGCTTCCCTGGTGGCGCAGTTGTTGAGTCCGCCTGCCGATGCAGGGGACACGGGTTCGTGCTCCGGTCCAGGAAGATCTCACATGCCGCAGAGTGGCTGGGCCCGTGAGCCATGGATGCTGAGCCTGCACGTCTGGAGCCTGTGCTCCGCAACGGAAGAGGCCACAACAGTGAGAGGCCCGCGTACCGCAAAAAAAAAAAAAAAAAAAAAAAAAAAAAAAGCTCTGAGCCAGAGCTATGGGTTTAGTTGTGAGATTCTGCTCTGAACTCAATTGTATTTGAGGACAGAGTGGGTTGTCATCTGAACTTGTAAGAGGCCCTTTAGGACAGGTAGCATCTAAGCTTTTGGAAAAATCAGGCTTGTCCCAAAATTGACATGTGCCTAAAGGTAGGAAGGACTCTATCTTCCCTCTGGATAGCTGGGACTTGAGGGGAGCATGGCTTTGTGGCCGAATGGATTTAGGAGACAGTCAGCCTCACATAGCCCCAAAGAGGAGCAGATGCAGCTCAAATATTTATCATCTTTCTCCACTCTGAGTGCTCCCATGTCCAGACAATGGCAGGCAAGGCTGACCAGCTTCTTGTACCACTCATGTGTTCCAAAGGACCTTGGGAACAGGTTTTCATGGGAGGGGGCAATGTCAGTGTTTGGTTGGATGAAGCCTATTGAAATCAATGAGAATTGATTTAGAGTGCGGGGGCCACTGTGTTAAAATCTCCTACCTCTTGATAGAGCTTCATGAATATTAACAAGGTTAAGATCAATAATGAGCTGATTTCCAGATGCAAACCTGACTTCTTCATGTGTAGATTAAAGGAAGGGAATGATGATCTGTCCTTCTGTCCTGTTCCCACTCAACGCTGAGTGGACCTAAAATCCAAAAACCCAACTGAAACCTGCAAGGTGCAGATCTCGTCATGTATTTTCACATTTCACATTGTTGGACATCTTTTCTCCTTGTGCAGTGATCTAAGAATGTTCTGTGTTTGAGACATGTGTGCAAAATTCATGTGTGTGTGTTTATGCATGTTTATTCATTTACTGATTCATAAGTCTTGCTTCAATCGGTCTTCCCCATCATTATTTTTGATCTTCATATCTCATTTCGACTTTTGCAATGGCCTTGTAATTAGCCTTCTTGCTTTCGATCTTGTCCCTTTTTGATTCATCCTACAAAACACCACAAAAATGATTTATCTAAAGCTCTGTTTCAAACAAATCTCTCTTCTGCTCAAAAATCTGTCAAATCTCCCCTGTTGCCTTCAGGATGATGTCTGAGCTCCTTAGTGCCATATCCAAGACATGCCATCGTTTAGCCCCAACTACACTGATACCCACACAAAGGCATTTCGGCTGGGACCTGAGCTAGACCTGGGAAAATATGAAGGAAGAATATTCTAGGCAAACGTTATAACAAATTTAAAGGCCCTGAGGTAGAAAAGATCACAGTGTGTTCAAAGAACAGAAAAACAGTCAGTGTGTATGGTGGGGTGTGTGTAGGTAATGATCAACCACTTATGAATCACCCTTTACTATTTGAGTCTGAGTTGAACATTCACCCAGGATTTATTATGAAGGAAGATTCCAGGTATTTTGAGGGGTGTACTAATCATTATAATTGTGATGCACGTCACATACTAGGAGATATTTTAATACCATGAGTAGGTTTCCCCTGTATAGAAGGAACTTGGGCAGAGGCTAGGACCCCACCTTAGCTCACTGGGAGTGGAAGCAAGGGCTCTGAGTGTCACTTTTCTCAAACTTCTCTCTCAGACCTGCTGTAGGACTTGGATGAGGGTCTGTTGACTTCTGCTGGCCAACCTGGGAGCCTAGGGCCTGTGTTCCTCCCCCCGTATTTCTGAAGAGTCACCTTCTCTGGTGCCTTTGAGTGAGGTCAAACACTTCTCGGAACACCACTTATCGGGAATTTCTCCTGCCTTGAGTGTGGACTGGGTCACATTCACTTAGTTGCCTTCTATTATCAACTGACCTTTTATCTTCCACTGAGATTTATTAGGACTTCAGAGACAGGAGGCGTGGCCTGAGCCCTGGTACTTTAAGACACGCCCAGCACATTTATGCCATGCCTAGAGGTCTCCTACCTCTGCTGTCTCCTTGGGTTCTCTTGCAGTCCAAGAATGCAGAACCGTGGGGTATGTTCTATTCTCCCCCTTTTGCAGATGTTGAAAGCGAGGCTTAGACATGATAAATGATGTCTCACTGTAAGTGAGAGATAGAGTTGTGAATCTGTATTCCTCTGCCTAATGAACACACCTATTTCCTTTCCTCATGTCAGCTCCAGGGTCCCCAAACCGGACAAGGTTACATAGCATGGAAAATTGGTTTCAGTATAAATTCATACCCGCTAACTCAGACTGGATCTTAACACTTCCTGCAATTGCACGATGGCTCAGCCCGCATACCTCTTCTTCCCAAGGACTATTTCAAACCTTTTCCACTTTCCCCAAACCTTGTATCCCAGCTCCTCAACCCTGCTGCTGTCAGCAGATGACCTCAGCTCCTGATTTGTAAAACATCAGCTCAGCCCTCCTCACCATCCAATTAGAGGACACACCAACAGGCCAAGGGGCTCCCCCACCCATACCTTCCTGCATCCCCTGTAGAGCAACACAGTGCTCACTGCACTTGCCCCCCAAGGTGATCATAATATAAGGCTGCCCCTCACCCTCTCTTCTCTTCTCCTCCCTTACTAGGCTGATCCACAAAAGGCTCCAGACCTGGCCTTTCTTCCTACCTGAGTTCCCTTTCCCAGCTCTAACCTCCCCTTCTCCTCCATCTTCTTAGGCATTCTACTGTCTAGTACCTCAATCAACCCCCAGCCCCACCAGGACAATCCTGCACATCACTCACGGGCTCCCATACTTCTCCGTCTCTTTCTGCCTCTCCTCCTTCCTCCCCAAAATTCTCTCTCTCTCTCTAATCTATTCAATCTATCTCATCTATCTATCTATCTATCTATCCATCTATAGTCTACCTATCAATCTAATCTAACCTAATCTATCAATCTATACTATCTCTTAATCTATCTAATCTATCTCTAATCGAATCCAATCTCTTTCCATCTCTTTGTCTGTCAGTCCCTCTGAGTTCAAGCCTGTCTCAGGCCAATTTATCAAAATCTCATCTACCTTTTCAAGGACATGGTCCATATAATTGCCATTATTCTTTAAGTGTAGTTTAAAAACAGAGTTAATACATTTTCAGCTTAAAAGTGTTCAAATAATACAAAGCGGAAGTCATTATTTAACATCGTCTCCACCAGCAGGCTCGCTTCCCTCCCCAGAGGTGATCCACTTAGCCAGTTTGATGTGTATGTACACAGAAAAGTGCACAGTGATGTGTGGTTTAGTTATATAGTATATTGCACGTATCAGCCTGCATAACAATATACTGACAGTGAGATACTGGAGCCGAGCATCACCCACTCATAAGAGCCAATGCAGGCATCTCTTTCCAACTCCACCTTCAATAGCATCACACTGACAGCTTGAAGCTCGCCATGGTGGGAATATTTACACCATGGGAAGCAGCAAACACTGCAAATCAGGGCTTTTTTTCCCAGTTGTTAAACATATTCTGCTGATTATAGATATCGTCTCACGTCTATGGGTATATACTTGTTTTATTTGTTTTAATTGTTGTCAAATGTTTAACATTGTGGACACGTACAGCTTATTTTACCATTCCCTGAATGAAGGGCATTCACATTATATCCATGTTTTCATTTGCACACACAACGCTTCATTGAACCGTATGGGTTGTTTTCATTTTTTGGCCACATTTGTGAATATTTTTCTCAGAGAGTTACTTAGCAGTAGTACTCTTGGGTTGAAGCAAATATGGGTTTTCTATTATAATGGACAAGGCTAAATTATCCTTTGAAATAACCACTAATTTATATCCTTATCAATAGTACATGTCAGATCTTCGAAATGTCTAGTTCCCTAGGTGGACAAAAGGGAAATTTCTCTTGTGCTAAAGTATCATTATTAGTAAAAATACAATGATAATGGTGATGGCAATGATAAAATAGTTTTAAAAGTAGTCATGAGTAATCATGCTTCCATATATGGATGCCAGTTGTCCAAAAAAAATTATATTCTAAATTTATATCTTCTTATTGCAGGAGATGTGGTTCCTAAAAGTCATTGAACTAATTAATTGGAACTTTGGGTTTGTCCCTTTACTCTGACCGATTAAAACTATTCTCTTATGGATTCTAATTTTTGGACCCCTCAAAATGTTAACTATAACTTTTTTGTACAGGATGTTTAATTTAATCATGGTGACCTAAAATCATAGTCTTTCCCTGTAATGGTTGAAATCATTCTTTTCATACTCACCTTAACTATCTAGGGTCACTATCCTGTTTTTCTCCCCCCATCCTGAATCCCCTCAGGGTGCTCAGCCAGGGGCTACAGTGGCTAAAGACTTGAAACGTCCTTTGTACCATTTCCAGCCACTCAAGATGAAGTGTTCAGGAATAATTCAGGTATCTCATCTAATGCCCTCACTTACAGACCTCCGGCAGAAAATGGGGATTGTGCAGTTTGTTTTTACTGGCTGTATTGATCTGATCTGCAGAATTTCTTTCCTCCACAGCTAAATCAGTAAATCCCACACTTGGCTGGCATTTTGCTCCAGTACTTTTAAGAAGAGTTGAATTTGGAGTCATGAAACGATATACTGTCACTGTTACTGATCCTGGCAGGTCGTTATTAAAAGGAATCTATAAAATTCTTGCCTGTATGTGGAAAATCACTATTGCCAAACTTCAGGGATGAGGTAACCCTTTGAAAACAAGATATACCTCCTTACATTCCATTGGACATCTCTTTAGCAGCCTTTGGGGTGAGCTGTGTTTTTAAAGGGCACGTTTGGATTTTTCAAATTATGAGCACAGAATCTTTCTTCCATGATCAACTGTAAGCTTTTCTTTTCCTCTTCAGAATCAGGAGTTACTAATGTAAAATGCCCTTTCTATCACAAGAACTAAACTTTACTGAGATGTTATTGTGTGCCATGGTGTGTGCTAGGTGCTTTCTCGTTATTGTTGACTGAGAAAAAAATGCACAACCTAAAAGTTGAGAATTATGTTTTGTTCAGCAGACAAATTGAGGACCAAAGCCCAGGAGTCAGCCTCTCAGATGGCTCTGAGGGTCCGTTCCAAAGAGGTAAGGGAGGAACCAGGATATATAGGAGTTTTTGCAAAAATAAATAAATAAATAAACAGCTACTAAGAACATCAAAAAGATTACTGTTAATTAAAGAGAAAACAGACATCTCAAGTTAATGAATTTAGCCTTTTTCTTTGTATGGGAAGATGCAAGAGTCTGGGCTCATTGAAATCATTCTTTTGATACGCACCTTAACTATCTAGGGTCACTATCCTGTTTTTCTCCCCCCATCCTGAATCCCCTCAGGGTGCTCAGCCAGGGGCTACAGTGGCTAAAGACTTGAAACATCCTTTGTTTACTGATATGACATTCTTTGTCCCCATTATTATCTCATTTAATCTTCACCACTACATTGTAAAGTAGATACTATTATTACTCCCATTTTACAGATGCTGAAACTGGAACTTAGCACATCAATAAAGTCAGAAAACTAGTAAGTAATGAAACAGAGCAGGACCCTATGGAGCTATAGGGCACAAAAGCCTTTCTGTGTCCCCTTCCCTGAGTTCCAAAGGGCAGGTTCAAACAGTTACTAATCAAGGAAGGGAGGGGATGTGGAGATAAGGGAGGAGCAGTCGAGAAACAATACTGAAGCCTTGGGGTAGGGTTCTGCTTCCTCCTCAAGGGATACACATAACATTATCTTTGAGCTCTTCTGCAGAACTAAAACTCCCACCAAAAGGAAGACATGATGAAACACTCTTCATTCCGGAGAAGGTCACAGTTCACCCATCATCACCTGATGCCGGATGGTCTCTGGATTGAAGGAATGCAGGCCTTGCCTGCACCCTGATCCTTATCAGCAACCCTGACCCTGGACTATAAGACCCATCACAGCCACGGCCCACCACCAACCCCGGGTTGGGACACATAGTTCTGAGGGCATTAGCCTCCTGTGGCGCCCTTTGCTTGGAAAAACAATAAAACTATTCTTTTCTACTTCACCCAAAACTCTGTCTCCAAGATTTAATTCAGTGTTGGGGTACAGAGGCTGGATTCGGCTTCAGTAACAGAGCTCGGAGTCAAACCCAGGACTTTCAACTTAAGAGACCCAGCCCTCTCCTAAGGGGAACCCCTCTAATTTCATTTTTCTTTGGGTCCTGACTGGTCCCCAGAGTCTTTGAAGAACAGCCCTGATCAAGAATGAGAGCAAGGGACAAGGGCAGAGATGAACAGGAAGGTCTCCGGGATGTGCTTCTTCCTTGGTATTTCGGGTAAGAGATTCTGCCAGGCTGCCTCCCTCCTCATCCCTTCTGAGACTCAAGCAGTAACTAACTCACTGATCATTTCTGCTTTTTCACCTTAGGTAGGCAAAAAGCCATTTTTAAAAAATATTTAAAAAGAAAAAAAAATGAAAGAGAAAACACACACGCATTCCTCATAGGCATTAAAAAATAGTATCTCAGGGAACAAAGAAAATGCTTGATTCCACAGGCAACTCTGCTTGAAAGAGGTCTTGTTAAGTTAGAGCTTGTGCAAAAGAAAAGGGCTGCAGCTTTCCTGGATTTGATGTTTATCTCCAGCCGAGCACCGCCATTCAAACCAATCAAAGTTTTACTGGGTTCAGAAGTGCCACACCAGCACATTCTGTATTCCTAGCCCCCCCAAAACACTGTCTGTAAGTGAAAAACATCTGCATCTAAAACAAGACAATTAAGAAGACAGGCACAGTGCTAATGCTGGGGGTCTATTTTTGGTCAACAGTTTACTGAGGAGCAGAAGCAGTGACGAGAGTGTGCCGTCCTCTTTTTTTTTTCATTTATTTTTATTTTTTAAGCCATGGTAAAATATACATAACATAAAATTGACCATTTAAACCATTTTCTAAGCGTACCATTCAATGGCATTACGTACATTCACACTGTTGTGCAACCATCACCGACATCCATCTTCAGAACTTTTTCATCTTTTGAGACGGAAACTCCGGACCCATTAAACTCCTTATTCTTCCTTCTCCACAGCCCTCGGCAACCACCATTCTACTCTCTGTTTCTATGAATTTGACTACTTGAGGTACTTTACATAAGCGGAATCACACTATATTTGTTCTTTTGTGACCTGTTTATTTCGTTTAGCATAATGTCTTCGGTTCGTGTTGTAGCATGTGTCAGAATTTCCTTCCTTTTATGGCTGAATAATATTCCATTGTACGTACAGACCACATTTTGTTTATCTCTGTATCTGTTAATGGGCACTTGCACTGCTTCCACCTTTTGGCTACTGTGAATAGCGCTGCTATGAGCATGGGTGTACAAATATCCATTTGTGTCCCTGATTTTAATTCTTTGGGGTATAGACCCAGAAGTGGAATTGCTGGGTCCATGCTAAGTCTATGTTTAATTTTTTGAGAAACTGGCACACCAGGGTGTGCCTCTCTTAATCTTTCTTGAGCTTCTCCTCTGATGAACTCAGCTCCCAGGGGAAATACTAGGGGGCATGGGGAGCAGGGTACACCAGAGAGGGCATTGCCAGAGGAGTACCACTAATAAGGGTCTTCTGGGGAAAGGTGCTCAGTGAGAGGCTGTCATCATCCATCTGATGGAGAAGATGCCTCCAGGGAAAGAGAGTGGCTGTCTCCTGGGGTCAGAGATTGAATGGTAATTGAATTCATAGAAAGGGGGCATTTCTGCGAGCCTAGTAAAGGTTAATACCAAAGATGCTAAACAGGTAGAAAAAACTGTGTTTAAGACAAAAGTGATTGCTTTCAACTCAAGAATAGATATAACTTTTCTTTTAGGAAACCCAGGGATGATAATTTGTTGAAAGGGGTATGTTTATGTCACTTAGGTTTCCCAGGCATAGCCTCGATGGGTGGGGATAATTTTTATATTTCCATAGGCCACCTGGAAGAAAAGAGAGGAGAGGTGAGGAAGATTGAGAAAGGGAAGAAAGCTCTAGAAGAGGTCAGTCCATCAGGGTCTCGGGAGAGAAAACAGACCATTGAGAAATTCCCTGTGTCAGGGGCAGCCAAGGAATGTTTGGTCAACAACAACTAACATTCACTTGGCATTCAGTGCAATGTCATCTCTTTGTTGTTGCTAGCAACCTTTGGTGAACGTCTGCTACCTCAAAGGGTGTCATTTTAATAACACGGGGTATGAGGGAAGAAAGGGGGCAGATTGGCTTCGGCTAGGTTCCCCCAAAAGGAGATGCTGAGACAAGAATTTGAGTGGGGAGGTTAATCTGGGAGTTGGGAAGTGTTGAGCTACACCTGCCAGGCTTGCAAGGCCTGTACTTGCCCGGCTTTAAGACTGAAGAAAGAGCAACAGAGACATCAGTGGTTTAATGGATGGGGCACCTTAAATGTCTGAAGCAAGGTCCTGGAGTGACACTCCACCGTGTGCGGTGGACGGTGGGCAGGACATGGAGACAGTTTTCGCTTGGGGCGGGGGATGGGAAATTGCCAGTTATAGGGGGATGATGTCAGGTGGACTCATTAGTTACCAGGGAAACCAGCAGAGGGGCACACCTCTCACCACCCCTTTGATAAGAACAATCACTAGCTGGGGCTGGGGGCAAGGATGTAGGAAGGTCAGTCATGTGAGTGGGGTGTAGGTGAAGTAGGCACTGGTCAGGTCAGGGATGTACAGAGAGCAAGAGAATAGCCATTTTGAGCGGCCTGACCATACAGGAAGGAAGTAGGGGAGTGGAGAAGTGAGATAAGAAAGGGAAGGAAGCTGATTCAGGATGAACTGATGAACAGGCCAGCTCTGTACACAACTCAGGCATAACCCCACTAAAGTCTGGGAGACTATAGAAAAAGACCCAGAATTGTCCCTGGTCCAGAGGACTAAGGACAAGAATTGTTCTAAGTTTGATTTTGCTTTTCAGAATGAGGGCACTTACAGATGCTCTGATGGATAAGTTGGAGTAACTTTGTGAGCAAACTTAGAAAGGGTATATGATGCTAGAACAAAGGGGTGAGCAAGGTAGATGGTACAGTTTTCCTGCAGACCTACCTGGCAGGCAGTCATGGGGCTGAGCTTTCCTGCTTGACTGCCTAAGCCAGCTCCTCCCTCCCTCCACCCTGACCCCCCATCTTCCAACCAGGAGAGAGTGTAACAGCAACAGGACAGAGGACAATAACAATAAGCATGTGATCCAACTCTTCTCCCCATGCAGTATTCTCCATAAGATAGGATACGCGCTATTGCCATTTTTTAGACTTCTCTTTATCAGATTAATATGTGATTCATTCTTCAGTGTACCTTTCTGTCTTTCATTCTGCAATGGAAATGATGTCATAACAATGATGGCAAACACTTCAAAATAAATCTCAAATAACCCACCTTCCCTCTCCATCCCAAACAAATCTTTAGTTTTTGTGCATTCTTTCCGGACCCATCCCTGAGGCTACATATTACATAATAGTAATTATGACCTCCATGGAATTTTGTCGTGTGCTTTCATCAATTATATTTTTTCACTTATATTTCATATTAATTTTCTTCACAGAATGGCAACAAAGTATTGCATCCAATGGCTAGAAAATGATGTATTTAATAGTTCCACATTTCTAAATCTGGAGGATTGTTCCCGTTGACTGTCAGGGAAAGTGAGCGCCAAGAAAGGCATTGGCAGCAGAAGGTTGATTACAGAGTGTTCTTGAGGGCGCAACCCCCATGGAAGGTAGGGATAGAAAGCAGGATTGGACAGAGGGGGAAGCTGACCCCTGGAAGACGTTTGAGGCGGGCATGGTCTTGCAGAATTGTCTCAAGCTTGGGCATGAAGACAAGGGCTTCATACACCATATCCATCAGTTGTTGGCTGTGGGGTATAATGCCAGATACAGCAGTTATCTTCTGGTGAGGAAATTTTCAAAGAGGGCAGGTAGCTGAGGGCTGTCTTACAGGTCCCTGCAGCTCCATCTGGGTAGGGCATCATGACGTCTAGCTCAAGGGTGTTTTCCAGTTTTCCTAACTTAGATATCATCATAATGAGCATCTTTGGACACAGTGCATTTTCCACTCTCCTTTCTGGAGAATCTGGGTACACAATCAAAAGTTGGAGCTAACAAGTTTCCAGCCTCTACAACTTTTTCTGGCGCTAACAAAATTGCACAGCTTTCTTTTGTTTACTTAATTTCTAAAATGGTGACACCATCTTTAGCTAATCAGAGATGTAGTGGGAAGAAAAGTTGCATGATATGCCTGAAACATGTTGAATATTACATTTTCCCAAACTTACATTTAGGGTAGCATTTGTAGCTAGTGGTTACAAAATGCAGATTCTCAGGCTTATTCCCTAGATATTTCAATTGACAAGTCTGAGGTGGGGCCCATGAATCTGTGTTACAAACCAGTATACTATCTATTTTTTTTCCTAGGAAAATTTGACAAATACTGCTTTAGAATATAAAACTTGTTGATGATAAATCCAGAATGCTTTGTTATTATTTTGCTACACGCTTAGAAGGAAAATAATTTGCATCCTTTCTCCTTTGCTTTTTCGTTTTTTTTTTTTTTTAAACTTCCACCCTTCATCAAGTACACACACTAATTTCAGCACACTCTTCTGTTATCTTGTCAGTTAAAACTCCTTTAGAAATAATTATGATCTGAATTACAAATGTATTTTCATATGAACTCCCACATTTCTGGGAAATCTTCCTAGACATTAACTGAGAGCCCCCAAATATGGAGGCCACCATGTTAAGCATTTTCTATATATCATTTAATTCTTAAAGCAACTCCTAAGATTGGTTTTATCATTCCCATTTTTCCCACAGCAAGAAATAGAGTGCCCCAGAGGTGGAATAAACTACCCAAAGTCTTGATGAGCTATTAATCACTTCAAGGTGTTAGGCTTGGCAGTAGCTCTTACAAGTGGTATCCAAAGCCAAAGTCCCAGACATTGCTCTTAAACTCATAGGTATCTGTAACCGAAGACTTTTTCAGTTGTAAGGCACAGAAAACTCAATCCAAACTGGCTTAAGCAAAAAGGAAATTTATTGGCTCATATAACTGAAAACTCCATGAGTAACAACCTTTAGATGTGGCTCAATTGAGGGGGTCAAATGATGTCATATATATATATATATATATATATATAGCCTCTCAACTTGAATAAATGTGTTTTCTGTTTTGTTTCCATCTCCAGGCAGACTCTCCTTCTTTTGTAAAGTGGCTGCTAGCTGCTCCTTCCAGCTTTACATCCAGTGGAAAGGAGTCCTAGGTGGTCATAGCCATATAGTCTGGAGAATTTTCCTGAACAGATAGACTTAGGATATGTACCCATCCCTAACTGCAGCCTGGAAAGAAGATACTCTGGGTTATGTGCTTCACCCCCTGCTCCTCCCAAACCTTGAAGACAGGATGATGAAGGAGCCGGTCTCTAAACTAAAATTAGAATTGTCACCCCAATAATGCTCGGGAACAAATAGGTAAGTTTCTATTGCTACTCTATCAGGTCCTTTTCACTTTTCTTTAGTATTGAATCTTGTTAAATAGCCTCCCCAAACCAGCCTAGACAGAAATAAAGACACAGATGTAGAGAACAAACTTATGGACGCCAAGGGACAAAAATGAGGGTGGGCGGATGGGGGTTGGGTGGTGGTGGTGGGAGAATTGGGAGATTGGGATTGACATATACACACTAATGTGTATAAAATCGGTAACTAATAAGAACATGCTGTATAAAAAATAAAATAAAATAAAATAAATAAAATAAAATTAAAAAAAAAAAACCAAAAAAAACAGTCTAGAGAATTCAGGAACCATTCCAAACACTTTATACATTAACTCAGCTAATCCTCTTAACTCTAGGAGGTAGGTACTATTATTATCTCCATTGTGCACATGAGGAAGCTGAGTGATAGGAAGGTTAAGTGACTTGTCAGAGCCTGTGTTAAAGGTGGGATGGGAACCCAGGCAGACTGCATCTTGAATCCATTCTTTTTCCCATCACACTCTGGCTTTTGTGTGGTCATAGTGCAATGTCAGTACAATGCCACGGGCTTCCCATGATCTCCTTCTGAACTAATCCTAGATTATATCCATCATCAGGTCTCTTCCCCTATAGTCTATGTAACCCACATCCACACCACACCAGTCTCTCATCCACACCAGACACATGCCTGGTTCTGTTCTAGACACTTGGGAGGGGGATGGGGACACTGTGATCAAGAAGATAGACCTGGGGCTTCCCTGGTGACGCAGTGGTTGAGAGTCCACCTGCCGAAGCAGGGGATACGGGTTCGTGCCCTGGTACGGGAAGATCCCACATGCAGCGGAGAGGCTAGGCCAGTGAGCCATGGCCGCTGAGCCTGTGCATCCGGAGCCTGTGCTCCGCAATGGGAGCGGCCACAACAGTGAGAGGTCCGCGTATAAACAAGGGATTTTGAAAAGAATTCAAATGTCTTTGCATGCCACCTGGGAAAAAAGACATCAAAAGAACAAACAGTTCATGAACTTTCCCTCGGTGTTATTTCTCTACCTTAAGATGAGCTGGCTGAGGGATTCAGAGGCAGTCTTTATTCCTGATAGCTTATATATCCTAGATCTCAGCCTCAAAGCTCTGGCTTGGACTCAGTTGTGAGTTCTTGGACTATATGAAATTTAAAGCATGATGGTTTTCCCCAGTGGTTCCCCAGACATACCAGGACCTCTCGAGGGTACATAGCTTAAGTCTTTGCCTAGGGGGTCCCACTGTGGTTATGACAGTAAAAATATGTAATACAGTGTGTCATAAGTATCAGGTGTTACCTTATAGGAATGGACTTGCTCTCTGGTGCTGGTCTTGGAAACAGATCCATCACACACATCACACTGGGAAGACTTGGACTAGGAGTCAAGAGTCAGCATCACTGCTCTCCTATTACTATATCTCTGCATGGTCTCTCAAAAATCTCTTGCCTTTCTACATCTCAGACTTCTCCTTTGCAGAGTGAAGGGATTGAAATAAATACGTGTGAAGGGACATTACCGACCGTGCCAAGATTGGAGAACATTAAGGCCCCTAGAGAACATTTTTGAGGTCCTTAGAGAAGGCAGATTTTGATCAGGGCATGGAAGGTTATTAGAGAATTATACTGAGCATGTGCATAGAAAGATATTAGGAAAGGAGCCAACCCTAGAAGCCAGGAGTTAAAAATGAACTTAAGTGTTCATGTCTCAGGCTGATCAGGAAAGAGAGAATGTTGGTAAGACCCGCCATGACAATGAAGTGTGTCTGGAAACCACATGCATCTTCATGAAGTTGCATCTGAAGGTTAAATTCTTCAAGTCCTGCCCATAATCTGCTTCTTTCATGAGACAGAGACTTTGCCTGCCTCACAGCTTTGCTGCAGGCAGTTAACTAATTGCAAGGATGGGAAACTCTAGTCTACATTAGAAAGACAGAGAATTTCTCTCAGATGTGGCAAATGTTAGACACATTTGCTGGTCTCACTCCTACTGCCTGTGTCTGTGGAAAACATCACTAATCAATTACTGCCTCTTTCCCACTGGGCTTGGACAAAGCTTCAGAGTCTGCAGCACAGCCTTCCAAACAGCCAGTCCCAATCCATTAAAGATGGCGCTTAAGATGAAACTGATTTCCCCAACTAGCTCCAGGGTTGTCTCATCTATAGTCCTTTCTAGAATGTAACCTTAGGATCCTCCTGTAGTAGATGACAAAGTGGTTTGAGGCTTGAGTCTCAGACCCAGGGTTAGATAATATGAGCTGTAAAGACAGATAGAGGCAGACGTAAAAGTTTTGGGCATAAGCCTACAGAAGGGTTTGGTAACAGCACCTGTTTAAGCCTATTGCTTTGGGTCAGACTGGAAACACAGGGAGCCCCTCAGACGTGACCAGGGAGTCCCCCACTCAGATCTGTCTGGGTTTAGTATAAATGGACACCCACTGTCTCCTCAGGTCTCTGGTGTATCATTTCAGCTTCTTGGCTTTCGTTCAGATTGGATCTTAGGTACAGACAGGATCTTGTCTACCCATCCTTTTTCATCATCCAAGTATTGTTATAATCCATCAGTTTATTAAGAATTAATAGATAATGGGCTGGCCCTATTTCCAGCCTTCTTCAGCCATGTTTTTGTAATGGGGGTTTTCAGGGAAAGGACCACAAGTGAGTGAGCACCCTACCTCCCCTTTTATATTTAATCAGATGCTAAGAGGGCAGGATCTCAGAGTTGCCAGGGGAAATCTATAAGAAACCATGGGGTCTTGACTCTTAAGGGGGCAGTCTTTTGTTGGAAATACAATAATAACAAGTGCAAGAAAAAAAGCTAGAGCAAATAAGACATTTGCCTGATGTTTTAGTAGCCATCTTGCCTAAAGTGAAAGCAACATAGACTATAAACTCTGGTGTGAGGCTTGATCCTTTAGTTTCACATACTTTGAAATAACATAGAAAATGTAAGCTTCAACAGAGAAGCCTAGGTTGTCACTGTGGCTGAAACCTATTAAAAGTAGGCTATTAATTGTCCTCATTAGAGAGAGAGGGTGGTACAGTGGAAGAAAATTTGGGGTCTGACATACCTGGGTTTGAAACTCAGTTTCATCACTTATAATGTATGTGAACTTGAGGATAGTACCTTACCTCCCCTGAGCCTCGGTTTTCTTTCTACAGAAACTGGAACAACTTACTGTTTGAATTCTTCAAATAACATTTCTCCAGCAAGACAAAAGTACCATGATATTGTATAAGTCAGAGACCATCTTATTGGAACAGAAATGTAGGAGATGGTGTGTATTGCTAACAAGAGCCAAGATAGAATAGTTAAGGTCTACTTTGGAATCAACTGAACAGATTGGAAACTGAGGACTAGATTTTATGAGGACACTTAGAGTTAGACCATTTCTACCATAGGACAATGGACTCTTGGTCCTCTACCCAAGGGGAGGCTGAGCAGAATAAACAGAGCAGTCTTGGACTTGTTGTAACCCTAGAGTTTGCTCCATAGATGCATGCATGTGTTGGCCAACCTACACCAACTCTCTTTTCCAGATAATGGTAATCATTCTGTGTCATTGAATTCAAACCATACCTAAGAAGGCCAAGATGATTGCTGGATAAGAAACAATACACTTCATATCCAAAATGAAAAAATTTTGAAGGCTGTTAAATGGATTAGATGGGAAGACATAGGATTCTAAGCTTGGACATTGCTCATCCCTGGAGCTAGGACCTTACTCAAAGATGTCCATGCACACGGGGCTCAGGGACAGGTTGCTAGCTACTCTCTATAGATGAGTTATCTTCCTCCCTTTAGTGGGCATGAGAACCAGTTAGCCTATATCCTTTCCTTTTCTCTCCAGCTTGGCTACTAGGAAGCATAAAGCAATTATGTGTGTGGCGCTTTTGCTTTCCTCAGCCTTGACTTTTTTTTTGGAAATAATTTTCCCTTCTTTATTTTTCTTAAATCCCCAGCTAATGGTTCAGGTTTATTGGATTCAGGATTTTACTTTAAGCCGCCATTCATTCATTCATTCATGCATGCATGCATAGGCTACAGCAGTGGAGTCTGACCTGGGTAGGTTGGAATACCAGTTTTGCCATATTGCCATTGTGCCATTTGAGAAAAGTTACTTAATAGCTCTGTCTTCATCTATAAACTGGGGTAATAATAGAAGCTGACTCACAAAGTCACTGTGAAGATTCAATGAAATGCCATGATGCAGGGCTTAACACAGAACCTGGAACATAGCACACCCTCAGACCATTTCATTTCTTATCTGCTTATGAGTTAGGATACCGGCAAACGATAAATGTAACAGATAGATACCTACAACATGGGAATGGCAATGACAATCCTGGCTGGCATCCCTGGCTGAGTTCAGGGCTACGATTGATTTGAATATTTCTTCCACTTGGGCTGCTATACACCCTATATTCCCAAACCCAGAGAAATCTCTGAGTCCATAGAGATCTGTCCCTAGGCACCGGGCACTTCCAGGTTATCTGCCTTTAGCCCCCCATAGGATAACATTGTAAACCAGCAAATGCCAGGCAGCTTTCCCACTCAGGGAAGTCTCACTGATTCCCCCTTGTGAGCTGTAATTGTGCTTGCATTGCCAGTTCAGACTTTTTCTATTTAGCCTGCACTCCTGTCTCACCGGCGATTCTCACAAGGCCAGCAATAAATGTGTCTTAAATGGAAAATGTTGTTTGTGTATGCGACATCACAGGAGTTGTTATTAATACAGCTCTAAGAAGACAGCTGCTGCCAACCTGCTGGAGAAGCTGCAGCCACATACAGAGCTTGATGTGTTGTCCCACCGTCTCAGGGCTGGGAGGCACTTAAAAGTCCTCAGGTCCAGCCCATATCTGATGTTTGAGTCCCTCTGTCCTGGGGCCATCTAACCTGGGCTCCAGTGGCTCCAAGGGAAGGAAGTCTTTCATCAGTTATAACTCTTCTGCTGTGACTTTTTCCATCTCTGGGAAAAGCTGCTCATTACAATCTTGTTTGTTGGTTTCCTAGCATTGGCTTCAAATGTGCTTTTTCAGAATATCGTCTTATTGATGCTGATTCAGATCTTTGTGATTATAAGGTACAAATAAAATCTCTCTTGCCCATGATAGCTTTATAGATTGGAAGAGAACAGTTGTGGTTCCAGGGAGATTTCTCTACTGGCAGCTTGAGCATTCCCAGGCCCCTTTATTATCGCAGACTCACATCCCAGCTCCACCTTGGACAAGCTGTGCGACTTTGGGGAAACTACCTAACCTCTCCCAAACCTCAGTTTCCTCGAGTTTAAAATGGGACATGCATATGTATATATCTATTTAAAATAGCATATAACTTGGAGAGATGTGAAGTTAAGTGATCTAAATTACAAGGTGTTAGACAGTGCCTGGCATGTAAGAGGCACTTCGTATATAGCAGCGATCATTACTGTTGTTGTTTTGTCACTGGGCTTTGAGCACAATACACTAGGTGTGCTCTGACTAACCCAGGGCTGATCCCAACTTATCAGGGTCTCTGCATTACTGAATGGTCTAGGCCCTGCCTCCCTTTCCACCCTCATCTCTCACTGGTTCTTTTTTTTTTTTTTTTTTTGCCGTATGCGGGCCTCTCACTGTTGTGGCCTCTCCCGTTGCGGAGCACAGGCTCCGGACGTGCAGGCTTAGCAGCCATGGCTCATGGGCCCAGCCGCTCCGCGGCATGTGGGATCCTCCCGGACCAGCGCACGAACCCGTGTCCCCTGCATCAGCAGGCGGACTCTCAACCACTGCGCCACCAGGGAAGCCCTCTCACTGGTTCTTTCCTTGGTTGGCCACACTCCATCGACACTGGTCTTTGTCCAGGTCTTTCCATGTGCTAAGCACTTTCCTGCCTTGGGGTCTTCACTTCCTCTGTCCTCTCTTTGTGGCATGCTCCTCCGTCTCACCTGGATGCCCACAATTTTCATCATTGTTTCTTTCTCAACTTCAAGTCTCACTTCTCCCAACCCCACTTCGCAAAAGAGGTTTCCCTTGATCTTCCATTTAACAAGTTTTTCCAATATATTTCTCATGCTGCATCCTATCTCTGTTCCTCATAACAGTCACCAAAATAAGCAATTTTATATTTGTCCATGTATTTATCTTGTTTAATGTTTTTTTTTTCACTGCTAAAATGTCAGCAACATGAACACAAAGAAAGAGCCTTTTTGTTTATTTTAAAACATTTTTTCTCAGTGTGTTTCAATGGAAAAATTTAAACATACAGAAATGTTGAAAGAATAGTAACATGAACGTCCATATACACATCCCTTATATCACACAAGTAATATTGTACTATATTACCTTTATCACATATTTATCCATCCATCCATCCCTCCCTCTATCCTTTCCTCCATCCTTCCATCCATCTTCCATCCATCCATCCATCAACCCCTCCATCCTTCCTACCATCCATCCATCTATCCATCCTTCTTATTACTTGCTGCATTTCAACCTGAGATGAAGACATCAGTACGCTTCACCTCTAAGCACTGCAGCATGTACATCATTATTAACCAGAGTTCAATATTCATTTATGATTCTTCTTTTGTTCTTGAGGTAAGATGCACATAGAGTGAAATACACAAGTATTAAGTACACAATTTGATGAGTTTTGAAAATGCCTATACCTACATAACCCAAACCCCTGTCAAGACATAAAACATTAATGTCACCCCAAAAAGTTTCCTTATGGCCCTTCTTAGTTAAACCTCAACTCCACTCACCTTTGAAGCAACTACTATTCTGATCTTTTTCGATACTGATTAGTTTTCCTTTTTCTAGAATTTCATATAAATGGAACCATAGAGCATGTATTCTTTTTTGCAAGACTTCTTTCATTCATCATACTGTTTTTGAGATTCTTCCAAGTTGTGACATATATCAATAATTCATTCTTTTTATTGCTGAGTGGTATTCTATTGTTTGGGTATATGGGAATAACACAATCTGTTCTGTTGACGGACACTTGGGCTATTTTCTATTTTTGACTATTATGAATAAAGACGTTGCACATATTCTATTATATTCATTTACTTTGCTCTTTGGTTATTATGAATACAGAGGCTACAAGTATTTGATTACATTCATTAATCTTAGATAAATACCTAGGAGTGAAGTTTCTGGGTCCTAAAGTAAGTATAAGTTTACTTTTATAAAATACTGCCGTACCTTTTTCCAAAGTAGTTGTAGAAGAGTCTGTTTTGTTCACTAACATCAATGGGCTAGTAAGTGAGTTTGGCACAAAAAAAGTACCTAATAAATATTTGTTAAATTAATGAATAGAGAAAACAAATATTAGTATAGTGAATGTTCTCACCCTTTCCTACTATTTACTAGTGAAGCGTGACCCTTTGAGAATCAGTTAAGTTCTATGCGTTTTCGATTTCATTCTATCTGGGAATAATAAAGTGTGCCTCAGACAGCTCCTGAAAGGATTAGGGCAGAAGGGTCAAGGCTATGGTGGGGATTTTAGGAGGTGAGTGGCACATGTATTTAATATAACTGTGCCCTTTCTTCTGTTCCCTCATCCTCACTTATCGCAGAAATATTGGCCAAGGCAGTTGCGGAATATGCCAAGGCTTAGGCACGGGAGGAGCCAGTCAAAGCCAAAGAGCAAGAAGCACTTGGACCAACCCACTGTCCCTCTCCAAGGCAGATTAATGTTTCTGTCTAAAGTTGGCATTTATATACTTGACTTCTACATTTTCTCCCCTTCAGATTTAATGTCTAGGTTTGTCTGATTTTCAAACTGGGTTATGTGAATGTCAAACTTTCGATAACACTTTAATAGAGGTGTCCATTAACCCGTGCTAAATTAGAGCCCAGCATCTCTGGAAGTACGTGTGGCATCCACATGAATACCAAATGCCATCATTAGGTGCAGCACTTATGCGATGAATACCAAATGCAGAGCCCAACTCAGAGACTCAGACTCCATTCCCAGGAGCTGCCAACACATCTTTGTATTTCCTCGGTGGTACCAGTCAGCCCTGTTTGTTGTTTATTTCCAGGTGATGAGATGTGGCAATTGTGGCTGTGTCTGAAATAAATACATGGCATCCTAATCACCAAGTTCAGGGATGGAGCAACAAGGAGGCTGGGGCAGATCTCCCAGAAGTCTGCAAGAGGACGCCCACTTAGTATGCAAGACAGATTCCAAACACTTCATAAAAGGCGATAACTTTCTTTGACCAATGAATATATTATTTATAAGTGATTCCAATGCCTCCTTCTCTCCCTCCTTCCTTGCCAGTCCCCCCTGCCCCCCATTTCACAGTACGTTGTAGCACTTGTTCCATGATGAAGGCCCTCATGATAAATAATTTATAAAGCAATTTACAAGTACATTATTTTTAGCAAGAAGATAAGACCTGGAAGAAAGTGTTTTACTGATACACACACACACACACACACACACACACACACACACACATACACACACCATGACTTATAGGAGCAAGATACCAGAACACCAGTGAGTAGCGGGGGATGGGCAGGAGGTGAAGGTGTTATAAGCCACAGAGCTGGGCTCTTATACATGAGCCCTGGGAAGTATATGAAGCACATTTGCATAACAAGCAAGAGAAAACTCAGCAAAAAGAATCTTTTCTTTTCATTCTTGGTACACAGCTGCTAGGGTCTTTCAGACAGTATGATTCTAAGTGGAGACATTTCCCCTATAATGTCTAACTTCTCTTGAACATGTCTATTGATCCAGGTCCAGTGTTAAGAGTTCTCCATAAATGATCTCAGTTTATCTTCAGTATCTCTATGAAGAATGTATTATTATTCCCATTATAGGGATGAAGAAACTGTGGCTATCTCCCGGGGTCCAATATTCCCTCTTTGAACTCCCCATCTGGTTAAAGCTGCTTATTTAAGTTTTTATTCAATCACTAACATTTGACAGCTGTTTGATAAGCTCCTATTCTCTGTCAGGTGTTGTGCTGGCATTTGGGAGGTGCAGACGGATAATGCATCTATACGACAACTAGAGCAATGCCATCTAAAAGAAATAAAATGCAAGCCACATAGATAAAGTCAAAACTTCTAGAAGTTACAGTATAAAGAAGGTAAGGAAAAGGTGGAATTAATATTAATAACGTATTTTCTTTGGCCCAATCTATCCTAAACATTCTGATTTCATGTAGTGAATATAACGTCATTAATGAGATATTCTAAATTCTTTTTTTATACGGTCTTCTAAACCCAGTGTATATTCCATGTTTATGACACATCTCAGTTAGGACTGGCCAACATCTACGTGTGGCTTGTGGCTGTTGTACTGGGTGGCGCAGCTTTAAAGGAAAACAAAGGAGGCTGATGCAGGGGGTGAAAATATCACTGGAGTGTGACATTTGCTCTCAGAAAGATTAGCACAGGGTGGGTCTAGGTAGTGAAGTGGGGACCTCAAAGCCAGAAAGAAGAATTCAGCTGAAGGAGAGTGCAGGAGGCTGAGATGGAGTCAGGTTGGAAATCAGAGAGCAACCTTCCCTGGACTTTAGTTATCCCCTTACTTCCCTAGTGATGAATGATCTGATTTCTTGTCCTGCTGTTTCTTTACTATTTTCTTTAAATGGATTTACTTTTTAAACTTAAACAAATTCATTTACCTCTGGAACTTTTTGATGTTAGCATTAATGGAAAAGCAGGATGGATTGTTATAAATAAATTAGCCATAAAAGAAATACAAAGCCAACAAAACAAAATCATTCCATTCTAGCCCTATATTTTTGCCTGCGCAAAGCTTTGGGGTCTGCTTTATCTTTGTTTAAAAAAAAAAAGGAAATGAGCAGAGGGAACTTATGCTTCAGACCAAAATGAAGTATGAGGGACTATTTCTGCTCTCCATTAAAACAACCAAAACAAATGACAAAATATATGCAGTAATGTTTTTCAAGACCTAGACAAGAGGCGACAAAGGACACTGATTCCTGAGAGGTGGTTAAAAAAATGAGGTGAGCCCATCTTCCTGTCTAGGGAAGAATCTGCCTGACAGTGAGAACTGCTCTGATCCCACTTTACAAATCTTAGAAACAAGACCTCCAAGGACCATAATGTTTCCAAGTAATTTAACTTCATTCTAGAACAAAGCTAAAGAATATTTATAGGAATATAAAAATTACCAGGCTGCAGTGTAGGGAGGGGAAGCCCAGGTGTAGCCTGACAGCTGAGGAGACAGAGCTGAGAGTGCAAGGAGATGAAGGCAACCAGTATTCACAGGGCAGAGTACTGAAGGGGTGAGAGCTGCACAGAGGGAACCCCAGGTATCTGCAGAGGCCTCCCCACAAGCATTCAACTGAATAGTGATCAGTACATTTATGTAAAGAAGGGATTAGAGTTAAGAGTGCGCTATGCTCACACAGGATGCTCTGACCAGCCAGACTGGAAACCTCACAATTCATGGGGCATGGGGTAAATTACACAAATGGATCCTGCATCAGGAGTGGGAAATAATTAGCCCTACAGTGAGTACATCTCTGATCCTATTTAACGTGTCTTAAAAGCAAGATTCCAGATCTTGTTTCCAAATAACTTCACTAGATTCAGGAGCAAGCTAATGGATATTTTTAGGAATATAAAAATCTCCAATTACAACAAGGTAAAATGGACAATGTCTTGCATCCAATCAGAGATGACCAGGCATACAAGGAAGTGACAAAGTATGATCCCCGATGAGGAGAAAAATAAATCGAAACCGAACCAGAACTGACAGCGATGTTAAAATGAGCAAACACATACAAAAATAAGGTGTGATAACTGTATGCCAATTATGCCTCAATAAATCAGTTTTTTAAGAAGAGGAACTCAGCAAGTAGTCAAAAATTTTTGTCTAGTACTAAACTGTCTTCTCAATATAATCAGAATTAGCAACTCTACGTGAGTCAGCATTGCTCAAAGCTGTATTTGCATGCCATGTAAATTCATCACCCAGAGCCATGCGGGGGAGCACCGGACGCCTGGGGAAACTCTTGGCCATTCTGGGCCCAGGACTGGGGGCAGAGGACGCTGCGACTCTTTCAGAAACTGCAAGGATGACATTTAGCTGGAACATACAGTGCAAAAGAAAGACCAGAGAGTGGGAACTCTTGCTGTAATTGGGGGCTGAACTGAGATTTTTAACTATTTTGGCATAAGTGAGGTTGACATACTAGCACAAATATTGACCTATATTCAAATCCTTGTTCTTGTCTGTTTTATTGGAACTTCAGTAGGTTAAATCACCTCTCTGAACATCTCTTCCTTCATGGGTGACATAGGAATATTAGCCACAGCCTACAGTGATGATTTGAGAAGATTAAATTTTATAACATAGGTCACTCACTTCTGTTTTTTCATTTTCCTCACAGCGCTTAACATGATCTGAAATTGTGGTATTTTGATATTGCTGATATTCTTCACTCCTTACTTTCCCATCACCCAAAGTAGGTGTCTTGTCTGTTCTGTTCAAGGTTGCATATCCCACGCTTGGTATGCACAGCACTGGACGAGTAGCAACCCTCAGTAAATATTTGCTGAGTGAAAGAATGAACTCAGGGAGCGTAACACTACATCTGGAACATGGCAGATGAACAGCTTTTTAAAAAGTGTTTATTTAGGTTCTTAGAACAAGGCCATGGCATCAAAGGTATGAATTCCTTCCACCAAGATCTTTCTAACTTGTCAGGGGATAAGTGAAGCAGGGTTGCCAGTAGTCTAACTCTGAGTTCTCCCTAAGTTCACTGTTTCAATCAAGGTTGAGAAAACTTCTTCTGCCTTGAGCCATGTTGAGTCATACTAGATTTAAGGAAAGAAGAAGTAAATAAAATGTTCCGTCTGATCTGCCTGGATGAACCACAGTCCTGTCCCCAGAAGCTGGTCCCCTGGAATGGTCCAACAGACCATGGCACAGAAGAGATAGTTAATAATAAGTTAACATGGCCCAGCAACCACAGGGAGATCTTGTATCCACTCCCCCAGCCCACAGGGTCACTCACTGGCCTGTTCTACCTCATGGGCTTAATTGGCATCAAAGCGAAACAAATCCAATAAAATGTTTTCCTGACCTAGAAGTGAGTTCAATGATTCATTTTCTCATTCATTTTCTCTCCCTCTCTCTTCTTCCTGTCAAACAGCTGATCATAGCTGATGGAAGAACAAAGGAACGGGTATTTTAGAGAAGTCATCCTCATATTTCTCCTTATTCCTTTGCTCCCTCACAAGACTCAAGACCTTGTCCTAAAGCTTACCAAGACTTAGTGCTAAAGGCCACTTGGATAATGGTACCATTTTTGTCCTCCCAGGAGTAGGAGGCACTAATGTGACATCTTGTTTCTACCTTTTTGTTGCTCCATGGTGGCCGTGAAAATGCTGTGCTCACATCCCCTTCTATGGGGGATGGCAATGACTGATGACTCCCAGCTGGGACCCTTCTGGATCTACCCCAACAGTGGAACCTTGGCCATACTTCCCATGAGACACCAATGAGTCAGTACAGTATGGGATGCTAAGGCAGGTTCATTCTTGCAAGATTCAGGATCCCTTTAATAAGTGACTTTTTTCCAGCTTTATTGAGGTGTCATTGACAAATAAAATTATACTATATTTTAAGTGTACAATGTGGTGATATGATATATGGATACATCATGAGAAGATTCCTACTGTCCAGTGAATTAATGCATCCATCACCTCACATGTTTCTCTTTTTTGTTTTGTTTTTGGTGAGAACACTTAAGTTCTACTCTCTTAGCAAATTTTGGTAATACAGTACAGAATTTTCAACTATGGACATCATGTTGTACATTAGATCTTCAGACCTTATTCATCTTATAACTGACAGTTTGTACCCTTTTAAAACAGGTGACTTTGATTTGAGGAGTTGCCATTGGCCTGGTCAAGATGTTCTCAGAACTGTGTTGCTGTCTGAAACCCTTCAATCCAATCTTCCGTCCTTTCTTTTCTCCTTCACAGGCATCAGGCGTGAAGGCTCTCTTGCTTTCCTTCAGCATCCTCTTCCTATTTCTTCACAAACATTTCTTGCACAAAATCTCATACACATCTAATTCTGTCTTCGCAGAGAAGCTAAATGAACATGGGTGGTACAAGGCAATAAGACAGGGCTTGGGGACTGTCTCACTGCCATTCAGTTGGCAAACAAGCTCTCCTCCTTAGTGGTATATGGGGCAGAAATAGTCCCTGGCACAGGCTGGCAACCCAATGGCCAAAGATCTCACCAGCAGTGATCTGAGACATTGTCTCAGATGGGAAAACCCTTGGTGGTGGGAAAACCCTTGCAGCGCAGTGACTCAGACCACTGAAAGATGCCTACAAAGACAGGAGGAAGGAAAGATCTTCCCAGTGGGTGGAGCTCAAAGTAGTCTGTATTAGTTTGCTAGGGCTGTCATAACAAAATGTCATAGACTGTGTCAATTAAACAACAGGAATTTATTTTCTCACAGTTCTGGAGGACAGAAGTCCAAGACCAAGGTGTTGGTAGGGCTGGTTTCTTCTGTGACCTCTCTCCTTGGCTTGCAGATGGATGCTTTCTTACTGTGTCCTCTTTCCTTTGTGTGCACATGTGTCCCTGGTGTCTCTCTGTGTGTCCAAATTTTCTTTTCTTAAAGGGACACCAGTTAGATTGGATTAAGGCCATAAAAACCTCATTTTAGCTTAATTACCACTTTAAAGACCTTATCTCCAAATACAGTTTTATTATGAGATACCAGGTGTTAGGACTTCAACATATTGATTTTGGGGGAACACAGGTCAGCCCATAATACAGTCATCCAGTCATCAACTTTGCATGGAAAGATAAATAGCCCAAGGTGAGAATGTATCTAGATTCTGGGGCAGTGGCCAGTAGCTGGGCCAATTGGTCAGGGGCCTGGATGGAAAAGGCCTAGACAACGTAAGCCATAGGAGTCTGAGGTAGACGCATGTGGATGGACATGTGAGAGGGGGCAGAAAGTGTAGGTTTTTGTACCACACCTCCATCCCAAATAGAAAAGCATTAACCGTGAAAGAGGTACCGAACAATCAAGTAGATAGAAATGACTCAGCCTGGTGACATTAACCAGCTTTCTTTATTGGCCACCCCAGAGCTGATAAATTGAGCACACAGACAGAGTGGCCATGGTGACAGAGGGGGAGGCTACTATGGGCCCAATAGCATGGACTTCCACTTACCCAGGCCAGTCTAGCTGCAGCCCCTGTATCTCCAACTTCCCAGTGACAGTAACCAACACTGAGGCCCTGATATGGCACTATTTCTTGAGGAGACCAAATTTGTTAGCAAATTGGTTTCATGTGCTCCTTCTTTCTCAGAAGGGTCTGCAGGTAGTCCTTTCAGGGATGGACACCTACTCTGAGCATGGGTTTGCATTTCCTACACACAGAGCTTCAGCCAGCACCATGCCACAGGGGCCATGGAATGCCTGATCTAAAGACATGGAATTCCACACAACACGGCATCCAACCAAAATACTGGCTTCACAGTCGAGGAGGTATTGGAGTGGGCTCATATCCTAGTAATCTACTGGCTTGGGAATTTTCTTGGAACTGCTCAGAAGCCTGAGACTGCCTACCCTCCTTTCTTCCTGCAATCCTTCACAGATATCAGACCTGCATCATGGTCTGAAGACTCTTTCTACCTTCTCTAGCTCACTCTCCTTTTACTTCCAATAAATCTCTTGTGTTTCAGATCCTGTCTTAGAGTCCACTTTTCTGAGAACCTGAGCTAATGCAAATCCCTTCTCACTCGCTCTCCTTTTACTTCCAGTAAATCTCTTGTGTTTCAGATCCTGTCTTAGAGTCCACTTTTCTGAGAACCTGAGCTAATGCAAATCCCTTCTCAAGAAAGAGTTTCTCCCTCCCTGTAACTTATATGTGGTCAGCTTCCATCGGCTGATTGATTCTATCTGTGCCCTTTTATCACCCTAAATGACTCTACTTACAAGTTCTTAATTTAATGGTGACTATTCCAAATGTATTACTAGAGTTTTATTTCACCTTTTCTTTAGAAAAAAAAATTGGCTCAAATCCCTTGATCATAAGTAAAAAATCACAGACCTCTTCTGTTAATGTATTGTACATAATTATATTTGAACTTTCTGTCTTAGGAGGAAATTAATATTTTGTGCTAATGGATACATTCCAGTTATTTTTAAAACCTTACTTTTTGTGATAGTAGTAGTTGGAATCTTAGATGTTAATCTGCCATGACATCATATTTCATGGATTTTGTAATGTGTTCCAAATGTTATATATCTTAAATTTCAGTGATGACTAAGGTGATTTTATCAGCCAGGAAACCCAGGATATCAATGCTTCCACTTTCTATTTTTTAAAGATATTCCACTTTTAGGATAATATACACCCAGAAGTATAAAACAGTAGTCAATGGGATAATAAAAAATATCTGTAATTGCTTTGCTTGCTGTACTTGCCAACATTCAATTCATTTAGACTTAGCTAACTTCCAAATTTTGAGGGTTTCCAAATATAGTATTTTTTCCCAATTCACCACAGCAAACAAGTGACTCCCCCACCCCATTTAAAAATTATTCCTGATTTCCCTTAAATTCTTTTCCAAGCATTCCCAAATCTGTAAACTATCACAAAAAAGTGATAAACAAATAATAAAAATAAGATTTTCCTCTAAATATCCCTAAAAGTAAGCTCTACTGAATTTCTTGTGCAACTCTTGAGGCTTCTAGAAAAATGGTGAGATGCTTGGGGACAGAGGCTAGATTATTCCTTTTGTGTTTCTGTGGTCACCAGCAAAGCAGTGGGCAGGTAGTTAGCTTTTAGTAACTGTTTCCTATTTCTCTCTCAGATGCTCCCCTCCCATTTTGAGAAAAATCTTGCTCTGGGGATCTAGGATAGTAGAAATGGGCCTCTGTTTCCTGCATGGGGTTTGTACAAAGAGAAAATGAGAAGAATTTAAAAGTACTTGTTAAAAAAAACAGATTCCAGGCTTTTGACTTATCAGAAATTCTTACTACTCCACCTAAATCCCAACGTTCAGAAAATCATGATACCTGCCCCACTCTATTGTTTTGTGGAGTCCCCTTTAGATCAAATCAAATGCTAGAAGGTCATTCCCACAATGTTTAGCATCAAGATAAGGTCAGGCATTAATTAATGTTGAATTACCAAAGAATTCCTGTGGAAATGCATATGACATCTACATTAAAACCATAATTAACTAATTCACCAATCAATTATAATGATTAATGTGATCATAATGAATGTATGGCAAATGGTTATTAAGTCCTAAAGTTTCCAAAGTGAATGCATTCATCACAGTTGAATTCATGGTATAACGTGGGTGCCTAATTGTCTTTCTGAACTCTGGGTAAGATATAATAACTTACATCTGCTTAGAACTTTTGCAGTTTATCAAGCACTTGGCACATGGTATCTTATTTTTTTCCTTGTAACAGACTTGTGAAGCACTGCAAGGAAAGTGTTATTGTTGTTATTGTTGTTTCCATTCCACAGGTGGTAAAATTAAGTTTCGGAGAAGTTGCAGATTTACCCAGTATCACACTTTTTGTATGTCCTCCTTCAAGCAGGTCTTCCAACAATTTTGGTTGGTATCTGGAGCTCTGGACATAAACATTTGTACTAGAACTTACCCATCATTTCCCAGACCTTTTATTGCATTATACTGTCTGGTGTTTTCTTAAAAAAATCAATCAGCCTGTCATCATATCATAGATGTAAATTGGGAGAGAATTTTACCACTGAATGAGAGAAACCCTGAGTTACTTAGAAGAAGAGAAGGGGGTCTGGGGCTGGGATCCCTGGGCTTCTACTGTATGGCTGGATGGGAGGGAGGGGTCAAGAATCATTGTGTGATTTTTCCAGTTTTCCTAATTTTCCTCCATTGCAAGTCTTGTAGCACCCAGCACCATTCCAAGAGCATATTAACAATTAACAAGTGTACTTGCTGAATTAGTATATGTAACTGGATGAGGAGTAAAACCAAAACCAAAAAAAACTCAAACAAAATGACAGAAAATACTGAAGGGTCCTTTGGAATCAGGCACCAAGCTTTAGCATGTAAAGAGATACTTAGACCTCTGCATTCAATTATTTTCTGATTTTCCCTGGGACATTGTGTAACTTTTGAATACATGGTCATCATAAATGTGGAATAAGTCAATAGGGAAATGTCAGAGGAGATGAACATGGAGACAGGCTCAAGCATAGGCTAAGAATGCAAGGAAGAAGAGGGGGGTCATTCTAGATCAGAGCCATAGCATCTGTCCAGGGCAGAAGTGGGAGAGAAAACAGTAAAGAGAAAGGCCTTACAAAAGGTAGGTTATCATCAGAAAGCAGTAGGAGACAGGGTGGGACCAGAAGACCAGCTGAGGGAGAGTTCATTCTGGAAGAACTTCAGGACCAAAAAGGAAGTGAAGTCAACACATGGTGGAAGAAAAGCCTAGACCAGCTGCAACCAAAGATCACTTTGAATGCCAATCTACCGGAAATGCTTTCATATTAAAGGATGTTGTGAGTAGTGGATGAAATTTTTGAGGTCTTGCTGTATTTCAAAGTCATTTACTCTGTAAAGCATCACAGACATTTGAAACTGACTCAGAACCTGGTAGAGTTTTTAGTAAGGATCTTGATAAGTGACATCAACAGTTCCAGAAGAGGACCAGCAAACCAGTGTGGCCACGTGCACTGGTGCCACACCTCACTGGGGAGTGTAGCTCTTGCTAACTGAGGAATGACTGCATGTTCAGGTCAAGTTTTAAGGTGTACTTAAGTGAGCTCACAGTTAAACTCTAGGCAGTTTCTTTTTTTCTTTTTTTGCGATACGCGGGCCTCTCACGGTTGTGGCCTCTCCCCTTGCGGAGCACAGGCTCCGGACGCGCAGGCTCAGAGGCCATGGCTCATGGGCCCAGCCGCTCCAAGGCATGTGAGATCTTCCCGGACCAGGGCACGAACCCGTGTCGCCTGGGTCGGCAGGTGGATTCTCAACCACTGCGCCACCAGGGAAGCCCTATGTAGTTTCTTTTTAAACTCTATTCTGTGGTTAACTCATTTTCAACTAATTATTATGTTGTAGGCATAAACACCAAAGTGAAAGTACCTTTTCTAAAATGTTATATTCTTCACTGTTCGGTTCATTATTTAAATATTATTTAGTGTCTACTACACAATGATGGGCCCCAGGGAGACAAAGATAAATATATCATGTTTTTCCCACTGGGAACTCTAAGCTTAGTAGGGCAGACAGATATGTAAGTGAATAAGTGTCTTTTGGAAATGGATCCACCTGGCAAGGGTAGTCCTGGTTAAAGTGTACAGAGTGTGTGAAGCAGAAAATATCTCCCTTATAGTCCAATCTAATGAAGCTGATCCAAGTCTGTGTGCTTTAGATTATGTAAGCATGCTGGGAGAAGTTTACCAACAAGTTTCACCATATTTAACTGATTCCAGAAAGTTCTGTCACGAGTTGGAATATGGAATCATGTATAGTGGTTAGGAACATAAACATTGAATTAAAAAGATATTTTTCTTTTAAAGAATGTATGTTTTAATCTTCTCCCTGCCATGTATCCAATGAGTTGCCTTGGATAAGTTAACTCTATTATCCTCAATTTTCTTTTCTATGAAAATGAATATTGACACCTATGCTAGATACAGAGTTAGGGATTAAAGAAAATAGTGTATATAAAGTGCACAGAAACGTGCCTAGCAATTAATGTCTTAGCCTGGATACCCTAGAACAGAATCTGAGACAAAGCGCTAATGCCCTATTGGAAGGTGCAATCCCAAGGCAGTGAGAATGAGGCTGGGAAGGATGGAAGCAAATACCTATGTGACCAGTATTTCAGGAAGAGCCAAGGCTGGTCATTCAGCCAAGCCAGAGATTTCTTTTCATCAATACCATGCTTCATATCACCCCAAAAGAAAGGCATGAAGAGGGTCTTTATTTGCTAGATTTCTCCCTTCTTGGGCCATCTATCAAACACAGTTTGTCTAGCCTGGTTTCAGAAGTGTTGAATGTTGAGGCAGTGGGGGGGTGGGGGTGGCAGCAGTTGTTCATGGAGTCCCAAGACCAGGCTGGCCCTAGGAATATCTGCTCTAGAATCAACAGGCTGCATAACTCCAGCTTAGGATATCTTGTTTTCCCCTGATGCCTGGTTTTGATTAAATGCATATGTCATATTCAAAGGCCCCTGCTCAGCTCAGCTCAGTCCCTGGGTTCCCTTCTGTAATTAGTTTGTTTAAACTGTGTCTCTGATTATGTCAGGTCTTGACTGTAGCCCTAAGTACAAGAGTGTAATAGGATATACCTATTAAACAGATGTTGGACCTTAATGGATATGTTTTGAACAATCAATCGAAATTAAACTTTCAATAACTACTGTAGAACAAGAAAACATATCTCCTTACATTAAACAAAGCAATATGGCCTCTTACTGGTTCTCTAGGGCAGTGGTTTCCCCAGATGGATTGTGTATCAGAATCTAAGAGGGGACATTTTACAATTCAGATTCTTGGGCCTCCACTTACCAGACATTATGATTCACAGATCTGGGACAGAACTTAGGCATCTGAATTTTTAAAGGGTCCTGTGATATTATGATTTATTATAAGACATATATAGTCCCTGTGTCTGGCATAGAGCTCCTAAAACTCTTGGAATTTCCTTAGTGATGAAAACCATAAAGATGTCTCTTGTTCCATGTATGAAGTGCCTTTTGGACCACACCTAAGGATGGGGGCTGGTTGCCAGGGAACCAATGTTGTGATTGGAGGGTTAGAGCTTTCAGCCCCACCCCCACCTCCAGGGAGGGGAGAGAGACTGGAGGTTGAATCAGTCACCAAAGGCCAATGATTTAATCAATCGTGCCTATGTAATGAAGGCTCCATGAAAATCCGAAAGAATGCGGTTCAGAGAGCTTCTGGGGTGGTGACCACGTGGAGGTGCTGCGGGGAGTGGGCCACCTGGAGGGGGCATGGGAGGCCTGCGTGCTTTCCCCACATCTTGCCCTATGCCTCTCTTCCATCTGGCTGTTCCTGAGTTTTATCCTTTTATAAGAAACCAGTGATCTAGTAAGTAAAATCTTTCCTGAGTTCTGTGAGCTGCTCTGGCAAATTAATTGAACCCAAGGAAGGAGGGGGTCATGGAAACCTCTGATTTATAGCCAGTTGGTCAGAAGCACAGGTGACAACCTGGGCTTTTGACTGTTGTCTTAAGTGGGTGGGGTGAGTAGTGTTGTATTGTAGGACTGAACTCTTAATCTGTGGGATCTGATGCTACTTACAGGTAGATAGTGTCAGAATTGAGTTGAACTGTAGGACATCCAGTTGGTGTCCAGAGAACTGCTTGGTGGTAGTGGTGGGGAAATCCCCCCATGGACTGGAACTGAGCTCTATACACTTTTAGGTCCGTTGAAAATTATAATGTTCAGCTGGGTTTGGAGGCCATGAGCCTAGAGACAATTAGAGATGGTCATTTATAGACCATTTGTTTGTTACTAGAAACCAATATTTTCAATCATTCATTCATTCTTCACCCATTGATTCAGCTATTAATTGGCTGATTGATTGAGTCTTCATTAGTTTAATATCCTCTGGGCACCTGGTATACACAAGGCATTGGCCTAAACTTCTTTGGGATATAAAAGATGTTTACTTAAGATGCTTCTGCTCTAAAAAGTCCTGCAGTTAGCTGAGAGTGGGGAGACCAAATGTTCATTCAGTACCCAGTCTTCTTTCATGCATGTACTTTCATACTTTCATATTCAGCATCTTATAATAGCTCTAAAGAGGAGGTAGTGTTATCTCCATTTTATAGGTGAAAATACTGAGTTTAGAGAGTTTAAGGAAAACATGTTCACTATTACTCTGTTCGTAACTGCCAGAGGTGAGGAGATGTGTGCAGAGAAAATAAACATAATGAAAGAAAGACATCAATAAATCTTGTAAGTCAGTTAAGTTAAAAAATATAGAGGGTTAATATAAAGAGAGGTCACATCCATCCTGACTTAGCAGAAAGAAGACAACAGTCTAAGCTTAGAAGAAGGCAGTGAAGGACATTTTAGACAAACTAGACAAAGCCAGGAGTTTCCAAACCTGGCAGGTCATCTAAATCACCAGGGAGCTTTACAAACAACTCTGATTCAGTGGGTCTCATGTGGGGGGGGTCTCAGAATCTGTATTAATTTAAAAGCACCTGAGGTGATTCTGAATTATTAGCCAGGTTTGGGAATAAGATGCTTGTTTACAGAATGGATAGAGGCACCGAAGTGCTTTCAGGCACTTGTTCAACACGTAACCTGACTGAACAGAACTGAGTCGCTCAGGAGTAATCTGTCACCATCATCCCCGTTTAATTCATCACCAAGTCCCACTGGTTCTGCCTCAGATGGTCACTCTGATTATACTGCCCCTTCTCCAGCTCCATTGCTACCCTTTGGCCTCTATCATCTCACCCCTGAATTAACTACCTCTCATTTTTGCCCCTTCCATATATATATATATATTCAGCCTCCATTCACAGCAGCTTTACCGTTCTTTCTAAAATTCAACTGATCATGGCATATGATGGCCATGACTCAGTTAAAAATTGTCCACAGTCCCCATTTCTGTATTCCTCAGAATGGCCTTCAAGGCTTTCTCAGTCTGGATTACCCGTTCATTCATTTGTTCATTAATTTACAAAATGTACTTAGTGTCTATGACATGCAAACACTGTGCTGGACAATGGCAATGCAGTGATGAATAAGACACAATTCCTGCCATTCATAAGCCCACACAGTAAAATAAACATTGTTGAGAGGTGAACTCCAAGTACTGAGGTTGTGGAAGGCTTCCTGGAGCATGTGATGCCCGAAGGACTGATAAGAGACATTCACTGGGTAAAAAGGGAAGGGCAATTGTGATAGGTCATAGCAGGTACAAGGGCGTGGCAGTAAGAGGGAACATAGTTTGTTCAGACAGCTGTTGATAGTTCAGGATGAATAGCAGTTGTAGAAGGGGTAAGTACTGAGAAGTTATTAACAGGAATGTAAGCACAGTTCTAGGACTGATTTGAGTAGAGAGGGTGCAATGATTGGATCCAAATCTAACTGGATATATTGAAATAAATGATGACATTCTGCATTTTAAGTGCAAAGGTCCATACATTGACCTAGAGCCCAACTACACTCTAACAGGCTGGGAGAATGTGGCTTAACATCAGAAGCACACATGAAAAATGTCAGTGGTATGAAGTGGTCCCTGAATGGACCTAATCTTAGAATAGAATGTTTAGAAGTCCCAGGATATCCAGGTCCTTGTGTTCAGTGTTAGGATCCACAGTACAGATGGCACAGAGGAACAATGTGTGCCCAGAGGTGGGTTATGGGAGAGAAGGAGTGCTAAATTGAAACGTATGAGAAAAACTTGGAGGAATTGGGACTGCTTCTCCCAGTGACCCTTACAAGCTAATTATCCAGAGAGCTGCCTTGTGGAAGAGGAACTGACCTCTCGGATTCTAGGGGACACAGCCGAGTCCAAAGGGCAGCACCCGCAGGTCTACAGATCTCTGATGAGCATAGAAAGAACTTTCTTAGGACAAGAATGATCTTCTTAAGGTGACATAAAGGAAAACTGTGTATCAGATAAGGGATAATATGCTGCAGCATTTCTTTTTTCTCTCTTTTTTTTTTAGCCATTTTATTGAAGTATGATTGACATGTAAAAATATGCACATATGTAATGTATACAACTCAATGAGTTTGGAGATAAGTACATACCCTTAAAACCATAACCATCACCAAGGCCATAGACATATCCACTGCCTCTGAAGTTTCCTGCTGCCTTCTTTATTATTATTATTATTATTGTAAGAAAACTTAACATAAGATCAACCCTCTTGGCAAATTTCAAGTATACAATATTGTTAGCTCTAGGCACTCTGCTATGTGATAGATCTTTATAACTTATTGATCTTGCATAACTGGAACTTTGTACTCTTTGGCCATCACCTTTTCATTTTCCCCTCCGCACAGCCCCTGGACATTACCATTCTACCATCCACTTCTGTGAGTGTGGCTATTTTAGATTCTACATACCAGTGATATCATGCAGTTTTGTGTTTCTATGTCTGGCTTATTTCACTTAGCATACTGTCCTTCAGTTTCATCCATGTTGTTGCAAATAGCAGGATACTCCTTTTAAGACTGAGTAATATTCCAGCACATGTATAGATCACATTTTCTTTATTTATCCATCGATGGACATTCAGCTTGTCTCTATATCTTGACTATCGTGAATAGTGCTGCAATAAACATGAGAGTGCAGATAGCCCTTTGAGATCCTGATTTCAGTTCTTTGGGATATAAACCCAGAAGTCGGATTGCTATAGCATTTCTTGTACCTACTAGGTCCAATTTTCGGATCAAAGAAACCACTTTTTGGTGATGGAAGGGTTATGTAATATTTAGAGTGGTCAAAAGAGTTAAGAGGGTATTTTAGCACATGGGTTGGAAAACTTTTTCTGTAAAGGGCCAGATAAAGATGCTCAGCTTTGTGGGTTCCTTGCTCGTTGTGGCAATTACACAACTCTGACTTTGTAGTAGGAAAGCAGCCATAGACCATAGGCAAATGGATGTAGCCGTGTTTCCGTAAAGCTTTGCTTACAGAATCAGAGAGGGGGCAAGGTTTGGCTCAGCTCTGTTGTAGCAGATGGTGAGAGTCCTACCTCTGAAGTTATTCGAGCAACTTTGAGGATTTGCACTAAAATGATCTTCATAAGAGAAGATAACTATAAATGAAGACAATCTCTGAAGAAAACATGACTTTTTACTGAGAATAACTTAGTTCAATTCTCCTACAAACAAGAAAACGGAAGCATCCAAAAGAAAGGGAATCACCCCCAAATGTAGAACTAAAGAGTGGCATCTGCTATGCAGAAAGAGATCTTCTCCCTTTAACTGCATTATTCAAGTGATGGGGGAAAAACACTAGTTTTTTTTTTTTTTTTTTTTTTTTTTTTGCGGTATGCGGGCCTCTCACTGTTGTGGCCTCTCCCGTTGCGGAGCACAGGCTCAGGACGCGCAGGCTCAGCGGCCATGGCTCACGGGCCCAGCCGCTCCACGGCATGTGGGATCTTCCCGGACCGGGGCACGAACCCGTGTCCCCTGCATCGGCAAGCGGACTCTCAACAACTGTGCCACCTGGGAAGCCCAGCACTAGTTTTTATGGTTTGTAAAGTCTTTAAACTTTCTTGCCTTTGATGAAAGCCTTTTCTAACTAGTTCTCGAGCCTTCTTCTGTGGGGTATGAGCCTGCTCCTCTCAAGTACATGAACATGTGCATTATGAACTTTGCTGTCAATGTCAGCAGGCTAGCTTTGCCAATTTTATAAAAATCTTTTCTTTCCGGTGCTGGAAATGTTCTCAAAACTGTCCTAAAAGCAAGTAATGCTTTCGGTCGTTGTCACCTTCCTGAGGAACAACCTGCAACTTCGCTTTCTGACTTCAATCTCCTGGTGACATTTTTCACACAGACTCTGACAGAGACAGCAATTATAAAGACATCCAGGTTGACATTCAAGGATTCTTGAAGTTAACAAATTGTCCAGGGATAAATGAAAATGAAATTGGCAGACTACACATTCCTTCATGAAAATGCACACACGAGGGGGCCAGAATGGAGCGCTGAGAAGAGGCTACCCCTCATCCACATTCCTAGTGGGGTGCAGTGGGGTTACCCCGGTACAGCCTCCTCGGAAGGCAATCCAGCTTAGGCCAGCTGGGCTGTGGACATCTCAGCCGGTCCGAAGGGTAGAAAGATGTCAGAGAAAAACAATGAAAAATACATACTTAAAAGAATCCAGTACAGCTTCTTGATTTGCTGACTATACAAGGTCAGGGAGGGTGTTGATTTCATGCAAATTCCCTCCTGCCTACATTGACCATTTATTGGGTCCTTGCTGCTGCACATCTATCCTCTCTGCAGCCTGGCCAGCTCCCCATTCCCGCATTTTGGTTTCATCCCTTTGTTCTTGAATTCAGATGTCCTCCTTTCCAGCTCTTCAGAACATTTCAACGTGTCGGTGCCTTGCACTCTGTTCCCTCTGCCTGGAATTGCCTCCCCCAATTTCCCACTGAGTATCCCAGCTTTCCTGCGAAGCCCTTTTTTCCATTCCCAAGAGAATCATCTTCATTCATGGATGAAGACGGAATCCCTGGGTCCAATGGTAATGCCTCAGGAGTCCTGGGATGGTCTGGAAGCTTTGTCTTAGAACATAGAGGGTATAGAGAGTTCAGGCTCAGTCCAATTCCTAGGGAGAATTCCTATGGCATTGCTGAGTCCATCATGAAGCAGGAAGCCCAAATGTGGACCACCAAGTCCTAATGGAGCAAAATCAGAAACTTAGTGCTACTAAGTGCTTACTGTATGGAGGTACAATTTTAGCCTTGTGCGCATACTAGGAAGGGGGGAAAGGGTGAGGGAGAGTGAGGAGATAAGTGGTGGGGTGGGAGGGAGGGAGGGGGGTTTACACAGAGTGTGGACAGCTGTAGCTGAGAGATTATGGGTTTAATGGTCTTGTCCTCGTTAAGGGTAATAGTAATAGCATTTATGAAATGCTTGCCAGGTTCCATGCTCTGTACTTTACTTGGGTTTGCATATTTAGTCCTTATCAAAATCCCCATTTTGCAGATGAAGAAGGGTAAGGCCAAGTGCCACAGAGCCCAAGGCCACGTAGCTAAGAAGAGATGGGTCAGGATTCAAATCTGGCTCCCAGTCTCCAGGGCAGATTTATCACCACTCTGTTCTACTGCCCAGTGAACGTGCAGCTCAGCCATCCAGACCAGGAGAGGGATGTTTCTCATTCTCAGCATCTTTCCTGGACACTAAGAGCGTCAGAAGGCATTGTGAATTTCCAACTGGGTGGAAGAGGTAGTTTACTCCAAGGTAGCTCTGTCTTGGTAAGAGAGCTAGATGAGCCATACTGGTGGTAAGTGATGTAGCAGAGTCTGTGTCTGTCATGTATCCAGTACCCGACACAGGGCCTGTCACTACGGAGACGCATAGTAAATTGTACTTGAATGCCTATGGAAGGATGTCTTGGAGAATGCACTCGGTGTGCCTGGCTCTGACCTCCTCCCTCTCTGCTGCCTCTTCCTCATCTCAGAAAACACACACTCCACGTAGGGGAGAACCCCAGGACTGCAGCCTTCTCCAATGTCTCAGGACATCCATCTCCTCCTCTGGTTTAAATGTCTCTCAGCCTAGGTCTGTAACCAGTCATTTCAACCCATCACCTACCCCCTTTCCATCAGCCTCTTACTCTATCCACTGCACCCACCCACCCAGTGAGTGGGTTTGATTCTCCAGCTCAGAATCAAACCTGCCATTTTCTCTCCCCACTCCTATTCTTGGGTCTCTATGACCTCCGGAAGAAAAAAATACATATATGAACAAATGGCTGTCTTTATGAGTGTGTAATTCCAATCTCACCAAAATCCTGGACTTTGAAATTATTTCACTTATTTCCCATGAACCACTGCAGGCATTTGAGATGTTTTTCGAGGGGGGTTGTGTGATGTAAGGGACAGGAAAGGGGGTACTGCTTACTTGGGCGGTGTAGGTGATATGTTTTAATGTTTTGTATTGATGAATAAAAATATTTTTTACCATTGTCTAAAACTAACTGACCCATAATGCCTGTATTACAGCATATTTTATGTACCTTTGACAGAGTCATCATGATTATGACACCTAGTAGTTGTTCTTCTCTGGCTGCCAGGTAAGATGGCACATTCCCGTATTTTGCTCGAAGCTACTTTTTTGTCTCCTTCTTGAGTATTCTAAAACTTCACTTGTCTCTTAACACATTTTGCATTCTCTTGTCTCAGAATTACTGGAATAAGCTTAAGAGCTGCCTTCCTCCCTCCCAGAATATGGACTTGCATCCTTGTATATTTCTTTATCTCTCTGTAGTTCTCAAACATTAACTGTGAGTCAAAATTACTTAGGAGGTTTCTTATCACTCAGATTGCTGGATCCCAGCCCCAGGGTTTCTGATTCATTAGGTTTGGGATGGACAAAGAACGTGCATTTCTACTGAATCCCCAGGTGATGCCAAGGCTGCTGGTCTGGGGACACTACTTTGAGAATGACTACTCTACACTCATTCTTCCTTTCTTAACTTGTGTCAGATGAACAGGGGTCCCTTCTCCTTTCTGTGGCTAACCTCTTCAGCTGGGGACACTAATAATTTCTCCTTGAATTATAGTAGAAGATTCACTATGAACCAAGTCCAGCAGCTCAGTTTCATTGATTCAGCAGTAAACAAAGCCAAGTTGGACTCTCCCCTCATGGAACTCACGCTCCACCTGGGAATAGAGGCATCTCTGGGGTAAGAATAAATGTGATTAACTTGGAAAATGTGTGGAAGTGCTGCTTTTACCAAATTGATGATGGGGAAAACACAACAGAGTTTGTTTACATGATGGCAAAACAAAGTAAATAGATGTTAAAAGTCATCCGATAAACAATGAAGAGAATTTGCTGTCTTCATACTGGGCATTTTAGCAAAGAATATTTCTTTCCCTTTGCAAAGTGATCTCCAGTGCTCTCTAGATATCAGCTCGTTGTTTACCTAATAGGGTCATCTTCTCCTCGATTTCACATCTTTTGCAGTGTATTTCCAGTGAGACTCAACCGAAAAAAGAGTATCACACACACACACACACACAAGAAGTTTGGCTGGGAGATACGGCAACCACCTTTGGCAATTCTTAAATCATTTGATCTTTCTGAGGCTTTTGCTCAGATGAGAAACTCAGAACTCTGCAATCTTGTCCCTACTGGAGCTGGATGGAAGCGGGGGCAGCATAAAACCAACATGAGAAGTTTCCCTGCAGTGGCGCAGAAAGCATTTGCGAATGTGGCAGGAAATGAGATCTTAAGTCAGTGCATAAAACAATCAAATCCATCAGAGCCATGGAATGGCCCCTCATAACTCAGGGATGTCGTGGCACTCTGTGTGCACAGAGGCAGTCGTGGAAGGAGTGACTGACTGAGCTCCGAGTCCACTAAATCCATTCTGGCAGCCGAAGGAATATATTTCCAAAGCCAAGTCACATCATTTTCCCTGAGCTCATTTGACTACAGGCTAAGAAGCTACTGCAGAAAACTAAGGGATGGTGATGGGGGTGCTGGAATAATGAATATTAATGAACTTAATTCTGCAGTTTGCGGTTGGCCTAGTGCTGGTAGGACAGAAAGGTGGATAAAGAAGAATAAATTCAAACTGATGTTTCAGAATGGATGGCCACCCATCAATCCAACCCAATACGAGCTTGCTGTGTACCTATTATGTGCCTGCTACCAGGGCTTGGCAAAATGAAGAACACCCTACCCTCTGTCCTCAGGGAACTCAAAGTCTATTGGAGACATAAATGTACAAGTAATCATGACTGTTCAGGGCTATGCTTTCCTTTATAGGAGACATACACGAAGTGGAGGGCAAGTTGGGGAAAGCACCCTAGAAGATGTGACTGCTTCACCCCTGCCCCCAGACATATGGACTGACTCTCCTGGAGGGATGAACTTGAGGTTTAATGAAGGCTGGCACTGTGAATGTACAATAACCAGAACACCCGATTTCCCAAGAAAGTCTTGATTGTACCCATTTTCCTTGTTGCCCCCATTGTGGGTTGAATTGTATGCTCCCCAAAGATATGTCCAAGTCCTTATCTCCAGTTCCTGTGACTGTGGTCTTATTTGGAAATAGGGTCTTTGCAGATGTAATCAAGTTAAGATGAGGTCATACTGGAATGAGGTAAGCCCTAAATCCAATGACTGGTATCCTTATAAGGTCATATGAAAACACAAAGATGTAGAAACGCAGGCACAGAGGGGAGAAGATCATGCAAAGATGGAGACGGGATTTAGAAAGATGAAGCTATAAGCCAAGGAATGCCAAGGATTGCTGTTAGGAGAGATGAGGAAGGGTTTTGCTCTAAAGTCTTCAGATTCTTCTCTGCTGATACCTTGACTTCAGGTTTCTTGTCTCCTGACTGGGAGAGAATAATTTTCTGTTGTTTTAAACCACCCTGTTTGTGGCACTTTGTTACAGCAGCACTAGGAAATGATGACAGCCCTCAAGCTTGAATTTTGATTCAGAATGTGTGGTGTCTGTATTTTAGTATTCTCGAGGATCTAGAATGAAGCTGGGAGGATAACTTCCAGTGGTTTTTCTTGCCCTTGTCTCTCCCTGCCAAACTCTTCCTGGATTCGGTTTTGGATTAGGAAGATCACTTCTGCCTCCACTTGATGAGAACAAGGCTGTGGAGAGGCATTGCAGAAGCCAGGCACTCAGCTAACATTTGTTGACAGGGTTTGATTTATGACGAGTTCTAAGTAAAGTCTGAGTTTACCATTCCTCCAGAAACAGTTTACAGACTTCTGTGATTTGGAAGAGGCCAGAACCTCATAGCAGGTATGTTCAAAACTACTAAAGAGAATGGTTTTTATAACTATAGACACTGAATTTTGGGTAGCACTCTAGACCACTGCTATTTGTAGATTGCATTAGCCTATACTTTTGGGAAATTTTTTGCATTTTTATCTGTATCAACATATTTGGATGCTTTGACTCCATACTTCAACTTCAGGGAATCTACCCTGAAAACAATCCCAAAATGCAGACAAAGTTGTTACCACAGTGATGTCATAGTGGTACAAAGACAGAAATCAAGCAAAATGTCCAATAGGGGAATGATTTAGTAAACTATTATAGTATATTCATAAAAAAAGAGTATTATACATCTACTTAAAAGGATGACATTGAAAATTATGTAGCAACATTGAAAAGCTTGAAATATGATGTTAAGTAAAAGGAGCAAGTTTAAAATGATGACATGATGACAATTATGTTAGTGTCCACTGAAACCTGGCTGGAAGGAAATATGCCAAAAGTGTAATTTGTATTTGCATTTACTCTTATGAAACCTCTTTTTTTCACCTCTGCTTTTGAATTTTTCTGTAATGAGTTTTTATTTTTGAAATTTAAAATACAAAAGAATAGACCCGTAGCATCGTTTATTTATCTGTTTAAAATTGATGGAAAGTTGTAAATCATTTTGGTCTATTTTCTAGTTAAACACTGGTTGCTATTCCATGAGGGTGTGTAAAATAATCTTGCCTATTTCAACTTCATGTTCTATAGTGACATGACCTTCCTTTAAAGTAAGACCTCTGGCCACCGAATCCGGCCCACTGTCTGTTTTTGTTGATAAAGGTTTATAGGAACACAGCTACATCCATTTATTTAAGGCTACATTATAGCAACAGAGTTGAGTAGATCACATGGTGCACAAAGACTAAAATATTTAATTTCTGGCTCATTACAGAACAATTGCTGACTCCTGCTTTAAAACGTTCTTCCACTCTGACTCCAGATCACTCCAATTGGTCTGTTCCTCTGTCATTCCTGATAAAAAAATCTATTTGAGCTTTTGGAATGGGCAACTGACATTAATGAATTCATTCATTCATTAATCCATGAACCCAGGCTTTGACATGTTTTGTACTGGCATTTATGACATGACTGAGTTTGGATTTGGTTGGAGGGCTACTGTGGATTGCTGGAAAATTCAGCATTCCTCCTTAAATCCTGACATCCAGGCCTCTGAGCAACCCTCCCTCCACTTGCCTCCGATCTTGACAACATAAGTTCTGGATATAACTAACTCCCACACTCATGCTAAATCCACTCCACTTCCTTAAAACAAAGGTCCCGGGTATTGGTGGTGCTGTTGTCATCCACTCTAACAGATACAATTGAATTCCATTAGCAATAGAGCAGGAAAGTTGCTTCTCCAATGAGTGCATAGTCTTACCCAAAAGCAATCCAAGTTCATTAAAATCACTGTTATCTGACTCTCAATTAAGTGTGATGATAATTCAATTAACAATGCCCACTTAATTGTCGATGGCAGGAAGCTGAAACAGGCAGGCTCCATGGTGCCTTAGGTGACTTACCCTGAAATATGGGAAAAGGCTTTCTGAACCAGCCAGCCCAGTGACCTCTGTGCCCTTCTTTGGCAAATGAAGGACCTGAAAAAAGTAACTTTGGCTCTGCTTGGAAAATCTAATTTTGATCTAGAATGGTGATGCTAAAGCTTTTATACCAGGAAGCCCCAAATGAAGATCCTCGACCAACACCCTTAATGCTTGTCATTCATTCATTTATTCACTCACCTTCTCTCTCTCTCTTATTCCCTCCCTATCTCCTTCAAAGCATCTGTTAAATCCTTATTCCTGTTCTATTAAGTACTAGGTGCTTTGTAAAATATCGAGATGGAAGAGGCAAGAGAAGTCTGAATTTCAAGAAAGGAGTGAAAATGTTGATCATACAGTTTACTGAGCCCTTATAATGCACCAGGCACTGTAAGTGTGCCCGCTGAAAAAAAATGCACAATCTAAAAGTTGAGAATTATGTTTTATTTGATGGACATACTGAGGACTTAAGACCAGGAGACAGCCTCTCAGATAGCTCTGAGGGGCTGTTCCGAAGAGTCAAGGGAGGAGCCAGGATACATAGAAGTTTTTACAACAAAAACCAGGTAGTTGGAACATCAAAGGGTTACTGTTAATTAAAGAAACACCAGACATCTCAAGTTAATGAATTTAGCTCTTTTCTATGTATGGGAAGACACAAGAGCCTGGGCTCGTTGAAATCATTCCTTAGGCTGAAGTCCTCAGTATGTTTTCCGAATAAAACATAATTCTCAAATTTTAGGTTGTTCATTTTTTTTTCAGTTGACAAGAGCTTTAATCTTATTATTTTATATTCACCAAACCCTGTGAGTTAGGTATTATTACTTGATTTGACTAATAAGGGGAAGCTGAGGCTTAAGGAGATGAAGTAACATCTCTAGGGTCACACAGCTAATAAAGGGCAGAACCCAGATGCAGCACGGATAGGTCTGATGCCCTTGCTCTCAAAACCTAGTGAATGCTCTCTCTTTCCAACTCTTGAACCCATGGCATGGTGCGGGTACCTATCATCCCTAAGTGTTCCCCTCAAACGTCATAACGCTCAACTCAGGGGAGCCAGGTCCCTGCTTTGTATTAAATTTCCTTTCTTGCTGCTTCTGGCCTGTAGGAAGTCAAGTACCCAGCATGACAGGGTTTGGAAGAACAGGGCTCAAAGCCATGAAGATCTGTTCCCCTGGGACCATGTCTCAGTGACTTTGGCATCAGAGCCTCTCTCCCTATTCCTTTTATCTTCCAACTTCACTCACTTTTTCATGGAGGCACAAGGACTGGGCTTTAGCACAGTCTATCAACCCCTGAAATTGTCAAAAGTCTGGTAAAAAATACACGTGTGTATATTTTCTAGAGGACTTCCATAGTTTTGGCAGATTCTCGGAGAAGTCTGTACGAGGTTAAAAAAAAAAAATGTTTCCACATTCTTCAAAAGTATTGCTCAGAGCAGTGACCCATGGATGACAGTGTCCTGTCAAAAATGCAAATTCCTGGGCTCCAGCTTAGAGCTGGCTCCCTGGCAGGTCCCACGAGGAATCTGAATTTTTTTTTTTTTTTTTTTTTGGTGTGGTACACGGGCCTCTCACTGTTGTGGCCTCTCCCATTGCAGAGCACAGGCTCCGGACGCGCAGGCTCAGCGGCCATGGCTCACGGGCCCAGCCGCTCCGCGCCATGTGGGATCTTCCCAGACCGGGGCATGAACCCGTGTCCCCTGCATCGGCAGGCGGACTCTCAACCACTGCGCCACCAGGGAAGCCCGGAATCTGCATTTTTAAACACACACCCTTATTAATAAATCCCTGATTGTCAAGATGCTAGCACCAAGCTGTGGTGACATTGGAAGTCCTGGATGGAAGCCTTCCTGGGATCTTGCTGCGGGGATCTGAGTTTGGAGGAGAGCCTGGAGGAGCTGGCAGGGAGGCCCCCGGGAGGCTGCTCTTCTGCACGTGTGCAAACGGGATGGATTTGTCACGTGGTCTTTTCCCCTGGGCTTTATTCTGTCTGTGAGCCAGCCCAGTTTCCATTGTTCTCAACAATTGGAACTGCTGCCGGCATGTGGGGAAACGTGAACCCTGACGCTCCTCTCAAACACTGGGACCAGCTCTCATTCTGAGCAGCCCCTGGAGCTCTGTTTGCAAGGCAGATCCGAGGCCTTTGAGGTCAGTGTTGCAGTTTCCTCTGTTTGGAGGCAGCAGGAGCACCGTTGCCTTTTCCTTGGCTTTCTGCAGCCTTGTTAATTCTGGAGTCTGTGTGCTTGCTAATTCTTTACAAGCCCTTAGAGCCCCTGGGGTCAGCTCCAGTTCAGGGAGCTTGGGGCTGTTAAGTGGCCCCGAGGACCCTGGGCAGAAAGCCTCCTGCTTCAGTGCCGAATTCAAAACCATTCGGGAACTTTGTCACAGTTCCAACCATGGTGAGTTAGTGACACAGCTAGACCCAACTCTGACATCCAGTCCAGAGGCTCAGTTCTGGAGCCTGTTCATTTCCAATAGAGAACAGGTCACCCCACAGGGCAGACCACCGGCCAATTTCTGTTCTGTAATCCTGCAGAGTACAGGAAGGTTCTTTTCCTCTTGAACCAACCCCTTCCCTCTCTTAATTCCTCTGGACCAGAAAATGGTGTGAAGACTAATAAACACCAGGAATTATTCTTGGGTCCTGGTTATTGAGGGCCAGTTTTCTGGAACTTTCTCCCCAAGGTTTCTGAAGTTCAAAAACACTCACATAGAAGCCAGTCACTAATGATCTAGTGAGTGCTTATTCTGGTGGGGCTCCTTGTAAGGTAAACTGTAATCCCTGGAGATTGCACACTTCCTTCTTCACCCCAATTCATGACCAAGTCCACTTACCTCTTGACTCCATCTACTTCTCTCTGTATCCACACTCCCCATCCCGGCCCAGGCTTCCTTCTCCAGAGCCTGACTCAGGGATTCAGCCTCCTATTTCTGTCCCCTTTCATTCTTGCCCCTACCCCTAAGTCCATTTCCTGCAAAGCAGTCAGAGCCACCTTTTCCAAAATGCAAATTTAATTATATCATTCCCAGCTGAAGCCCCGTTGAGAGCTTTGGATCATCTACAACGATTACAAGGCCCCCTCGTGATAGGGTCCCATCAACTCTTCAACTCCCCGCTTTCCCCGTCAACTAGGACATTTCTGTAGTCCAGCCAGATATCTTCTAGAAAGGACCATGTTTCTTCTGTCCCTTTCTCTGGTCAATGTCTTATGCATCCTTCAGATCTCATCAGCTAACCCTTCCTCCCAACTGGCCAGGAAACCCTGTTAAATGCTCATAGCATTTTACAGCACTTATCTCTGTCTATAATTATACATTACTCACATGATTCGTTAATTAATGCCTCTCTCCTTCAATCCAGCTGTGAGCCCCAGGATGGCAGGGACCCTATCTAGTTTCCTAATTCTTTTTGCCCTGATGCCTGTTGCGATCCCAGCCCAGAGAGGATGATCATTCTATTTCTACTCTAGGAGCCCAGTGAATGAATAAGAGTCACTCCGTATGTGAAAGGAGTTTGAGCTCTGGATTGGAAACATTGAAATTCCCTCTCCTGCTCTTGCTAAGCAAATCCTAGGATGTGAGTGACAAAACGCCATGCATAGCTCAGAGCCACCTTGGGGGCTTCATGGGACCACTAGGTCCCCAAAAGCGTGTGGCTTGTGTTCTGAAACAATTAGCCTGACTTGGGCTGCATTGGATTTTGTTAAAACATGTGCCAATGGCCACGAAAACTGTTTGCATGTAATCAATCTTCAGCTGCAGAGAGCCCTCTAGTCCAGGAAGGCATGTTATCCTGACTGTTATAATCCCTGCACATGGCTGAGGACCCCTCCTCCACGTCCCAGAGTCCACAGTCCCTGCATACCCTTCCCCCCAAGGGTACATTGTGTGAGTTATTCTCCCTTTGCTCACTCAAAATCCAATGGACCTGTGTGGAGACCAGGTAAGAGAAGGAGGTGAGGCAGAGCAGGGAAGGAGTCAGGTCCAGAAGAATGGTGCACATAGGGGTGAGGGTCCCAAACGTGTGGCAATGGCTGCTTGAGGGGCAGTCATCACTGCTGGGTTTGCTTGTGGGTACCCTAGTGTGGCCAAGTCCTCAGTGAAGGAAGGTCCAGTTATACAAGTGGCTGTAGACATCTATAGTCTGCGTGTTTCTGTGCTGCTTTATACCTCAGTCTCCTCATCTGTAAAATGTGATCATAGCGGTTCTTATTCCAGCAGGTGATTGGAAGAATTCATAAGGATAGTCCATACAAAGTGGCTGAACTAGTACCTGGGGCGTTGTCTCCACTGAGTAAATTGCACCCTTGGTATAAGGGGCACTCAGACTCCTACTGCTCATTCTGCGGCTCCTGTCCCAGTTATCAGTCCTGACTGCTATCAAGGCCACCTGGGGAGCTGTTTAAAAGTATAAATTCCAGGCTTCCCTGGTGGCGCAGTGGTTGAGAGTCCGCCTGCCGATGCAGGGGACACGGGTTCGTGCCCCGGTCCGGGAAGATCCCACATGCCGCGGAGCGGCTGGGCCCGTGGGCCATGGCTGCTGAGCCTGCGCGTCCGGAGCCTGTGCTCCGCAACGGGAGAGGCCACAAGAGTGAGAGGCCCGCGTACCGCAAAAAAAAAAAAAAAAAAAAAAAAGTATAAATTCCCTGGTTTCACTGAATCAAATTTATCCAGCAGGTTTCAGGCTGGACATCTGTGTGAAAAAGAAAAGTATTCCATTGATTTTGATTCATTTGCACAATCTAGCCCATCTACAAATCTCCTGGTGAGATTTAGGCAAGCATCTTTCCCTCTTTGCACCTCACTTCCTCCCCTTTTCCTAATGCTGCACCTGGCTCTCTCGCTCTATTTTATATCAGGTCACAGCAGAAACTTTTGGTAACCCCTATGCTTAACTTAGAGTTCATTTACATTCCTTAAAGACATATATTTCCATTAGCCAAATAAAACAACTTTCATTTCTGCTTATTCACTTTGTGCCTTTGTCCACATGCAAACCTATACTTGAAATACAATGCAGGAATTGCTACATATCATTAACTTTGTTTCTTGCTTTGTTTCCATTTCAGCTAGAAAATGTTCATTGTGGTCATTGCATACAATTCCAGAGACTCTAGATATAAACCTAAATTAAATTAGCCGTATCCCTATTTTTGGATGTTTAGATAGCTTACAAGGGTTTTTCACTGTTATAAATAATGCTGGAGTGTGTATCTTCAAACATATAACTTTTTCATATTTAGGAATTTTACCTTGAGTGCATTCCCAGAATTATCACTGAGTTAAATGCAGAAACTCTTTTTTTTTTTTTGCTGTACACAGTCCTCTCACTGCTGTGGCCTCTCCTGTTGTGGAGCACAGGCTCTGGACACGCAGGCTCAGCAGCCATGGCTCACGGGCCCAGCCGCTCCGCGGCATGTGGGATCTTCCCAGACCGGGGCATGAACCCGTGACCCCTGCATCGGCAGGCAGACTCTCAACCACTGCACCACCAGGGAAGCCCCAAAAACTCTTTTTTTTATTTGTCTGGAGATCTATCACCCAGCTTTTTTTCTGAAAATGTGTTGCCAGAATATACTCTGCTTACCAGTAATTAATGACAGTTTCCTTGCCAGCATCGAGTGTAAACATTTTATTTTGTATTTTTACTGATTTAATAAACCGTGGCACTTCATAGTTGCTTTATTTTCATTTTAAAATGTACTTTAGACCTGCATACTCCTTGCATGCTACATAAACTTCCCAGGTGGTAGTATTACCACCAATTTGATACACATAGAATTCTGTCCTTTGGAATAACTTTATAGGGTTGATGTCAGGAATTGCCTCAGGTAAGGAGAATACCACCATTGTCCTCTCCTCAGCCAGTCACTTCGTGTTCAAGGTTACCATCCCGGGGACTGAGGCTGGCAAGATGCTAAGGAAACCAGATGAGTTTGACAAAGAGCCTTCTCGGCTCCCTGGTCCAAGGCCTGGGTTAGGCACTGGGACACTTGCCTCTGAACTCTCTCCATGTAGGCCCACATCTTAGCCTCTCTGTCTTTTAGCACCTGCATCCACCCTCACCTTGGTACAGAGACCCCTCCACATCACTCATTTCCCTCATTAGTTCATTAGTAATTTATTCAATCAACAAGTATGTGTCGAACACCTACCATATGCCAGGCAGTGTGCTAGGGCAGGGTCTACAAGAGTGAGGGGAAAAAAAATTAAAGGACAAAACAGACTCTGCCTGCATAGATCTGCTAACCCATCAGGAGAAGAAGATGTTTGTTAGGCTATCACCTGAAACCATGTGTCACTACCTCTGTTCTAACCCCTGGTGGTCTTTGCCCACTCAACTCTCTTCTGTTTTGGGGTACCCATGCATACTGTCCCTTCTGCCCTGAAGTCCCCTCACCCCACAGCTGGCACAGATGTCATCTTTTAAGGAAACATCTGAGAACCTCTAATAAAGTATTACCAGTGTCCCCCTCATAGCCACGCTCGCTAGCTCCCTCTCCCAGCTTTGCTTTTCTCCATAGCACTTACCACTCTCCAATGCATTACTCATGTACCTGTGTGTTTATTGTCTCTCTCCTTCATTAGATATAAGATCTGCAAAAGCAAGGGATCTGTCTGTTTTGTCACTCCTATGAATGGTGCCTGGCGTGGAATAGCCTCCTAATAAATATTTGCCGAATAAAACAGTGAATGAATGAACAAATGAATGAATGAATAGGTTTTATTCTGATTCCCACTTAGGGAATTTGTATGAACACCTTTTAGCTGCAGTGGGCCTGGGGATGGTGGTTGGGATGGGCAAGGAATGGGGGAGGGAGGGTTGAAGCCCCATGTCCACTTTGGGTCGCTTCCTATGAGCCTGACTCTTACAAAGTCATCTGACACTCTGCTTCTAGCTGATTAACAACAACAATGACAGTAATAAATCAGTCTTCTCTAAGGCCCTGGCCACACTCCGATACCTTTCAACAGGACGTGCAAGAGAACCTCAGAACCAAGTCTTTTGGTCTTCATGGAGGAAAGCCCTGGGCTCTTGGCAGTGGCTCAGCCCCTGCACACACAGGCAGGGACCACCACTGATTTCTGAAGACGCTGAAGGATGGCCTTGTGGAGGAAAAGCCAGTCAGCCAGGAAGGCTGAGATTTCCTGTCTGTACAATTCACATCATTATGGAGGTGTAATCTCCTTAATTAGTTTATTTCATCAAGATTTGATTGAAAGCTTTTCTCATCTGCCTCTGTGGCATCCCTCTACCTAAGGCTCATGAATAATAGGAAGCAAGATATGTATCTGATTCGACTCCCTCCTAAAGAGACCAGCGCATAAATAAAACATCTGGGCCTTGCTGGGGTAGGGAGAGCAAAGGGGCTCTGAGTGGGAGCTCACTGATTGATGGAGACAGGAGAGTGTTTTCTTAAGTGAGGCAGGCGGTCATTTCGCCTCTGGACCTGGGCCACAGAGCTTGGCTGCCCTTCGAGAGCAGCCAGCCTGGACACGGGCACTAATAAATGGGGAGGGAGGGTGGTAATGGGGCAGCCGTGGTACCAGCCTACAGGCTCACCCTCTTTTTTTTTCCATTTCCTGACTTGACTCCTCTTAGAAGAAAGAAGGATAATTTATTCCTCTGCAAGTCTTTTCCTAACAGGTTCTAACAGAGCTTCACTGTCACATAAATAACCAACAATTTCAATGATTTTCCAGTGATAAACAAAGAGAATGGGTCCACTTCCAGCTCAGTCCTTGACTTGCCCAGATTTCAGCTACTTGTCTGTATAGTGAAGGTTGGACAAAACATCGGACCACAACCATTCCCCTCTACTCTCACCAGTGGCAGACATTGCTAATCAATCTGCTGCTGACCTAGGAGGGAGACTTCTTATTGCAGTGTCCAGGATGCCACTGTCAGTAGATGAGAGTTAGTGCAGGAGAGTTGAAATCTATCCCCCGACCCCGCCCCAGGAATCAATGATCCTTTTCACCCTTAAGCTTTTCTCTGACGATGGCTGGAAAAAGCACATCCAAGTGAACTTTCTCCCCTCAGGGATAAGAAAATTACTGGGAAACCGAAGCAGCCACCACAGCCCAGAATTTGGAGGGAAAGTCTTAGTTAGAATGGCATCCACTTGACAATAGGCAGAGGTGGTTTAAGTTTTAAGAAAAGCCTGATGGGGGACTTACCTGATGGTCCAGTGGTTAAGACTTCACCTTACAATGCAGGGGGTGCGGGTTTGATCCCTGGTTGGGGAGCTAAGAGCCCACATGCCTCGGGGTCAGAAAACCAAAACATGAAACAGAAGCAATATAGTAACAAATTCAGTAAAGACTTTAAAAATTGTCCACATCAAAAAATCTTTAAAAAAAAAAAAAGAAAGAAAAGCCTGATGGTGGCACAGGGCAAAACTTTGAAGGCACAAAATGAGCATCAAGCCAATCAAAAATATATAGGATTGCAAGCGCCCATTTACAGTAAGCAGACAAATTTTAGTGCTGTTTAAACAATGTGTTCTATTTAAACAATGGAATACTATACTTCAATGAGACTGACCAATCTACAGCCACACATGTAAATGAGGATAAATCAGACAGTGGGGACGATGTTAAATGAAAGAAGACAGACACAAAAGAGGGCATATTGTGTGGTTCCTTTGATTTAAGGCACAACAGCAAGTGAAACCACTCTATGGTGTTAAACATTAGGATGATGCCACCTTGGGCAAGGTAGTGACTGGGAGAGGCGGTGAGGAAGGCTTTTGGGAGGTGGTCATGTTTTACTTTTTGATTGGTTCTAGTTTATGAGTGCATTCAGTTTTAGGGATATTTATCCAGCTGTACACTGGTGATAAGAGCACATCAATAAAAAGTTTACAAAGTCTTAGGGTCCAGAGAGGCCTATCTGTCGGTAAGAATTCCCATCATCCTGGATCCTTGCCTCCATTTTCCTTGCCTTGCACCCTCACCTTCTTGAATCATCACATCTCCCTGTGACCAGCAACGGGCATTTCTCCACTGAGAAGTGGCATGGCAGAGTGGAAAAAGAATTGGAGGAGGAGTCAAAACACCTGGACTTGATTTCAGGTTTTGCCACATGTGGGACGTGTGTTCTCAAGCCGGACTCATACATCTGTGAGCCTCAGTTTTCTTCCAGGGTCTGATGAGTGGGACTTGGTCTCTCCTTCCTTTAGGTGTGCTTGGGTGTCCTCCCTCTCACCTCTTGCCTCTTGTCAGTCTTGTTGCCCCAAAGGGAAGAGAGGTAGAGAACTGTGAACCTGTGGCATCAGGAGGCCGTGGAGAGCAGTGCTTTGAGCAATGATGCTAGATTCCTCTGGTTTCTAAGGGAGACTGACTCTAAAGTCAAGCAGACCCAGAGCCCCTTATTCAAGTCTCCAGACAAGTGAAACAATTACCTGGGGAGGTCTTCTAAATCAGACTTTCCCCTACATTGTGAAACTGGTCAACTTGCGACAAGCAGAGACATCTTCTTAGAAACACGATGTCTTGGGGGCCATCCCCAAAGCTTTGGGGGGAATGTGTGTTATTTAAAAGCTCATCAGTGCCTTCTACATCACAAATCTGTTTAAAGTGTGCTTGAAGGAACAGTTCAAAACAACAATAGAAAAAAGACTGTTGAAATTGGGAGGAAAAGAAAATCTCTCTATCCCAAGAAACCCAGGGGGTTAATCCTCCCCTGTGGCTAAGGAAATGCCAACAAGACTTTGGCAACCTTCCTCTTTCTTTATATAACAACACTTCCAAGAGCTGGAGCTAGAATCGTCCGGTAATGCTTTTTTAATTTGTGTGCAGTTGGGAAGAGGCCAGGATTTAATGGAAATTGTTAGAATGGCTTTGCTTGGAGTAGCTGAGTGCTTGCAGTAGGGATGGGCTGCGAGGTAGCACTGGCATAATTAAAAGAAATACCTAAGGTCATCATCATTGCTTGAGTTATTCCAGAGACTGGGTTTCAGAGTAAAAAGGTGGAATTAAAGAGCATTTTTTTTAACTGAAATAAAATTTGTGCAGAGTTGCTTTTCTATTACACTTCAAGTTTCTCTCTTCCCATTCACCTCATAAAAGGAGCTGGGGCTCCATGTTTGTTTAATGGGGGTGAGGGCCAAACCCTGGGAACTGGCTGCTCCTCAGCCCGCCCAGGTGCTCAGCATTCCTCCTCTTACCCTGCTCTGGACTGTGGGTGGTCTGAGCTGTTCACCTTCCTGAATTACATGAGCTACACAGCTGTGCAGACAACATTCCACTTGCCCCTTCCTTCCCAGGGTAGTCCTACCCTCTTGAGTCCCATCCTTGAGCAAAATGTGGAAAAAACTGGCACAAACATTGGGATTTCCATACCTGTCCTCTTTCCTATTCTCTTTCTATGGGGAATCATGGGTCCCCGGGCCCCCAAACAACATATGGTCAAGATTAGGAATCATGCCCCTAAAAGACTGAATAATTCAGTTTGAAAAAGAAGCACATCTGTGAAGCAGAGATATTCACCTGACTTATTTATATGTGATAAACACTTACATGGGTCACAGGGGACCCAGCATATGCCATACCAGTTATTCACTCTATCAACAAGCGTTTGTTTACATCTATGCACCACCCACTCTTTTCTTTTCCTGACAGAAGTAAGGCCTTCTCTTAAGTTCTAGAGTGAAGATAAGAGAGAGATGAGGCTTCTACTCTGATGCCAAGCTACTGAAGCACTGGCTAGAGGCAGGTCTCACATATGGAAAGGTTCAGGGCAGGTGTCTCTACCGTTTGGTTGGGCCAATAGGGAATCCTTCTTTCTTTGAGACAATGTGTCACCTATGGTATCAAGGGCAAAGGCTTTAATGGGTGCTCAAGTCACACTGTGGTCCAGCCCTATTTTGTTTTCAATCTTAGCTGCTCAGGAAAGCGAGGTCACTGCTGTCATTAAGTGGTGAGAGGAGAACTGTGATGGTGTCTGGAGACAGGTGTGACCACAGGAGTCAGGTCCATGGACCCTGCTCCCTCAATGAAAAAGAAACAAAAAATGATGACCTAGGTACTATGGTGATCTCCATCTTACGTGCCAGAAAACTGGACTTAGAAAAGTTAAACAACCGACCCAAGGTCACTCAGGCAATATGTGTCAGAACTAAAATTAAAATGAAAACTCCAACCCAAGGCTGCCTGATGCCAGAGCCCACACTCAAGACCCAAAAGGCGAGAAGGCAACAAAGTGAGCCAATGAGACGATACCTTAGAGAAGCCAAGAGAGGATTGGAGGAGAGCTAATAGGCATATCTGAAGAATGGAAGGAACATGAAGAGAATATTCATAAAGAAGATAATTGAGGGTGAAGATCCCAGAGGAAGGAGCAGCTGATAGAATCATGAGCATCAGTTACCTTTGGCAAAGAAAGACATCTCTTCCTTGGGATGGGGAAGAGGATGGGCGAAGGCTTGGCATGTATTTTCATGTAGAGAGCCACACATGTGAGAGAGAGGAAAGCTAAGGTGGAGGAGTTTTGCCGTTGTAACTTTGAGTTTTCCAGTTGGGAAAATATCACTTATCGATTGCCGCATATCAAGCCATCCACAAAATAGTGGCTTACCACAATTTACTTCTTCTCCAGCTGCCATTAGCTGATGAGGCAGCTGGGAGAGCTACACAGGCTGGATCTCTCTCCCTTTCTCTCTAGTTCATTCCAGACTTCTTCATAACCTGGGGGGTCCAAGAGGGTAAGTGTAGAAGCTTCAAGACTTGCTCCGCCATGCCCTCCTTAGTCTCTACATCAAGATTCTCTTAGTTGTACTTGATAGCATTTGGGTGGCTCAGACTGTCACCACTGGGTCACAAAAAGACGTGCAGCACCCACAGAGTTCCACATTCCAACAAAAGGGCCTTGCGTTTTTGAGTTTTTTTCAGTTGAGCCATTTCCCCTTCCATGATGGTCACCATCCTCTGTTTTGCCCAAAATAAAAAGGATTAAGTTGTTTCCTATACTTGAGGCCAGTTCTTTTGTTAGCAGTGGCAGCGACTTAATTTCTCTCCTATAAGTCAGAGCTGGAGCCGGTTCAAGCACTTCACCAATGGCCAGCAGGAGAAAAAAAAATCATTAGAAAATCAATTTTTACTTAATTGAAGATTCTTCCTCCAAACAGGAACAAAGTGTGATTTGTCACCTCCGTTGCTTCCTAGCCTGGGTAATAACCACAGTTTTGTCTGCCTGAGTTTTCCTTGGTAGATCAGATGTCTCCAGCATCCAGCTCGGCAGCACCACATGTGCTGACTTCCAAGGGTCTGAGGGCACCCAGGAAGGCAATAACCTGGGTGATGAATCCACTCGGGCTGTGAGCAAAAGTTCTTCCACCAAAGGATGATGAGAAATTATGCTCACAAATAAGATAAATAAAGGCAAGTCTGAGCTACTGGTGTCCCTTTTTGCAGGCAATTTCTTCCTAGGGATGCTTTTTGTCTTTAGCATCTGCTATTGCCTAAGCATTGAGACTCCTAGAAAGCGCTGAGCCAAGGAGCCTAGCATCTGCTGGGAAAAATCTGGAGTGCCATCAGTAACTATGGGGATCCTATTGGGGCCCTGACAGCCCGGGAGTAATGACGAGAATCAAGACTCATCAAGAAACCACAGCATCTGTGGACTGATTGAAGAATTGAGGGCATTTGGTTTTAAGAAAGGCATTTGTTTTTTGGGTTTTTTTTTTTCCACATCTTTATTGTAGTATAATTTCTTGACAATTATGTCAAGTTAGTTTCTGCTTTATAACAAAGTTAATCAACTATACGTATACATATATCCCCATATCTCCTCCCTCTTGCGTCTCCCTCCTACCCTCCCTATCCCACCCCTCTAGGTGGACACAAAGCACCAAGCTGATCTCCCTGTGCTATGCAGCTGCTTTCCACTAGGCATTTGGGTTTGAGAAAGGAAAGGACACGTGAGAGCTGTCTTCCAGCCTGGGAAGGGAATAGTCTTGTTTGGAGTTACTGAAATGGGCAGAATGGAGGCACCCCAAATATGGAGACAGATAACAGTGCAGTTAATGAAGAGTTATTAGCAGAGCTGCTTAGAAAATTTAAGCATTGTGTTCAGGAAGACCAGATTTCAAGAAAGGAACATTTTTGAGGTTCTAAAGTTCCCATTGTTCTCTCCAAAACAAAACAAGATCCTATCTATCTATCTATCCTCATCATCACTATCATTATCTATCTTTATATATCAATTGAACAGCAAATCCCCAAACAGGAATTTTAATAAGATGTCCCTTGAGAAGTTCATAATGTAGTCTTTAGAGAAGTCGGGGCATGCCAGCATCTATTTAAACTTTTAAAAAATATTTTTACTGGACTATAGTTGATTTACAAAGTTGTGTTACTTTCTGCTGTACAGCAAAGTGAATCAGACATATATATGTGTATATATATATGTGTATATACATATGCATATATATGTATATATACATTTTTTCCCAGATTCTTTTCCCATATAGGTTGTTACAGAATATTGAGTAGAGTTCCCTGTGCTATACAGTAGGTCCTTATTAGTTATCTATTTTATATATAGTAGTGTGTATATGTTAATCTCAAACTTCTAATTTATCACTTCCCCCCACATTTCCCCTTTGGTAACCACAAGTTTGATTTTGAGGTCTGTGAGTCTGTTTCCGTTTTGTAAATAAGTTCATTTGTGTCATTTTTATTAGATTCCACATATAAGTGATATCATATGATATTTGTCTTTCTCTGGCTGACTTACTTCACTTAGTATGATAACCTCTAGGTCCATCCATGTTGCTGCAAATGGCATTATTTCATTCCTTTTTATGGCTTAATAATATTCCATTGTATATATGTACCACATCTTCTTTATCCATTCATCTGTTGATGGACAATAAGGTTGCTTCCATGTCTTAGCTATTGTAAATAGTGCTGCAATGAACACTGGAGTGCATGTATCTTTTCAAATTATGGTTTTCTCCAGATATATGCCCAGGAGTGGGATTGCTGGATCATATGGTAGTTCTATAGTTAGTTTTTTAAGGAAACTCCATAGTGTTCTCCATAAAGGTTATACCAATTTACGTTCCCATCAACAGTGTGGGAAAGGCATGGGCCCCCACAGTCTGGGGAAGATTTTCCTCATTTATCAGCCACATGTGTAAAGGTCTCTATTTCACAAGGACTCTCCTTAGATAGGTTTATTCCTAGGTATTTTATGCTTTTTGATGCGTAGGTAAATGGGATTGTTTCCTTAATTTCTCTTTCTGATCTTTCATTGTTAGTATACAGGAATGCAAGTGATTTCTGTGTATTAATTTTGTATCCCACAACTTTGTTGAATTCACTGATGAGGGCTAGTAGTTTTCTGGTAACATCCTTAGGTTTTTCTATGCATAGTATCATGTCATCTGCAAACAGTGACTCTTTTATTTATTCTTTTCCAATTTGTATTCATTTTATTTCTTTTTCTTCTCTGATTACCATTGAATAAAAGTGGTGAGAGTGGACATATTTGTCTTGTTCCTGGTCTTAGAGGAAATGCTTTCAGTTTTTCACAGTTGAGAATGATGTTAGCTATGGATTTGTCATATATGGCCTTTATCATTATGTTGAGGTAGGTTCCCTCTATGCCTACTTTCTGGAGAGTTTTTATCATAAGCAGGTGTTGAATTTTGTCAAAAGCTTTTTCTGAATCTATTGAGATGAGCATATGGTTTTTATTCTTCAGTTTGTAATATTGTGTATCACATTGACTAATTTGTGTATATCCCTGGGATACATCCCACTTGATTATGGTGTATGATCCTTTTAATGTATTGTTGGGTTTGGTTTGCTAGTATGTTGTTGAGGATTTTTGCATCTATGTTCATTAGTGATATTGACCTGAAATTTTATTTTTTTTGTGGTATCTTTGTCTAGTTTTGGTATCAGGGTGATGATGGCCTCATAGAATGAGCTTGGGAGTGTTCCTTCCTGTGCAATTTTTTTTGAAGAGTTTCAGAAGGGTAGCTGTTAACTTTTCTCTAAATGTTTGATAGAATTCACCTGTGAAGGCACCTGGTCCTGGACTTTTGCTTGTTGGAAGGTTTTTAATCACAGTTTCAATTTCAGTACTTGTGATTGGTCTGTTCATATTTTCTATTTCTTCCTGGTTCAGTCTTGGAAGGTTGTACCTTTCTAAGAATTTGTCCATTTTTTCTAGGTTGTCCATTTTATTGGCATATAGTTGCTTGTGGTAGTCTCATGATCCTATGTACTTCTGTGGTGTCAGTTGTAACTTCTCCTTTTTCATTTCTAATTTTATTGATTTGAGCCTTCTCTGCTCTTGATAGCAGAATCCTGTACCTTAGCCTGTCTGAGCCTGAGTTTGCACACTTGAAAATGAGGTTGAACATTCCTACCTTGCCTGCCTCTAAGAGTCTTCTTCTGTTCCATGTTCCTCACTTAGCGTTTACCTGCAAGCTGCTCAGAAGCACTTTTCTCAAGATTTGTGTGAATCAGAATTAAGGTCTTTACTTACCAGCATTTTAACTTTTGAGTTCTCTCAATTTTAGTGCCAGGAGCAAAGCTCTGGCCACTGCCACAAGTTGGTCCTATCTTGTCTACACCATCAGCAGTCCAAGGACAACCACTGCTGTCAGTTCTGGGTCTAGAGTGTTCCAGAGTCTATTCACTTTCTAACCAATTGGTCTGAAAGATTCAGTTTGAAATAAGCAAGGGAATGGATCATTGGGATAAATCAGATATGGGTGAACTTATCAAAGTTCAATAAGCATAAAAGTGATGAATTTTGAAGCCACATAATTAACTCAGGATTACATGAGCAATAACTGAGTAATTACACCTTTAATAATGCATTGAACTTGTCAGGAATACTTACTCATTCTGCTCAAATTTTTTAACAAGATAGCCTATAGCAAGTGACTATAATTAGATATTGCCTCTGAAAACATCAACAGCTCCTAATTGATACCTTTTATTATAAAGCTAGATGCCAAACACTGCTGTTGAGTAGATTAAGCAATAATATTAGAGGTGTTAGGATCATAATACCTACTTGTAAGAATCTCATGCAAGTGGGAAAAAAAATCCAGTTCGACTCATCAATCACCTACCTGAAGCTGGTTCAAGTTTGCACTGGTTTGCTTTAAATTACAGCCTGACAGCAATTGCTTCTGCAAGTGCTGTCAGGAAAAGAAACTGGAAACAGAAGAGGGTGGGGATGGAGACAGGGTCCTTCCCTGCTTCCTCTCTCACATCAATGGCCAGGAGAAATGGATCTGGGAGAATGGAGGTGGCAAGGGGTCTTCACGTGGGGAGTGAAAGGAGAGAGTATATATGTTTTTGCCTTTCGATGAGAGATTTTTTTTTCTCACTTCAAGGTTGATCTTCAGAGCTTTTGTTTGTTGTTTTATATTTTCTCTAGAGTTACTTGAGACAGGACTCCAACCTTTGTAAAGATAAGAGAGAGAGTCTGTGATTTAGAGGTGCTAAGGCAGTTTCCCATCCTCTGCTCCAGTCCTAGGATATAGTCTCTGTGTGTTTTTCCCTGGACTCAGAATTCTTATCTAAAAGGAAGACTTGAGAGCCTTCTCCAGGAGGCAAATGTTTTAACTGGAATCAGAGCACAGAGAGCAAGTACTTCCAAAGGCCCATGAGAGGTAGTCTCTTGGTGGTCAAGAGCCTGGGCTCTGTCTTATTTGGATCCAGCTCTGCCAGGGTTCCCAGCTGGGGGGAATCAGGCAAGTACTGTAACTGCTCTGTGCCTCAGTGGTCTGGTCTGTAAAATGGTCTTACAGTCTGGATCCCTGATATTTGCAGGTCTGGGGCATGGGTACAAACAGAGACCTTTATACTAATGACTAAATATTTAAAAGCTGTACATCAAGCTTGCAAACTCTTAAAGTAAGTGTTTTCTATCCTTCAACTTTGACACATATACCTTCAAAATAAAAATGTGTAAAGCTATCATATTTTAAAAATTCAAAGACATCCAAGGAGAAAAAATGGCTGTATTTAATTATTATTCCATGGGTATGAGTGTGTTGTTAGTGGAATTGGGATGTTGGGTGAGTAATAAACTAAAGACATATGTGATTCATAATTTATTTTATATTTATTCCATAAAATTTATTTATTCTTTCAATTTTCTCAGCAAAATCACTAATGATGTTATTAAAATCGGATCTTCACATAATTTTTGTTCTATCGGCAATAATCACCTAAACGATTATAACATAAAATGTAATATATTCAGAGTGTATATATTTCCATATAGTCATATTTTTATATCCATCAAAAATGTAAACTAAAGTCAATGTTGGAAATGTCAATATAAATGTAAAAAGTGAAAAAGTACATGTAAAATATAAAAATAATTTTAATGTTTTCAAAACGATTAGTATTCTAAAGTATTGAAAATAACTTATTAAAAGCAAAAGGCAGAACAGAAAGCTTATTTTAAAAAGCAAAAGGCAAACACATTAAAATGAATAAATGTTAATAATCTAATAACATTTCAATAAAGTTGCATTTTTATATATGAAAAATTTGATTAAAATTTTGTGGAGAAATTTGAAAAAAAATCACCACTCAGGGATTTGACATTCATCTAGTTGCTTGTGTAACAAAGTGGTATCATGCTTCATGCATGTGAGGTCTAGACTTAACGTTTGTTCAAATTTCAGAGTAATACGAATTGCTTAACATCGCAAAATATTCCATAGCTGCTCTGTGCAATGGTTGTGAATACTGTGCTGATTTGTGAACAGCTTGAGAACTCTAAATTGGAACACAAAAAGAAACAAGGAGATGCATGCTTGTCACCACCAGGAAATGATGCTTGGGTATAGAAGAATCTATAGCATTCACGTGGGTAGGAAAGATCTGACAAGCTAATTAATTTATCTTTTCTCTCCTTTCAAATCCTTCCCAACTCCAGAGCAGCATCCATCTCTGAAGCTGGCAGCAGTGTAACCCTCAGACCTCATGGCATTCAAACACAGTGTCCTTTGGTGTCAAGGTCATCCATTGGACAAGAACGAATGGTGACAAACATTTCCCTGAGATCTTAATAGTGTTACTCTGGAGAGTGGCTCTGTAGGGCACTGGCTCCCACATGACAGAAGCATTGTGAGGTATTTAAAAATTTTATTTAAATACAATTTTTTATTTTAGAATAGTTTTATCTTAACAGAAAAAATTGTGAGGCTAATACAGAAAATTCATAGACATCCAGTTTGCCCTATTTTTAACATCTTACATTGATTTAGCATCTTTGTTACAAATAAATAATGGCCCAATATTGGTGCATTATTATTAACTAAAATGCATACTTTATTCAGACTTCCTCAATTTTTCCCTAATATCCTATTTCTCTTCCAGGATCCCATCCTGGAATATATAATATCACATTACATTTAGGAGTCATGTCTCCTTAGGGTCCTTTTGTATGTGAGTGTCTCATATTTTCCTTGTTTTTGATGGCCTAGAAAAATTTGAGATTTGAGTTTTGAGACAAAATTGGGATTTGTCTGTTTTTTTTTTTTTTTATGATTATACTGGGCTTATCGATTTTAGGGAGAAGATGCCAGAGGTGGTGTACCATTTTCATTACATGATACCAAGGGTACACACTATCGAAAGGACTTATCACTGCTGTTGTTGACCTTGGTCACCTGGCTAAGGTAGTGTTTGTCAGGTCCTTCCATGTAAAGTTACTCAGCCCCTCACCCCCTTTCCATACTATGCTCTTTGGAAGGAAGTCAGTATGAGCCACCCAGACCTCTGGCATGGGGAGCTGGCTTCACCTCCTTGAATTTATTAACATAAATTATCCAAAATTCTTCTGCATGGGAGATTTGTCTCTTCTCTTCCATTTATTTGTGTGTTAAATCATATATTTATATCAGTCTGGACTTATGGATATTTATCTTATATTTTGGTTATAATCGAATACTACTTAAATTTTTTTTTCTAAAATTGTTCCAGTTGTGGTCCTTAGGGTCCCTTTTAGTTGACTCCTGTGTGCCTTAGACATACTCCCATCCTTGTGTGTGTGTGCATGTGTATGTGTGTGTGTGTGTGTTTAACCTTTTTTGAGCACTTCCTTACTTTCAGCACTATAAAGTACCACAGGCTCGTCTTGTCTATTTTCCATCACTGTCCAAGAATCAGCCGTTTCTCCAAGGAGCCCCAGCATGAGATTTGAACAAAGCTATTTTTGTGTGTATGCTTGTCGAATGCAGTGTCCAAAGTGCAGGGAGCAGGAGACGATCCTGTCTTGCCCAGGTCCAAGAGCAGTGCTGGTCACACTCCCTACATCACTGAGTCAAAGGGGCAATTAAATGAGTTAATGTGTACAAAATGCTTGGAGCAGCTCCTGGCACATGGTAAAAATGCAATAAATGTTAGCTATTATATAACTGCATGCTATATAAACTTCCCCAATCTAGCCAGTGAGTCGGGCTAACAGCAGCAACAATAGTACTAGAAGTGGGAACTCATATTTGAGTTACACACTACAATGTAGAAACATCCAGAGATGACTTACATCCAGGGATGATGTCTATGGTTTTCTTTCTGGGGCAAACCTTTGAAACCTTGATGCACATGGGTTGCCCTTTAAGTAAAGATAAATATTCTGTTCTCTTTCCCAACTGGAATGGACTGGCTGGTGTCTTTTAACTCCTCCTTATATTTAAATGTCTTAAGTAGTGTCATATAGGTCTCTCTCACTTTTTAAAAGTTCACTTTATGCCATTTTGCTTTTATTTATTTATTTTTAAATTTTTATTTTATATTGGATAGTTTTTAATTTTATTTTATATTGGATATATAGTTGATTAACGATGTTGTGTTAGTTTCAGGTGTACAGCACAGTGATTCAGTTATACATATACATGTATCTATTATTTTTCAAATCCTCTTTTGTTTTGCTTTTATGAAAGACCTACATTAGTACCTCTTTTTGCTAACTGAAAGAAATCCAAAGAGAATTTTCATTTTTATGAAAAAGGCTGAAAAGCCAAAATAGCATTCAGCATTAGTTTTGCAAGGAGCCCTTACAGCGGCAGTGCACACCCCAAACAGCAAGAGAGGCACCTCCTGATTCCTTTCCTGGGAACCACACTCAGCATCTCAGCACCCAGCCTCTGTGGCTTTGAACTGTGTCTTTGAGCATCTGTGCTTTATCTTGATTTATTTTGTGCATCTGTTAGCGAGATGTGTCCTGAGGTAATTGCTTCTTCGCTTATGCCATTTCAGCTTACAAGAGGTCTCATAGGAACGCTTTACTTTCGGATAGTGGGGGAAACCTATATTCTATTCTACACACACTGGTCTTGTTTTCTTTCCTTCTACTCTGTATACTTTATACTTTTGTGGCTTCACGCTGAAGCTGTTCCCTTTTCAGCATTCATCTTGGATAGTCAACTCCTGCCTTCTGGCTATAAAAACTCCCAGTATTTAGGCAGGAAGGAAACTTGGCTGGAAGAGGAGGCAAAACCTTCCAGGATATGACAGCTCCCTGGGACCGCAGCTGAGTGACCATGTGTCCAAGGCTTGTTGAGGCCACTTGAAGTGCCAGCTTAGTACTTTTACATCTAACATCTTACTGCCCGATTCAGGCATGGTTTCCAAAAACTTATCATGCTGCTGTCAGAATATAAATATTTTAGAGGTGTTGGGTAAATGAGACAATCACATGAGAGTGTAATATAAGGCATTATACAGTAGCTGTCAAATTACTGTTGAGAATGAGAAATTCTGTAGGAGGTTGGGAAGAGGGGGATAGAGGTGGACAATACTTACTGAGTAAAGTTGCAGAATCGTAAGAGTGTGGCTGCTGGGACCAGAGTGTCTGGGCTCAAATCTCAGCTCTTTCACCTGTAAGCCTTGTGACCTTGGACAAGTCATTTCGCCTCTCTTTGCTTCAGTTTCCTCATCTGTCAAATGGACATAGTGATATACCTATATCACAAGTTCATTTTGAGCATAAAATCAGTTAATATACTCAAAGCACTTAAAATAGGGACTGGCACATATTAAGGGCTGTATAAAGTTATTGCTATTTTTACTAGATGCCATGCACCATGCCAGGGACCTTCATGGGATATTTCATTTTGCCTTTTATGCAACTGGGTCAGGGCTACTTAACCTACCTTTTAAAGACGCACACAGAGTAGGAGATGCTGAAGATCAAGGATGCTTGTGTATTGGTACACAAGGATGCTTGTCATATATGAAGACAAAGAGTCCAATCTGGGCAGGAAGAGGAATACTATGAGGTAGCTGGGGACTGGAAAATGCTGAGGCTTGGAAGGTTGCAGAATAAGCATGGATCCCAAATAATGGGATGCAGTGACCAAAGACCGTCTGGTACTATAATCCACCCCCTGCCACTTTTCCACCTACTGTGAGACTTGGGAGTATAACTTAAGTACCTGGAACTTCAATTTCCTCATCTGTAAAAAGGAGAAAAACGGTCCTACCTCCCAGGTATATTATATGTTTAAATGCATTTACATGTAAAACTCATTTATCTTTATCAGTGTAAAAAGGATGTTTGTATGTGTCTCTTTATACATGTTTACATTTATTTGGTTTATGCCATGTTTATTCCATTCTAAGGTGCTGTTATTTGTAGTACCCACCATCAGCTTAATAGCGGGTCTTTAGAGGCTGAAGAAATACTGCCACTTTAAATGTAAATGTTAAATATAAAATGAATCCTTATTACAGAAATGATTGAATATAAGATGAAAGTCCCTCTTAGAACAGAGAAATGGAGCAGTAGACTCTCATTAAGCCTCTTTCCCTCTCTCCTCCATCTCTTCAGCTACACTCTTTTTCTGAATCACAGACCTACTTCCTGGGACTTCACCCACAGCCCTGGGCTGGCCCAGACTCTGCCTGTGGTCGCCCCACAGGCAAGACCTGCAGGAGGGGGTCTTGGAATGGTGCTCCAATGGATTTCCAGCTCCAGGGAGGTAGAAACTGCCTTAGGGGGTGTACAAATTCCTCAGCTTTGAAGAACTTCAGAGTTAAACATCATTAAATCATTAAACAGGACACCAGAGGGGAATTAATACGCAGAGAAGCAAAGCTAATTTGGCGTCTCAGGTGACTCGCTCAGAATTGCCCACTTAAACTCTGACCCTTTAATTCATAGAAGTATGTTCTGGATCCTAGAGAACACTTTTTTTTCCCCCTCTTCAAAGTCTGGTCCTCTCTGATGGCTGGGGTAGAGGGCCGAGGGAGCCTCAATAGAGTGGATCTCACCACCCAGGAATATTCCAGTAATAATATGCCGAGCAGAGGGCTCTCCGTGAGAGTACAAATTATCAGCTGCCTCTGGGAACTCCTCATCTGCCTCTAATTTTAATGGATTTCAAACGCAGCTCTCTCTTGCTTGGACATCCTAAGATAAGGTTAGATCAGCGATTCTTAACTGTGGGTGACTTTGTCCCCCTCCACTGCCTGAGAGGACATTTGGGAAGTTTAGAGATAGTTTTGGTTGTCTCAACTACTGCCACCTAGTGGGTGGAGGCCAGGAATGCACAGGCTAGCCACCCCAGCAGAGAATTATCTGCCCTCCTAATAATGTCAATAGTACTGAAACTGAGAAGCCCTGGATTAGACTGATGGAAGGCGACCTCCTCTCAAGCCACTCTTCCTGAATGCAGAGGGACACTGAATGTCCCCTCCCACCACCACCTTCCTTGGCCTCCAATTTCTGGCCCTGACAAAATGTGGAGAAATGGTAGCTGGGTTCTGAAGTCAGAATTCTTTGCCTTGAACTCTGCTCTGTAACTCAGTAGTTAAAAGACCCTGGGGAAATCAGTGCATGTTTCTAAGCCTCCGTATTCCCATCTGTAAAATGGTGATAACAGTAGTCATCATTGGGTCGCTGTGTGGAATTTAATCCTTATGTAGTCATAAGCACTCAATAAATGTCCAGTTATGCCTGTCCCAGAATTGAAACATCCTTGTTTCAGAAAGATTTGAGTTTACTATATATATAGTTAACCTACCTTTATTTCCTGCATTGTTGCAACCTTTTTTTACAAGGTCATGGACTTTCAAACCCGGAGCTCGTTTCTCTGTTACTGATCCTGTTGCCCTTCCCCAGGCTTCATTTTCTTCCGTCATGATCTCTGCAATACACGGGATCACCAGCATCCCTGTTTTAATCAGAATGTCCCCCAGAGTGAGCTATTGAAAGTGACAATCTGAACAGATTACTCTCATGCTGACTCTTGCTACGGGGACCCAGTGCTGCTACAAAATAAAATTCATGTTTCTTATCATGCCCTCAAGGGCCTGTACCCTAAACTCTTACTATTTGCTTGGTCTCACCTTCAGCTATACTCACCTTATACAGTTTCCCTAATATATATATATATATATATATATATATATATATATATATATATATATATATATATATATTTTTTTTTTTTTTTTTTTTTTTTTTTTGCGGTACGCGGGCCTCTCACTGTTGTGGCCTCTCCCGTTGCAGAGCACAGGCTCTGGACGTGCAGGCTCAGCGGCCATGGCTCATGGGCCCAGCCGCTCTGCGGCAAGTGGGATCTTCCTGGACCGGGGCACGAACCCATGTCCCCTGCATCGGCAGGTGGACGCTCAACCACTGCGCCACCAGGGAAGCCCAGTTTCCCTAATATATTGATCTGCGTCTTCCCTCTAAGCCTTTGTTTATGATGTTTCCTCTATTTGGAGTGTTCCACCCCTAAGATTTTCCCATCAAATGTTTATTTTCCAAGATTCAGGCCAGGGGTCACTCAGCGGGGAATCCATCCCCAGAGCCCAAGGTGGTCCAGGCTTCTGTACTTGCATATGCCCGTGACACAGAGGATATGCGGTTGGTTCACGAAATTCCTTATAGTGTTATATTTGGGGGAAAATATGTTTCACCCATGGATCTTTTCAGAAAAACATTCTCCTAGAAAGAAACCATTGAAACCAGACTCTTCTATCCCTCTCATTTTATCAGGGGGTCTGTCATAGCTTTGGGACTTCCTAAAGCTCCAGCCTCACTGTCTTGGGGATAAGAGGCCAAATTCAGCTCTGTTCCTTCCTGCCTCTGTGACCTTCAGTGAGTTACCTAAGCTCTCTGAGCCTTGGTTTCTTTATCTGTACAAGTGACATGATAATATCAGCCCCCTAGGTTGCTTTGTACAGATTAAATGAGACAATTTACGTAAGGAATTCAGCACCAAGCCTAACACTAGTGCTCTATTGCACTATTATAACAGGGTCTATTATAACTATATCTATTAGATATATCTAATAGATATCTAATAGATATCTATCTATTATAACTATAACAGGATCTATTGCTCCTGTTACTGGTCTCCTCAGCCTTGAAAGAAGCCGTAGACCAGCTGTAACCGAGGGGTTCATACATTCGTCTGGGGGGTAAGGTGAACCAGGGGATCTGGATGTGGGATCTTTGTGAGAGCTGAGCCATGCCAGGCTGCACTGCTTGAGGCCTGGAGTGTGCGCTTATGTGTGTGTGTATGTGTGTGCGTTCATGTGCGTGTGTGCGTATAGGTAGGTGATGGGGGAATCAGTATTGAGTAGGACAGCTCAGATTCAGAACCAGGCCATTGGCTTCTGCTCTGACAGTTGGGAAGATTGTCTAAAGTCAAGGGTGACAATGGAATGTGAGCTCCCCCTCTGGGGTGGGGTCCTGCAGTGGGACAGCACAGGAAGACCCTGGACGACCTGTGAGCAGCTGAGAAGAACAAGAGCCCTTTTGTGAAGACTTAGGAAGCAAAGGAAAAGTAAGCTGAGCAGGGTCTAACTCAATCTCCTCTGAGATGTACAAATTTGCCCCAGGGGGTGATCAGACCAAGGAAGGTCTTCTGTTGTCAGGCTCTCCCCTAAAGATGTACCCCTTGTTTGTTAATCATTTTCTATATAGTATGCTGTACATCTGAAACTAACACGACATAGTAAATCAACTATACTCCGATAAAATGAAATTAAAAAAAAAGACTTACCCCAACCTACAACCTCAGTCGATAAGGGCCCAAAGATGCTAAGGCAATGATGGGGTTAGTCCTGAGCTCAGCCCCTGCTCAGCACCGTGCCCTTGGGGAGGCATCCCTTCCACTCTCTGGTCCCAGTGTCTCCATCTCCACCATGAGGCCATGGCTCTGTCAGTCTGTGGATCTGATTCCGGACGTTTCCATGTTTGCCTCATGGGGTCCAGGTCAGGACCCGCATCACCTTAGCCTTGTCAAGGAAGGACCTCTCTTCTCCAGGCCTGTGGTTCTGTCTCCTCTTTCTGTGCTCTTTGTCCATTGAGGGAACCACACGAGGTCCAGTGTCAACCAGCTTCTACCCCTCACTCGGCTTGCCCTGTGACCTGCTCCTGGTTTGTTTCATGGATGCATCCATTTAATGTGGTGGTTAAAAGCATCAGTATTGGGGCCAGATATATAGAGTTGTGAATGGGCTGTCCTTGGGCAAAGAATATAGCTTCTGTAAAGGTATCTTTATCTACCAGATGGGGATGAGAACAACCTTTCCTTCCTAAGGTGGATGCAATCATTAAAGGTGAGAATGCAGGCAAAACAATTAACTCGGTCCCTGGCCCATTGGCCTCCTGAGGAATGGGCTGTTTAAACAAGTGCCTTGTCTGAGTTTAGCCCTTTCCAGAACTGCTGTCGCTATACAATTGAATGCCACTTCATTTTCCATTAGCCTGTAAGATCCTTGGGGGACACGCTAGTCTCATATTCCACTACGTATCAGTGTTTGATGCATAGTAAGTGCTCAGGGCTTGGCAATGTCCTTACCTCCTCATTTCTCACAGAGACATGAGCCTTTCCCTGTAATCTTGTGGACTAAGATGCAAGTGGTCCTGGGGGGAAGGAAGGCCTTGGCATGGTCCACTCAGCTCCATGGGGAAGGGGCTTCCACATCCCTCTACAGTCATCTGTGGGACCTCAGCTGGCCATTCCACCAGCTTTCAGAGCACATTCCTCTGAGTCCCCTCGAAGTCCCAGGGAGCATGTCATGTGACAGAACACAGAGACTGTGGCTGAGGACCTGGGGCACAGGTCGTCCCAGTGCCATGGCAGTGGGTAACCTATGGGGCTACAGCGAGTGGGGAGGGGAGACAGGAGGGAGACCACACACTGATAGAGGAAGGATGGAAGCAGAGATGCTCCCACACCCAAGCTTACGGAAGAGAGTGGTCTGTGAGTCTCAGAGAATCAAGTAACAGGTGGACCAGGACAGAACTCAGTTGTCAAAAACACTTACACCACTGGGTCAGTTTGGGTCCTTGGAGAAATAGATACCAAGAGGGGACCAGACAGGCAAGAGATTTATGAGTGGGGAATGTCTGTGCCAGATAAAAAGGGAGGAAGTAAAATTAGGCAGGAGGGTCTTCAGACCATGACGCAGGTCTGCCATCTAAGAAAGGATAGTGGGATGGAAGGGCTGGGCAAGAGGAGACTCAGACTACAGCGCGTTGCTGACAAAGTTCCAGCCGGGCTGATCTGTGAGGAGTTTCAGTGCCACAGTTGCCCATCAGAGGCATCCCGGAAGCCCTGCTCCAGTACTCCCTGCTGTGCTTGGTCACTGGCTTGGAGCAGCCCCAGAATCTTGGCCTGACATTACCAAGGTGATGGATTCAAAAGTGTGGCAGCTGGAGCCTGTCCATCACCCATGCTCCCTGCAGCAGGTTCCCGTGAAGGGAGATCTGAGGAGATCAGCTCCACGGCTGCCACAGTTGAGATGATTTCTTTCCAGAAGCCTCAGCCATGAAAGTGTCTGTGGCAAAGCCAGTGGTCTTACTTTCCATCGGACACACACACACATTTTCTCACTATGAGTATACAACCGAGCATAAACAATGCACATATAGATTCATATACATATCATTTATCATGAAATAAGCACTGAACTAAATTCTAATCTAAAGTCTGCTATAGACAAGACAGATGATCTTGAAGAAAAATTCCCTGTCTATAAACAATTTTTTTAAACTGTAAAATTATAGGCACCACTCGGATCTCTTTTGATGCTAGCATTTTATGAGTTACTGGATCACTCTTACAACCCAAAACAGGAGAGACAGACATTATCAGTGTAGTTCCAGCAAGGAAACCCAGCGGGCATACTCATCCACTCTGCTCACATTTATTGAGCATCCAGAGACAGCTGGTGCTTCTGGTGGGTTGGTGAAAAAACGATATGGTTCTTGACCTTCTAGAGCAATATTCAAGTGGAGAGACAGAGGGAAGGAGAAGCAGGGAAATAAACAATGGCAGACGCTTGTAGGGGATAAACAAGATTCAGTGTCAGAGAACTGTCTAGAATGGGCACTGCTGAGAGATTCCACGCACTGTTCATTTGTCCAACGTGAAGGGTAATTTATCTGCCCCACACATATTTATGGCCCATTTACTGTGTGCCAGGCATGGTGCTATCTGTTAGGTTAAGTGAGTTCTTAGTCAAGCCCATGGACAAAGCCCTTCCTTCTGGTCACTTTCCCAGACCCACTTGACTCTTTTTTTTTTCGCGGAACGCGGGCCTCTCACTGTTGTGGCCTCTCCCGTTGTAGAGCACAGGCTCTGGATGCGCAGGCTCAGCGGCCATGGCTCACGGGCCCAGCTGCTCCGCTGCATGTGGAATCTTCCCGGACCGGGGCACGAACCCATGTCCCCTGCATCGGCAGGCGGACCCTCAACCACTGCACCACCAGGGAAGCCCCCACTTGGCTCTTTGTTAAAACAGTGCTTGTCACAAACTGGTTGGTGCATTTCTCATTAACAAAAGCATTCTATGGTTCAAGTTCATTGTGTTTTATTTTCTTCTGTGAAAAAAAAGGCAACGTGAAGCGGTCACATGAAATGTCTTTGGCAGAGAGTGAAGGTACGGTTGCTTTTTTTCCAGCTCTGCTGTGAACTAGCTCTGCAACCTTGGGCGGCTCAATCCATCTCTCTTGTTCTCCGTTCTCACTTTGTGAGATAAGGATGAAATGACAGCTGACGTCTCCTCCAGTTCTCAGATAACTGCGCAGAAGTGTTGGCTTTTCTGTGGAATTCAAACAAGTCTGTTTGTTTTAACAATTCATGAGTTTATATTTTACTTAAAAATGGATATTTTTGCTTTTTTCCAATAAGGACTTGTTATCAATTACCCTAAGATTAGAACAATTCTGTGGTCCTACTCTGAACACCTCTATGTTTTAATTAATTTAAATAATTACTACTCAGCCATTTTTCCCTACAATCAGTTTCATATTGTGTGTGTGTGTAAAGACTTTTTAAAAAATATACTTATTTATTTGACTGCATCGTGTCTTAGTTGCAGCACGCGGGATCTTAGTTGTGGCAAGAGGGAATCTTTCATTGTGACACGCAGCCTCAGTAGTTGCGGCATGCGGGCTTAGTTGCCCCGAGGCATGTGGGATCTTAGTTCTCCGACCGGGGATCGAACCCACGTCCCTTGCATTGGAAGGCAGATTCTTAACCACTGGACCACCAGGGAAGTCCCTGTACATAAAGATTTACACTTAATAAATGGTACCTTGGATCAGGTTCACTAGAAAAAAAGTGACATTTTCTTTAAAGCAACAACAACATTTGTACTGAGCCCCATGAAACCCATTCCTTTCATGAAATTATTTTTAAGCATAAGTTACATTGGATTCTTCACTCTATCATTTTCTAGCTACGTGGCCTTGGTCAGTTTACCTACCTCTTCAGAGTTTCAGTTTCCTCATTGGGAAAAGAGTTTCCAGGCATATTCTTCCTTCTGTTCTTTATCTCCTAGGAGGTGTCTGTCTTGTTTTGGAACTCCAAGGAGAGGCGCTGACCAGAGCCGTCAAACCCAGCTGTTTCTGGATCCTGAATGGGGTTGCCCTGTTGTGCATCTTTCTCTTGCCTTGGCACTCGAAGACCCTGAGGTTGCAGGAAAACAGGGTGACTTTTGTTAAGCAGCTGCAACTCGGCAGTTGTGTTGGAGGTCACGGTGCTCCTTCAGAGGCGATGGGTAATGTATTTATTTATCACTGCCTACGGTCCACACTCCCCCAGCCCTTCAGTTTGCTCTGCCCAAGGCCGTTGGGGTCCGACAGAGATCAACAGTGTTTCTACAGAGATGAAGCGGCTCATCAGAACCTGAATTAGATGTTAAATCTTTTTGAAGTGGGGAGGAGGTAAGGGGAGGGAGGAATCCTATTGAAATAAAAATTTATCCTGTGTCGTTTCCTGTGAGATAATGTCCCCGGGAAGATTTGTTACTGGGCAAGTTGCAAACTGCTGTTTCAGGCTGATAGGTGTTGCCCATTCATTTTGATGAATTCTGTCAGTCAGAAAAGTAGTTTTCCCTCCTTTCATTCACTGGGGCTGGTTGGAAATGGACGACGGTTTTGAGAGCTGGGATGACGCACACTGGCATGCCTGGGTTCTGTGGAATCAAAGATGCTTTGATATGTACTTGGGGCTGTAAAGAAAAGCCAAAAGGATATCAGGCTAAACATGGTCTGCACTCAGTCCTCAGCCGCAGTCCGTGCTCTCAGATGCTACTTTTCCTAGTGACTCACAAGCCTGCCAGGGATCCCCCGTTCAGATCTCACCCCAATTCCCTGCTCAGCTCCCAGATGGCCCTAATAGCCCTTCCCTGTTAGGCTAGGAGGAAGCACAACAAACTCGACTCTGGAGTCAGAAAGGTGTGGGCACAAATTCTGGTTCCATCCCTAATGGGTTAATCTGGACAAATTATATTATCTCTGTGACCATGGCTTTCTTCATCGGTAAACTGGAGATAAACGTGGTACAGGTCTGCCTCGCTCTTTGGATTCTTACTATGCAAACTCTTGCTGTCCAAATACGGAAACTAAACATATCCAGATACATGCTTGAATAAATTCCTTGCCATCTGAACTCTTCCTACCCATTCCCTGAAACTTAGAGATGTCTCTCATTATCCTCCCTCCCTCCCTGCATGCAGGATCCAAACATATTTGGATTTTGAAGCATACTTGTACTAGTTTCTAAGTTTAGTGTGAAATAGCATCAGTAAAAGAGCACAATTTTGGCAACAGTGAGGGCTCAGTAAATGCTCACAAATATGATGAGGCCAATGAGATGACTCTGAAGTGGACCACGATGCTGCTTTGTTGCTCACCATGTACCTGGATTTCCATAGAATGATAGTCCCTCAGCAACCCCAGTCACCACCCTATCTATCCACTGGTTCTTCCAGATCAGCTCTCCCTGCTCATCTCCAATGTCTTTCTTGGATCCAGTGCCCTCTTTTCACCTTGCCTGTCACCAGACAAGTTGCAGACCTTCCACCCCAGCCTCAGGGCTACCCTGGCCCCAGACTGACTTTTCCCCAGCCTGCAATGCATCTTTGCCTTCATCCTCTTGCTTCTAGAGGGACCTCATCTTTCAGCCTACAGTTTGCAGCTGGGACATCTCCTCGTACATTTGCCCCAGGCCCTGCCCAGCTCGTTTTTTCTATTGTGGGTATAAGTTCCACAATTCCAAATATGACTGTCAAATCCAAGCTGGGCATTTCAGGGTTAACGAAGGCCACTGTGGGTTTTATGATATTCCTTTTATTTCTCAGTCAAATCTCTCCTTCTCCTTGTCTTCTTTTTGCCCTAGCTTTTTCCTGTTAACACTGTAAGTTTTTATTTAGCTCTCTGAAGTTGGCACCTTTGATACTTCTTGCTAACCAAAACCCAAGGCCATGGACCCTCTAGAAAGCTGGGAAGATGGAGCTGTCATCATTGGCTGAGGGAACCAGTCCTGGTCAGGTTGACCATCTGCTTCAACCCCGCCCCCTCTTTCTGGACACCTCCATGGCTCTCTGGCTGGTACCCAGCTTCCTCCTCTTCCTCCTTTTTTGGATCAATGACTTCTGGTGTTTGCTTCAGTTCTCCCCAAGGAAACATCTCTCAGATTGTCTCCCTTGGCCCTACACACAAAAGGTATTGACCTCTGTCTACCCTAGCCTTTGGTCACCACCTGCAGAAAACCACTGCAATCTGGTCCTGCTATAGGCCAGGGGAAGCCCAGCATTTTTCTCAAGTCTGAGACACTCCTGGGGAGATATTCTGTCAAATGGTTCCATCCTTTTCCCCCTTGCTACCTTCACCCATCTTTGCCTCAGCCCCATAATATGGCTTATGGAGTCATACGGACTCTTGAAAATAGCCTCCAGACAGAAGCATGTGTGGAAAGAGCTCTGAGATCTTTCCTGACTTTGGCTGCAAGATTCAAGCAAGTTTCTTTCCTCTCTGGGCCTTAGTTTGCTCCTCTATCCAAGGAGGGTGAGAAGACCTCAAAATACCTTTGCATTTTTCCAAGGTCTCTGTCATCTTCCGGGGTTACTTTTGGGGATCTCTCCTTGAGAAGATGAGGGAGGGCGGGAGGAAGACCGCAGTGAAGGCTGCCCCTAATTCACTCCCTTGGCCATCCACATCAGCTGAGGCTGAGGCAGGCATCCTCACCACCATCTGGGTTCCCAGTCTCCCCTTCCTCCCCAAACTGCCCACATCTCAGAAGTTGCCTTTCTGAGATTTTTAAGCTGAGCTGGAAAGGTTCACTGAACAAATTGTCAGTGAGGCAGTGACTGGTAATAAACTTCACCAGAGGACATTCCGGGAGCCCCCAAGAGGGATACAGACAGAGATCTTGGCTTGCATAGCCCGAGAGCCCCGGGAGCTGAGAGAAATATGGACCCAGAGCCCAGTGACGTGTGAATGTGACACCCAAAGATGATACTCATCACCTGGGCAGGGCAGTGGGGCACGTCCTTGGGGCTCTTTTGAACATCCCCACATAGTCGGGAATTTTCCAGGGGTCCTGCCCCCAAATCTGAGCCTCCTGCATGCCAGCTGTAGGACACTTCCTGTTACATGTGGATATTCCTTGTGGACAGATGCTTATCGGGGCTGAAGTTGTTTGTGCCTTCAGAGATCTGCTCAGTTATAGAGCAGCTTAGGGGCTGAGCTTATGTCCTAGGTGCATGGCCTTAACCACCTAGTGACTATTTAGGGAAGAGAAAGGGAAAGAAGAGGGGAGATTTGAGGGAGAGTTAATCAAAGTGTGTTACTTGGAGCACTCGTCTCAGAATCACCTGTCCTGATTCTGATTCAGTCTGTCTGGGAGGGTCTCAGGAACATGAATTTTAATAAGCTGCCTGTGCAATTCTTAATGCAGAGTGAAAGTGTAAAATCGAAAGTGTGGATGACTTTGGTATTTGGTATACTTGTCATTCAGGAGCAGCTCCTTAAAGGAGAGACGATGTAGAATGATGGTCAAATTCATGGACTCTTGTGTGTGAATCCCAGGTCTGCCTCTTGCCAGTATGTGACCTTGGGCGAGCCACTTCTCCCCCTGCCTGGTTTCCCATCTGTGAAATGAGAATGTTGATAACAGTGCCCAACTCAAGGGGTTATTGAGGATTAAGTATTTTATACATGTAAAACACTTAAGCGACTGCCACATCACACATGTTTCTAAAAGAAACTTGAGCAGATCCAACACAGCAATTCTTTGCCAGTAACATTATTGGGATAACGGACAGAAGGGTCCTTAGTGGGTGGTGTGAGGGCTCCAGGTGGGCCTTTGGACTGGGATATGAATGAAAAGCACCGTCTACCTGCAACACCAGGAGGAACAAGGATTGGGCTGTGCCAACAAGAAGGACCACTCCATGACACCTCTGACTAGACCTTCTTGGTAGACTCTCAGCTACTTTTTATCTCCTGGACTATGCAGAAACTTCTGGATTTCTGCTACACTCCAGGGAAGCCACGGTTGTCTGGAGTACCAACAGAAGCTCCCTTTGCTCACTCATACTTTTCTGTCATATTAATTCTGAGTCAGCCACCTCATGCCCTGGTGGGGGCAGCCTGTGAGGCCCAGTCTTGCAAGTGCCCCAAATTGGGGGTCAGGTCAGAGTTTCTTCTCAGTTTCCTAACTTTCCCACTTGGTGCAGAGAAGAAAGGAATAATCCTTTATCTCCCACTGGCCACTACTCTTCTTTTTTTCATAATCCTCCAAGATCCAAATAGAAAAGCTACCCTCCATTTTTCTCTCTAATTCCCAAGGGAAGAATGACTGGCTTCTCCTTCCTCTTCATTATGGAAGGAGTCTTTTGCTCCTGTTTTTGGAGCTATAATGGTAGACAAAACAGAGAAAGACAGAGACAGAGACAGAGAGACTAGCGCACACAAAGGTGTTTCAGAAATACTACACTTATGCACACATAAGTGATGTCCAATAAATATTTGTTGAATTGCACAGTATGTTTAAAATATCATGGGCTAAGTATTCAGTCTTGTCTGTTTCAAATCTTGGCTTTGTCACTTACTAACTGTATGAATTCAAGGCTGGCACTGTGGTCATTGGCAGAAATGAAATTGTGTCACATCACTGGAGTGATTTGAGCAGGGCCTGTTCACTGTGCTCCATACAGGCACGAACTTAAGATTTTGTTTTACAAGCTGGTGATTATACCAGATGTCAATGGAGCTTAAATCCTGGCATCTAGGAACCCACTTAAGTACTTGTTCAAATAATATCTGGGTCAGAAAGACTCCCCTTTTCCTTCTTGAAACGTTAAAATTCAATAAGAAAGTGACCTGCCCAAAAAGAAACTCTATTTTATGAAGATGTTTTCAGTGGGCCCTGGGTGAAAAATATTTCATAAACCAGAGGAAACCACTAAATCAAGGCGTGGAGAAGGAAATAGACTGGCTAAAGCAGTACCATTTTGGTGTGGGAAGGTGAAATATTCAACATTTTTTACTATATTTGGCTGCAAACTCCAGACAGTTTTTGCCTTGATCTATGACTGAGTTTCTGTGGCAAGGCACCATTTGAACTAACCCTCCTCAGGACTTGCTGCTGCAATAGGAGACCCTAAATGATGATAATTGGGTGAATATTTTCAAAAGGAAAGAAGAAGGCAGTTTCAGCTGGAAAGTTCTGGTGGATTCATGGAGCTACTGAATGTGGAGCTACTGTCATGGGTAGAAGGTAAGGCTGTGCTGAAAGTGGCTTCAGACAGGGGGTGTCTCTGTTGCCAGCTGGGTTCCCTGAGACACAGACTGAGACGAGCAGGATGTTTACTAGCAGTTCCCCTGGGATCCACACCTATGGACAGGAGGTGAGATAAGCAGAGGTGGGCAGAGGGAAAAGTCCAGCTGTGACGCAGCTCCAGTGACAAACTTGGTCCACCACATGGAGGAATCTGGAGCTAGAATCGCCCTTCAGAATTGGGCTAAGGGGCTCGTCTTTTCAACACCATGGCATTAACTGGTCACTGAATCCAGGGTGAGTTTGGGTGAGATGGGTTAACTCGGCAGCTGAAGGTTGTGGCATGCCTAACAGCTAGGGCAATGAAGCCTTCAATAAAACATGGTTTGGGTGTGCATCACCCAGAACTGGGATCTCGCTAGGAGACTGGGAATTCCGGATCTGTGCGTGGTTGATTGGAGGTTTGACTGGGGTTTATCTAACAGATTACTCTAAATAAGATCCAATTGCTAATTAATCCAATAGCTCCTTGCTATGCCAGAGATTTGAGTGAGAATGAACACACATCAGTCCCCCTCAGCCTGACGACTATGGAAACTTTCCCCTTCCTGCAAGCATGAGGAGTCTATGTAGAGAAGCATCACTGTGGTTTGTGTGGGCTCTGGAGTTGGACTAACTCTCTTCCAAGCCTTCCTAAGCCACTTCCCAGTTGTCCAACTTTGGCACGATGGCATGACCTCTGTGAACCTCAATTTTCTCTCCTGTAAAATGGGAATAATTATTGTACATAACTCACATGTTGTTATAAAACACTTTCCTGGAGAATATAGCCATCAATCGAAGTTAATTTTTATTGCTATTATTTGTATTATCAATAGCATGTCAGAGAAGGGAGAGGCTCCACTCATTTACCTTTTCTAGTCCTGATATTAGTGTGATGACAGCAGAAGTCTCAGCTCGGGTTTTGTGGGCAGTGGTCCTGTTAGGATCACATGTGTACTTCAATAGAATCTCTCGGGTCAGCTCCTTCTCTCAAAATTCTGGGGACGATCAAGGCCACAAAATTAGCCTCTAAGTTGTCTTGGCAATGGGTCTTCTACTTGATTGAAACTGAAGGAAATCATGGATCACTTCATTGTCAGGAATTGTCAGTGTTAGGCCCTGGAGTTTCAGCTGTGCATGTATACCCAGAGATGTACAAGGAATCATATGGGTGTGTTTGAATATTAAAGACCAGTGTGACTCAGAGTGGGTCCTTGTACCAAACAAATTGGGAATTTGTTAGAAATGCAAATTTAGGGGCCTCATCCCAAACCTACAGAAACTCTGAGGGTGGAGTTCATTTATGTTTCCTTTTTTTCTTTTTTGGCGTTACGCGGGCCTCTCACTGTTGTGGCCTCTCCCGTCGCGGAACACAGGCTCCGGACACACAGGCCCGGCGGCCATGGCTCACGGGCCCAGCCGCTCTGCGGCATGTGGGATCTTCCCGGACCGGGGCACAAACCCGTGTCCCCTGCATTGGCAGGCGGACTCTCAACCACTGTGCCACCAGGGAAACCCTATGTTTCTTTTAACAAGATCTCCAGGTGATTCTGATGCATTCTCATGTTTGAGAATCAATGCCACTACAATATTTTCTATAAAGAGCCAGATAGTAAATATTTTAGGTTTTGTAGCCCATGCATTAAGTCTCTGTTACAACTACTCAAACTCTGCCACTGTAGTGCAAAATCAGCCATGGACAATATGTCAGCGAATGGGTGTGGCTGTGTCTCAATAAAGCTTTTACAATCAAAGGCTATCGTTTGTCAGTTTCTGGTGTAGGCACATGAAAGATCACAATTTCTTCCCTTAAGGTGAGTTCCCTCCTCCACAGGAATATGTTCATTCATTCATTCAATAATTCACATTATTTTATTTATTTTTCCACTGTATGAAGGATCCCTGCAAACTAGGAACTTTGCTGAGAACAGGAGAGGCTACAATAAACAAGAAAGACACCATCCCTGCATATTGGAACTAAAAGTTTAATGGGAGACATAAGAAAGCAATTTACAAATAACTATTAGGATAAATGGATAGCACAAAGGGCAGAAAAGTAGAGGAGGTGGAGGGTGACCTAATCTAGTCTGGGGACGGTGGCAAAGGCCTTTCTGAGGAGCTGTCCTTTAAGATAGGATCCTAAGGATAGTAAGTAGGTATCTGTGCTCATAACTCATTTCGTCCTTAAATGAAACCCAGTGAGGTGGGTACCATTTTTATTACTGGTTCACAAAAAAAGAGATTGAGGCCTAAGAAGAATGAGTAGAGTGGCCCTAGGTTTGAGCCCAGGCAGTTTGTGTCTAGAGGACACGTTCTTAACCACAACTCTGTGTTAACCAGGTAATGGGAAAGAGAAGAACATTCTAGGCAAAGACAGTAGTTTACAGTCTAGTGAGGTAAACAGTCCCTAATTTACTAATTATGTTTTGGAAAGTCTATTATAATCTAGACATCATGTTAGGCATCAAGAGTGCAGCTGGAAAGATGTCAGAAAGCTTTTTTGCCTTCATGGAACTTATAGGCAAGTGCAGAAGACAGATATTACTGAAAACGAGGGGAGAAAGAACAGAGGGACAATGGGGCAGGTAAAGGCTATTCAGGAGTTTAGGGGATGGTCTGAGGCTTCCTTAAATATTGAACAGAGAAAGCGTTGAAAGATTAAGACCAAATAACCCTTCTTGACATTTTGTTGGTTAAATCTAACTTCTGGCCACAAGTAGCTAGAGAAGAACTCTCCAATAAGACATTTATATCTACAGGCACTCTCGTATGTAAAACTATATAATATTTTATATTTATATGCAATGTTTCATCATGTAAGGAAGAGAAAGATAAATCACTAGGTTATGGGGTTACTGGGTTAGTGATTTGTTAATACAATGAAATAATCCTCACTTCACACTCTATCCCCAAATACTATATTCTAGGCTAATTAAAGGATTATATTTTATAACAAAATTCTGTCTTAGCCTAAATAACATAAGTACTTTAATATATTTAAGTTTAAAAGCCCTCAAAAATGTTGTTCTGTCAGAATGCATAATCAAAGGATAAGAAGCAAAACAAAAATAACACTGCACATTGGAGACATATTTGCATTGAGTATGGCAGAGAGATAATTACTATCTATGCTATAAAAGGAATTCACATGACTAGAAAAGGAAAGAAGTCCATTAGGCTAAATATTCCAGAAGTTAAATATGGGTATAATTTCAAAAGACATGGACAGGACATAGAGCTCACAATATAGAAAACAAAAAATGGCTAATAAATGTAGACAGTATTTAATCTCAGTGGTAATCAAAGAAATTTGAGTACAAAATCAGTGTGATATAGTTTGTCAAATAAATTAGCAAAGTTTATAAAAACAATATTCTGGGGAGATTACGATAAAACAAATATTCTCACTCATATTTAATAGAGTTAGAAATCAGCATAAAATTGGGAAAAATTTGCAACCTGGCAAAATGTACCAAGAATGTTAAAATATTTGCACCCTTTGACCAGGTATTTACATTTTGGGGACTTTTTCCAAGGACATCATATTAGTTTCCTCTGGCTGCTGTTATGAGGTACCACAAACTTGGAGGCTTAATCAATAGAAACAAATTGTCTCAGTTCTAGAGGCTAGAAGACTGAGATCAAGGTATGGGCAGGGCTGGTCCCTTCTGAGGACTGAAAAGGAGACTGTTTTGTGCCTCTCTCCTAGCTTCTGGTGGTTTGCTGGCAATCTCTGGCATTCCTTGGCTTATAAATGCATCACAGTGAATTCTGCCTTCATCTTTACGTGGCATTCTACATGTGTGCATGTCCATCTCTGTATCCAAACTTCCCCTTTTTATAGGGAGTCCAGTCATATTGGGTTAGGGCCCACCCTAATGACCTCATCTTAACTTAATCATCTGCAAAGACCCTATTTCCAAATAAGGTCACATTCAGAGGTACTAGGCATAAGGATTTGGACATCATTTGGGGAAACACAATTCAAGCCAGAACGTCATAATCTAAATCAAAAAAAATTAACTTTTTTTTAGCATAAAGGCATTAATCAAAATGTTACTAGTCATTACAAAATATTAGAAATAATATAAACATGTAAACATGTGAAATAAGTTAATTATACCCCACTAAATGCAGTGAAGCTTATGTAGCCATGAAAATGATGTTATGCAGAACTTTTAAAATAACGAGGGTAATATGAGCAGAGTTTATGCTATAATTTAAGTAAGGAAATACACAAATCATATAAGTACTATGTCCTCAACAATATAAAGTGCATAAGAAAAAAAACTGTACAAAGGAAATGCCTTAAATTATTCCCATTGACTGTGAGAGTGATAGAAGTATGAACATTATTCATTTTTATTTTAATTTTTTATATTTGTCTAAGTTTCCACATTGAGTCTATATTTCTTTAATAGAAAAATAATTGATTCTAGAAATGTCCATGGTACACTTAAAGATAAAAAAGACAGGGCAGTCTTCCACTCCTTAGAGCTCATTAGCACCATGCCATGAGACTTTTTTTAATTTAATAAGCTAATTTTGAGGATGAGGAAAATTGATTAGAACCCCAGGACCTCCTTTGTCTTAGAGAAGTTCTGTATTAACAGTCAGAAGACCTGGGTTTTATAAGCACGTGCACAGAATTTTCTGAAGACCTTGTTCCAATCCTACCTACTGGCTTAGTAAGCCACTTCCTGTCTCTGAACTTCACTTTATCCATCTGTGAAATGAGAGACCAACCTAGAGTGCTGATTCTGGAGAATATTCTGTGTTTCAAGCTGAGTCTACACCTTTCCTTGGCAGCCTCTTCTACAGGTACCTTGTGACTCATGGGTGTTCTAACACCAGCCACATCTAAACTGACTTTTCCTGCTTATTCTTCTACCAACAACCCCCTCCTGGAAAACTGGATCCAGTTCCTATTCCTTCCTAATCCTTTCTTCTCTGTTTGCGGGGTTCTAAGTATTCAATTTCAAGTTTTCCTACTTGTTTCACTTCCTTGACTTTCAAGATATTATTTTTCCTGGAACATTTATAAGAGTTGGATAATTTTATTATAGCATTGTGGAATTCGAGGACTTAGTTCTGGAATGATTTTCAAAAAGATAATTTACCCAGATAAGGATTCCTTTGCTCTTCTTTTTAGTAATATTATTATTTTAATAGTTAATAATATAAATTATAATGTGATATTTAAATTATAATTATATAATAAACATGATATATTATATTATAATATTATATTATATATTATATCATTTCAATATGCATATATATGTAATAAGGGCCAGAATTTTGCACCTGTTGTCAACACTCCCTCAGTACATACTACAACAGCTGCAAGATTCTTAGGTGTCCTAATAGAGAACTATGTTAGTTCTCCCTTTCATTTTCCATTTGCATCAGGGAAAAAAAATTACCATTTGACATCACCACTGTCTTCTAAGAAGGGAAGTTTCTGTTAAATGAGAAGCTACTCCTTGAGATGATTGTCTTGATTCATTTAGCAATCCAGATCTAGAAGAAGGAGTTAGAAGTTGCAGAACAGCTCATCAAGGTATAGGATGAGTAATTTGAAGTCTTCCGGGAATTTGCGGAGGCAGAAGGTGAGGAAGAGAAAGTGAGAGCACGAGGCTGAGAAGAAAGGAGGAAGCAGCGTTCATTGGCAGGAGGACACACTAGGAGCTCCAGGTGTGGGTAGTTTGCCTTCAGCAAACAAGAAAGCCTATTAGTTTTTAAGTTCCTGTTATGTGATCTCATGGTGAAACTCCAGCTTGGTATGCAGTCTAGTACATCAAAAAATGCTCTGTGTGGGCTTCCCTGGTGGCGCAGTGGTTGAGAGTCCACCTGCCGATGCAGGGGACGTGGGTTCGTGCCCCGGTCTGGGAAGATCCCACGTGCCGCCGAGCGGCTGGGCCCGCGAGCCATGGCCGCTGAGCCTGCACGTCCGGAGCCTGTGCTCTGCAACGGGAGAGGCCGCAACAGTGAGAGGCCTGCGTACTGCAAAAAAAAAAAAAAAAAAAAAAAAAAAAAAAAAAAAAAGCTCTGTGTGAGTGATTTCTGCTCTATGCATATGTTCTATGTTTGTGTGTGTGTGTGTGTGTGTGTGTGTGTGTGTATATATATATATATATATGATGAAAAGCTTGACATTCATCCTACATTGAGGCAATCAGGAACCCCAGAGGTAGAGGAAACCATAATATTATAAAAATTATAAGCATCCTGGAATTTGGAGAAATGTGGTGAGGCCACAGACTAGATACATGGGGATTCAAGAAAATTGTGCCTGTGTCTTAAGGGTTAGGAAGGTTCCAGCAGACCTCTGGACTACAAAGAGCATGCCCAGCTTCTCCCTCTGAAAGAAGAGCATCCTGGAATGCCTCTCCACCTATTTCTCCTTTCCTTTTGGGCTGCAGCTGCCCTACCAGCTGTCCCTAGGGCCTCTTTTAAGAGGGAGGAAGCAAAGCCTCCAACCTACACATTCTAGAGGACTTTTTTCTTTTTAATTGAGGAAAGGTTGCACAATGCAAATGAACAATGGATCCCATTTCCAGCCTCCCCCAGAAAGGGGCTGCTCCTTGATTGAGGCAGGAAGGAAATGAAGGTTAGGCTTTTCAGAAACCAGTGCTGGGATGAGGAGACCAGCTTGAGCCATGTTGCAGGAGAGGAAAGCCAAAACAGTTTTCCAATCACTGATCCAAGTTTTCCTTTCAAACGTTTATGGGATTTAGCATTTTAGCATAATGAACAAGGCAGTCTTAAAGTTACCCAGAGAAACATGACTCATCTGAGCATTTCAGTCACTGACTAAAATGGCTAAAGAGAGAGGGAATAACCATTTATTGAGACCTTGCTGTGTGGTAGGCTCTGTGATAGACACTACACAAGTGTTGTCTCATTTAATACCCTCTAACAATGTCCCTCTGAGACATGTGTAATTATCCCACTAGAGGATGGATTTGGGACTCAGTACAGTGACTATCCAATGCCACAAGGCTGGTATGTGTGTCAAAGGCTGCTGATGTGGCTTCCAGATGATTATTTGGGAAGATGATGGTGCGGGGTAGCTACTGTATTATACAGTGTGGATACAGAATATTTCCATCATTCCAGAAAGTTCTGTTGGGCAGTGCTCTTCTAGAGAGAATAGAATAGATTGAAATGTCCCAGGCAATAGAAGAGGGTACCTGTAAACATAAGAGATTTGGTAGGAAGCCAAGTGATGCTTTTGAAGCAGAGCATCACTGGGGCTCCAGAAACTGGGCAGAGACCCCTAATTTAAAGAGCAGAACTGGGGGTCCCAACCTGGCAACAGAGTAGATGACCTCTCCCCAGCTCTCAAGGGTGGAGAGGTTACAGGATATTATTTAGGTGATGCTACTCTGTGGGCAGGCAAGGCTGCAGTCAGACTTGAGACCATGCCTACATCTTGAAGGTGGTCACAGGGGACCACCTGTGAAGGGGTCACATCTTGTTAGCTTTGTTCCTAGATGGATAAGAGGCTGGTATGGTTGAGCCAGCACTGGCAAAATAGGGCAAATCTGTGGCAGGTAGAGGCTGACAACAAAAACCTTCAGCCCATTTTATGTTCACGTGCAGAATACACACATATATGAGTGTGTGTGTGTGTATGCGCATGAGCACGCATGCTACGAGGGCCATTAAGCATCCTTTAAGCTTTGACTAAACAGCTTGTTTTCTTGGATGTCCTGGATTCCAGTTTGAACCCTCCTGTAACTACGTTGGATTGGAAATGGAATCTTAGAGGTGCTTTAGCACCCAAACAATTCTCCTTCTCCCCTTTATCTGTGAGGATCTCTTTTAAACTGGTGTCCACTTTGAGCTTTCCCCTCATGGGATTAGGAGATGAATCGGCTAGGGCTGTAAAAGAGCTTTCTCTTCAAATCCATGCTTGAAACGTCCATCTAGCTCAGATATAATTATGCACACTAGTCTGGACCAAATTGAAAAGAACTAAGTGATGTAAGGTCTGTATTCGCTCAGCAATAACTGCAGCAGAACTGTCTCCATCAGCTCAGTCTCTTTGCCGTCAGAATTAGCTCCTGAGATATCTCTAAGAAGCAGTTAGCCACCATTGATGTTAGCATTCCCCCGAATATGATTGTACATAGAATACTTGTCCAAGATGCTCCTTGTGGGAGGAGGGGAATCTCTTAATGTACTCTGTGCTTATGTTGGAGATTTGCAATACTTTAAACAAAGGCTCTGAGAAGTCCTGCAGTAAAGAAACTTTTAAAAAATTCTGTTTAAGCTAGAATTTTCCAAACTAGTTTAGAAAGTATTTTCTTCTCTTCTTCCTCCCTCCCTTCCTTCTTTCCTCCCTCCCTCCCTTCCTTCCTTCTTTCCTTCCTTCCTTTTCTCCTTCCCCTTTCCCCCCACTTTCATTTCCCCATGAAGCACCTGTAAAATACAGCTCTACAGAACACATTTTAGGAACCACTAGAATAAATACAGCTGAATCATGACATGGGATGTTGGGTGGGGGAGGGATGTGTGTGCGTGTGTGTGTGTGTGTGTGTGTTGTCTTTCACTTTCAGGGAATCAGAAACAATGATGGGAGGTTGTTATTTCCATGGACCTGTCCTGGGGATAACCCTCACAACTTTGTGTTCCTTTCTCTAGACCATTGCCCAAATTTTACTTGTTGAGCATAAGTTCTACATAAAACTTTGACTTATTAGTTCAGTTTCAAATGCTACCTACCCCATGATTACTTTAGGCAAAAAGTTACCTTCTTATGAAGTCTTCAGAGATATTTCATCTCACACTTTGCTGACACGTATGGTGACCTGACATGGTTTGCCACTCCATTGGTTTTTTCTATCTCTTACCTATTCTATTATCATGACTTCCTAATTTACTTCCCTTTCTCACAATATCATCTTAGCTCTCCCTTTGAATCTCTCCATCTCACCATGACAAAGATTATTATCCCTGAGCCACATCGTCACTGTCCACCGCCAACGAGGTGAACCCCAACCAATTTTTCTGAAGTCATTTGAGCTTGCGACCCAATTCTACCCTTGCCAGTGCTGTTCCTTCCTCTTTATATGCTTTTTTTTTCTCACTCAAATACCAAACACTTACTCACCCTTTAAGACCCAATCCAGTTGTTATGACTCCTGCAGATTATTTCTTGGTATTTGCAAGAAAAGTTATTCATTTCTGTGTTCTCATTGAATATTGCATTTATCCACATTTTTGGCTTTTTGCTTTTAAGGTATAATGGAAATTATTAGAAAGAAGCTTGCCAAAGATAATTTTGAAAAAAGAAACATATTGAACTCAATCTTTCCTATCTTCTAGCCTTCTTTGATAAATATAGACCACTGTCCTTACCTACAATTGCCATGGACATCATGCTCCAAGTGCTGGACTATGTATGTTACATACATCGTCTCTTCAGTCATTAAGACGAAATTAAATATTTTACCCTCACTCCACAAATGACCTTATTCAAGGGGGTCTGGCCTCAAAATCTGTGTTCCCTCCACTATGCAGCACAGCTCTCAGGTGCATGACTAGCTGGATTGTGTGCCGCTCAAGATACTCTGTGTTTATAATACTTACTCTTAAGCCCCAAAGAAACCTTCCAAGGCAATATTAGTATCCACATTTATAACCAAGGAAGGTGAGTCTTATTTGTCCAAGGTCATATAGTAGGTTGATGACAGGTTAAAGCCTTGTCCTCTTTCCAGTGCATCACACAGCCTCAGGTTTCCATCATCCAGGAGCCAGAAGTCTGAGGTTTAGAATGGAGACCAGGAAGTTCTATTGGATCCATAGTCAAGGGTGGAATGGTTAACCATTAAGGTCGTACAGAGGAAAGTCGAACATGTTAAACAGCACCACAGGAGTGCAAACAACAGAAGCCAGACACGTGAGCCTGTTTATTCAACTAATATATTACAAAGAAAAGAGAGGGAAAAAAAAAGAGGAAGGGAAGAGAGAGGAAGAAAAGGAAGGTAAGGAGAGAAGGCTTATGGATTAAAAGAGAGGTAAGTGATATATCAACAACTGCAATGTATGAATTTTATTTCAATCTCAATTTTTATTAAAAACCTATACAAACACATTAAAAAGCGATCAAGGAAAAATCTGAACACTGATTGAGGATTCAATACAATTGATAAGCAATTGTTAATTTTTAGGTTGATAATGTAATGATAGTTAAAAAGGCAGCCCTGTTGGGAAAATGTGAATACTGACTAAATATTTGATAGCAGTAAGGAATCATTTTCTTTAGATGTGATAACAGTGTCCTGGTTATATTTAAGAAAAATTCGTATTTTAGAGATACACTCTGAAATATTTACAGTGAAATGATATGATGTCTGAAATTTGCTTCAAAATAATCTGGGGCAGAGGGAATGAGTGGGAGGCATAAATAAAACACAGTTGACCATAAGCTGGTGATTGTTGAAGGAGGCTGATAGATACATGGAAGTTCATTGTACTCTCTACTTTTATCTACGTTTGAAGTCTTCTATAATAAAAAGTTTAAAGAGGAATTGCCTGGTGGTCCAGTGGTTAGGACTAGGTGCTTTCATTGCCAGGGCTCGGGTCCAATCCCTGGTCAGGGAATTAAGATCCCACATGCCTCGCGGTGTGGCCAAATAAAAAAGAAAGTTTAAAAAAAGGAAACCCTAGTTTTGTAGAGGTAAATATTAAAATATTTATTGACACAATGATAGATATCATGGATGTGCTTTAAAATAATATGAGAGAGGGGCCAAATGGGTACCAGTTCAGATAAAAATGGATTGGCTATGAGTCTATAATTGTTGACGTTGGGTGATGGGTATTTGGAAGTTCACTCTATTATTCTGTCTAAATTCAAAAATTTAAATTATAAAACATTAAAAGGAAGTGATTAGTCAGGCCCATCCTATGAGCAGAAATGCTGATAGATGTTTTGAATGTTTTTTATCAATAAATTAAGATATCAAGGTAGAAAACATGACTTCCAGCCAGATTCTTGTCCCAGTAACCAGATTCTTGTTTACTCGAAAGCTAAACAAGCTTATTTCTACATGGGTAGTTTGCTAGGACTGCCCATGTAGAAATAAATTGTCAGGGGTTGAAGGATCACAGACATTTTTCTTTGTGCTCCTATAACTAGTTGTAATGGCAGCCTGTATTTTGAAAATGGATTTGGTTTTACCCCTTAATTTATTAAAGTATGTGCATTTTTGGCCTAAGCTCAATTTTGCAGTTTTATATCATGTGATCAGTGTAAAAGGTTTCAAGAGAGACCCCGTGTTTGCCAAAGTGAAATTGGCGAGAGAAAATTAAGAGTTTCCATAGTAATTCTTTCTATTCCAATGCTGGTTGGTTCAATATAAAGGCCAGCTGAGATCTCCCAACAGGAAGGAGGAAGTGAGAAGGAAACAGCAGGAGTTGGGGCCTGGGAAGGACTCACTAGACTTGTTTCAGGAAGAGAAAAGTCACTTAAATCACCAACCCCAAGAATAAAGCAGAGTCGAGTTCCATCCAGGTAAAGGTTGATGTGTAAGAAGTCTTATTGTAGGGTTGGGGATTTTGGCAGAGGGTCTGTGTCCTAGCAGAGTTTTTTTTTTTTTTATTCTATAATGTCAGGCTCACTCAATGAGGCACATTCAGGATGTCGTAGGGCTGCTCTCACAGATACGAGTCCTTGTGGAGAGACGGTCTAGGCTGTGAGGCCATGTTGCTTTCCTGGGGTATATGTGAGAGTCAGGAGAAAGTAAAGGAGAAGAGCCAGTCAATCAGGCTTTAGAAAACACATAGGAGTTTGGGATGAAAGAGCCCATGTGGATATCTGGGTATGTATTCCTTCTCACTCCCATATTTGTTGGCCACCATTTACAGAATAGTAACTATTCCTGAAACTCCCCTTCCTGGTAGGCAGGGAGGTGCTGATATCTTCCTAAGCTGTGTCTCCATTACCCTTGGCTTGGACAGGGCTGAGGATGCTGGTGGCAGTAGGCAGTGCCCACAACTGTGCTGGGAAAGGCTGGGGCACGTGTGATGAGCAATTTTCCCAGCTGCTTCTTTTCTGACCCATGAGAAAATGCAAGGCAGCAAAGCCTAGGAGATGAGGTCTGGCCTCTTTGCCAGCCCATCTAGAGCTGAGCCTGAAGCTCATGGTCTGGGCTGACAGCCACAGACATTTACAGCCAAGGTTTCCTTGAGTCAAAGAGCCTCAAATTCTGCCATCTATATACTCCTCGCTCTATGCTGTTTACTTATCTGATGGAGCTGTTCCCTTGGAAAGCTGTGTTATTCCTGTAATGCAAAGTGACAGAGAAAATAAAAACACCCAGCTGAGAAAAAACCACAATGTTAATGTGAAACACAAACTTTCTGTTCATGTGAATCTTCGTTTATTTTAAAACAGAACCATAACGGCTCAGATCCTGGAGATTGGGAGGGGCTGTTGCCACAGCTGTCCGGCTCTCTGATCCTTCTCAACTTGCCTTCTAGTCTTAATCCTTTGCCCTTTTTCCAGGAGTCAAGGTGGTACAATGTGGGTGTGCCCTCCCCGAATATGACTCAAAGACGAAGGAAGGGCAAATTCTTGAATTTATGGTAGATGAGACTGAAATTATGTCACTGTGTTCTGCCCACTTACGCTGAAGTTCCTCTGACTGAATAAAAGCTTGGCCCAAGTTTCCCAGGAGCTTTGTTCTGGATGAATCTGGCTTTTGTGTTCCATCTGAACCAAGTTAGGGGTCTGATCCCAAGCTCTTACAGCTGGCTTTGAGCGACATCTGGTTGGCATCTTCTCTACCCTGTTTCCTGGTGTTTGCCTGCATTTTTTGGAATTAGCTCAATTTTCGTAACTTTTTTTTTTTCCTGAATGTTTTCTGAACAGTATTATCCATCTAAGAATTTTAGCCCTATAAATCCCTGGAGAGAATCCTGCTACATAGGCTGCTTCCTGTCCTCACTCCTCCCCAAAACTGGAAGAACAGGAGCCCATGGTGGAAAATGAGGAGAAGGAGTCCAAGTTTAGAAGAAAAGCAGGAAATGATCCCAGAGGAGAGGGTTTCACGAAGCAAGGGGAGGCAAACTGTGTCAAATTAGACCTCTCCAAGAAGAAGGTGGTTCAGAAAAGTGGCCACTAGGCTGAGAATTGATGCCCTCAACTAAGTAGAGTTGTGATGGTCAAAACCAGAATGCAATAAATCGAGACGTGCATGGGAGTAAAAAAATAAAAAAGGAAATACTGCCTTTGAAGGGATTTGAGCACCAGTTCTCAACTTGAGGTGGACATTTGAATCCCCTGGAGAGCATTTAAAAAAATACTGATGCCTGGGCTCTCTCCCAGAGATTCTGGTTTAACTGGTCTTTTGAGGGGACTTGTTTTGCTTATTTTATTTTAAGACACAAAACAATTGAATTGTTTGTAGTCCAATTGTAAGTAGCCAATAGAGAGGAAGAAATGAAAAATGCAAAGTAAATGATGTAATGGGATTGCTGAAGAGACAGCAGTTGGGATCCAGAGCCCTGATTACTGACCTTTAGACCTGGGCAGGTGAACAAGAATACAAGGTGGCTTCTTTTGCCAATGAGAATTCTCACCTGATGATTTCTAGGCCATGGCATTGGAGAGTAGGTGATCTTCTGAGTATCTTTTTTTGACCCAAAGCAGAATGTCTAATGAAGTTTTGGCTTGGCTTATTAATATCATCTTCTCCTAGGAGTATAATAAAGATAAGGGAAAACTTCTCTGAAGTTAAATGTAATCATAAATATGTTTGTGATGAAGGTGGAAGTGATGGAAACTGGGGGTGGGGAAAATGTGGACGATAAAAACTTACTAAGATTAAATCATGACTTGGGAAGGGCAGAGTATGTCTAACTGGACACATACCTGAGCCGCTCTATGAGAACATCTAAAACTTCCGGGACAATTCATTGCAAAGATGCTTGGTTTTCTCTTGAAGTATCTCATCCAAGGAAGGCCAAGTTCACACTAATGATCTGTCACCCTGAGTCAGTCTTAATGTGCTGAGCTAGAAGCAAGGCGATAAGCCCAGACTAGAACAAAATAGTGAGCCAGGGAAACTGAGACATAGGCAAATGGTGATACCCCAGGTGGAAAGGCATGAAGACATTGTGGAGAGTTAAGCAGACAAGAGCAGGAGAGAGAACAAAGCTGGCAGTGAGGAGGTGGGGACAGGCAATGGAGCGGGAGGAGTAGTCCTAGACAATGCTGTGGGTGCTGGCTCTTTTCTGTGGCTTTGTCATTTCCTTTGCAAGTGAGTGTGGCCTGGATCTTACAGGGGCAGATAGGAATACCTATCACTAGGTTTTATAATTATTGGTTTACATCTATCACACTTGGTAGAATATGTATTTTTAAAGAATTTTTTTAATAAAGATCAGATGTCCAAGCCCCCAAAATTCAAGTGACATAAGAAGTATAAACTAAAAAGGAAGAGTATCTCTCCATCTCTCCTACACTGTGAATCTTGCTCCATGGAAGCAACCAAAATTAATATTTTCTGGGTAGGAATTCTTAAATGGGCATTTTTGTAATATTTTTAAGTGTTAAAAAGCTAGATAATTGCATAGTACTGTGACAAATTATAAGAAACTGCTGTGAATCTCCAACATATCTGAACAGGGAGCTCTCTGACAAGCTCAGTTTTTCGAGTGATGTCTACAGACAGTGAGGACCATAGGTTAAAGTTATATGAGTGATTTTTGAGGAATGGTGAATAACATGGAAGGACTGTAGGCAAAGGTAGTCACATTCTTTAAAGGGTTTATCAAATTTTGCAGCAGTGATTTTACTTGGTCTGAGGCACCATTTGAGAATGGATTACTAAAGAGATCACTGGTGAGTGTTTCGACAGAAATGTTATGCTCACCAGGGGCCAGCATGCATCAGGTAACATAAATCAGGAATTAGATTAAAATAAGTCTTTAGGTTGGTAGTTCAAGGAGAAAGAATAGAAATAGGGCACCTGAAGGTAATCAGGGACTTGACCTGTGATATATTGATATTCTTGTGGACAAGATGGAGGTATATGTTCTGGATGGCATTGAAGTTGGGACGGTTATTAGCTAACGATAGCCAAAGGATGCTATAAAGGAATCAACCTCAGCTGAAAATGGGAGGAGCTTTATCCTAAATTCTGTCTTGTTTTATGTTTTATTTTCACTGCCTTTTGTGACAACGTATGTACAGTGTCTGGTACATAATATAATAGATACACAATAAGTATTTGCTGAGTGATAAAATACAAGAATGCATATCTGAACAAACGCCTGAATGATTGCATGCATCTGGGAGGGGCAAATAGCTATTAATCTAGGGGACACAATTAGGAGAAAAAACAAACAAACAAATTCTCAAGCAGTGAACCAGAAAAATCATTGACCTGCCATTCGGTAGGTGGGAATGCAAGGACCTTTGTTCTTTTGTGCATCTCAGCTTCTAAAGCACAGAGACGATGCTAAGTGGCTGTAAGTAAATTTCGTCTATTTCCTGAGCCTCCTTGTTTCTGGCTTTATGCTGCTTTAACAGTGCAATGGATTTGGGGGGAAACTTGCAGAGTTCCACCAAACCCCTCTCTCTTCTCTAGTGCTCCCCAAGAGAGCCCACGGTTAGCTGTTAAGACTTTATCAGTTTCCTACCTAACAGTCTCTCCACTGTAGGAAATCTCGAGTTTCTTGTGGTACCCAGTTAGATGACTTTAAAAGGAGCCTCAGCCCCTTTGCCTCTGCGTACATTTCTGGGAAGTCATTCAGTCTCTTACTTTACCCTTCCCTCAATTTATTTTCAAGCCATGCAAATGAGATTCCCTTAACTATTTTTGAATGTCTTAAAATTGAAACCTGAACTTTGATCGTTTGTTCAGCTTGTGCTTAAAAGTGACATCAGACTTATGAGTATGCTGGTCTAAGCTGGGCTCACCACCCAAGCCTTCATTTCTGGGGGCACAGAAAGAATGTCACCCTCTCCCCTTTTCCCAGTCCCACATCTATCCTCTCATATATTTCTCTACTTCAGTGAAGAATAGGTACTTTGATGAGAACTTTTAAGATCTACTCTCTCAGCCACTTTCAAATATACAATACAACATTTTTAGTTGTGGTCATCATGCTGTCCATTACATCCCCAGGACTTATTTATATTATAACTGGAAGTTTGTACCTTTTTCACACCTTCACCCATTTTTGGCCCACACCCCATCTCTCACCTCTGGCAACCACCAATCTGTCAATTATATCTTAATAAAAAAATATTGTTACTTTGTGATGAAGCAGACTTGGCGGACACTAAGGAGATCTGCCTGTCTAGGAGGCAGTAGTAGAGACTGGCCCTAGACTGTCATTTGTTGTTGAGAGCATAGTTTCTGCCTGATTCATCCTCCATGCTTTATATTCCTGTGACTTATGAAGTGTGGTCCACATCGCCTGGGAGCTTGTTGGAAGTGCAGAATCTCAGGCTTGGCCCTAGATTCATGGGCTCTCTTGGGGAGCACTGAATCAGATTCTGCACATTAATGTTTGGAAGCATTGGTCTGTGTTCCTTGAGACAGGATGGTGAGGGAGGAAGCAGTCAGCTAACATTTGTTTTGCGAGCAGCCAGGGAGAAAGGGGAAGGAAGGGAGAGGAGGAGAAGGAAGGGGAGGGAACGGAAAGAATTCAAGTTGAAATCATATGAATACAAGGTGAAGGCAGTCTGATTTTGTGACAGCCATGACAGACAACTGTACCTAAGTGCATGTGGTAACACGAAGCAATTGCTGCAAGGTTCTCCTGCTTTAATAAAAAATAAATATCATGCACCTTAGGAGGAATTATTTGCATATTCACATTTTACTTCCGGTCTTGGCAAAGGTTTTTAAATACATTAAATATGCCCCATACTTCTTTCAGTTTTAGCAAACTCTTCATAAAAGGGGAAAAAAGTGAATTTCTTCCTAATTCAGGACACTTATCACAAGACCCAAGTTGGTGGGACCACTGGATCCATTCATGCAGTTAGCATGTTGTAAATGATGCAGAATGGCTCTCAGGGAGCTCCAGGTCTAGTGTGGGGAGAGCTCAGGAAAAGAAAACTTGTCTTTGATGAGAGTAGGGAAGGGGTCAGAAGGAATTACCCTACAGGGTACAATGCCTGGGGAAGACCTTGAAGGCCAGATAGGCATTTGCCAGATATTCTAGAACAAGATGGCGGTGTGTGCTAAGGTGGTAAAGAGGAAGGCAAGCCTTGAGGAATGATGTAATGTAGTGTCGCTGAAACTCAGGACGTGGGGAAGTGGGAGGTAAGGAGACATGAGGCTGACGAGGTGGGTGAGGCCAGATCAGAAGGGCCTTGAATGCCAGTCTAAGCAAGGGAAGGTTTGAATCAACATTTTCCTTTTAGAAAGATTATTTATTTATTTTGAAAAACTTTTTATTTTATATTGGAGCAGAGTTGATTAACAATGTTGTGTTAGTTTCAGGTGTATAACAAAGTGATTCAGTTATACATATACATGTATCTATTCTTTTTCAAATTCTTTTCCCAACTAGGTTGGTACAGAATATTGAGCAGAGTTCCCTGTGCTATACAGTAGGTCTTTGTTGGTTATCCATGTTAAATATAGCAGTGTGTACATGTCGATGGGTGATGGACAGATAGGGACAGGAGGGGTCAATTGTGAAGGCAGGTGGTAGTACTGGATAGAGGGAGACCAGTGAAGAGGGCAGTCGCATTGTTAAAAACAAGACTAGGAGGTAGAAGGAACAAGGGATGTTTCAGAGAAATTCAGGAAGGATTCAGGCTTTACTGTTCCATGACGGCTTTATTGATTGACAAATGATCCCCAACAATTGCAAACCTCATTACTGAGATTTCAAGTGCTGGCTATAGAAGAACAAGAAGGCTTGTAAGCCCAGAAGCTGTTTTCTCTCATTATCATATTTAGTTTTGCTTTTCAAGTAACTCTTGCCAGCCTGTGAAGCTCTACGGAAAACCCTAAATGTCTTTTACCACCAGGGCAGACATTTCTCCACAGTCCATATTAGTAACTCCTAGTTGTGAAGACATCCAAAGAGTGAATTTCCAGTCAGCGCTTTCATTAGGAATCCATGTAGCTCCTTTAAAGGCATATGGAGAAAGAAATAAAGGTGAAAAGGGAGGTTTGTCAAATATTTTAAAGAGTTGACAGGAGCCCAAAAGTCTACTCTGTTAAACCTGGATATTTAAACTTAGAAGCAAATGTCACTTGGTTTTCTGGGAGGCATGTGCCCTGGGTGCTGGGGATTGAGACACTGTTGTCAACTCTTCCACTGTATTTTCTCCTATCTTTTCACCACCCAGATGATTAGGTTTGCTACTTGGCCCCTCTTCATCCTCCTAGTACTCCACAGTTTCTTAACTGGGGCTCCATGGTTCTCTCAGAGTCTCAGAATATTCTGCAACTGAATGAACTCTTTACATGTATGCACATAACTTTGTGACTTTTTCCTGACAGAGAGTCTATAGCATTACATGAGATTCTCAAAAGATCCATGATGTAGAAAAGGGAAAGAAATCACTGCTCTGCATATCATGGCCCCTCCTCAGCTCCAAGCAAGCACACTGTCTCCATCTTCATCAGCATAAGACCCCAAACACTCTCCCCAGCTAACACCACTGTTCTGAGCTCTCAACTCTTATCTCTATTGCTTCTTTGGCTGCTTTGGAGACACACAGCAATGAGCACACCCCAAACGTGAGCTTATCGTCTTCTCCTCAAACTTGTGCTCCCTCCTTTGTGCATAAGAAAATGCCTCATACTCCTTTCTTAACCTTTGCAGCCAACCTGCGCTAACCCCTGATACTATTACCTCTGTTTTTTTTAAATAAATAACTTTATTTATTTATTTATTTTTGGCTGTGTTGGGTCTTCATTGCTGTGCGTGGGCTTTCTCTAGTTGCAGCGAGCGGGGGCTACTCTGTTTTTGATAATTTCCTTCCCCCTTTGATTTTCTGTTGCTTGGAGAACAGAATCCAAACTTGTAAAAAAGTGTAGGGGCCCTTGATTGAGTGATTCTCGTCTTATCTCCCATCATCACGCCAACTCATCCTCCACCTGCACTGCACACATGTTCACACCTCTCTGTCTTTGTGCAAGCTGGTCTCTGCACCTGGAATACCCTTTCCCTAACTGGGTGCTTGACAATCACATTTCCAAGACTCAACCATGTCATCTCCTTGATTTCTTCCTAACTACCAAGCTACTTCCTTCTTCCATGGGTACACAGTGTTTTGGGCGTAGTACTTAATTGTAAGTCTATTTCTTTGTTTCCAGCCCATCTCTCTAGCTAAGCCCTGTGTTTCTTGAAGGAAGAGACCATGGTTTATGTATTGTTGAATCCATAGTGCCTAGAGCAGGAGGACTTGGCATGCTGTGGGTGTCAAAAAAGCATGTGCTTTGAATTGTATGAATCTCAATATTACTCGCCATAGTCATGCTTTACACCTATCTGACTGATAAAAGATAAGGCTCCTGAGCCAAAGACCTGATAAGATCTTAGATTGGACCACAGTGTTTTTTACCTGAGTAGAATATTGCATAGAATATTTTTCAACAAGAGTTCTTCTAGGGTACACACCAATAAGTAGGGTCCATCTTGGATTTATTTGTTGATTATTTCTTATCAGAAATCAGTAGTTCTTTGGCACATTCACTAACATTTATTAAGCTCCTACTGGGTGCCAGCGTCTGTGTTATATGCTGTAGGTACAGTGATAAAGAGAACAGTTATGTGCTCTGCCCTTTTGAGCTTACATTCTAGTTGTGTCTTCCTTGTTTTTAATTAGCTTCCAGGTTTTAATCATGTGATCATTTCTGCCCGAACAAAAATATTTAGGCTGACTTTTTTTTTTTTTTTTTGAGGAGTAGAACATCTACTTTCAGGTGTCCTATTTCAGTTAAAATTAGGGTACTCTTAAACTAGAATTACTGGAAGAATTATGATTATTGTTAAAAGTTACTACAGATGACATTGATTGTACACTTACTGTAATGGACTAAATGTATTCCCCTAAAATTCGTATTTTGAAGCCCTAGTTCCCAGTGTGATAATATTGGGAGGTATGTCCCTTGGGAGTTAATTAAGTTTAGCTAGGTCATGAGGGTGGAGCCCCCATGATGAGATTAATACCCTTATTAGAAGAGGAAGCAACACCAGAGATTTCTTTCTTCACCATGTGAGAATACAGCAATAGGATGGCCATCTGTGAGCCAGGAAGAACATCTTCACCTGGAACTAAATCTGATGCACCTTGATCTTGGATTCTCTAACCTCCAGAACTATAAGAAATAAAAGCCCATTGTCTAAATCACGCAGTCTATGGCATTTTGTTATAGCAGTCCTAGCTGACTAAGACATTTACTGTATGCTTATCACTGTGCTAGGTACTTTTCTACGTTTTCTCTATAATCTTAACAGGCCTGGAAATAGGTACAATTATCATTATTATGATACATATTTTACAAATGATGAAACCAAGGAACAAAAAGGTAAAGCTACTTGTTTAAAAACTAAGGTCAATGTAATTCAATGTAATTCCTTAATATTTTCTCTTTAACTGGGAATACAGAAATAGATAAATTGTTTAGAATAACCAAACCATACCAGCCATACTTGTGTTCAGATCTATTCTCACTTAAAATATACAAGAAGAGGCATTACACTACATAGGAATCATTCTGGCTTTAATTCCAATTTCAGTTCCTCCTGGGGAAGTTTTAGAGGACAAGAACCAAGTCTTCAACTTCTTCAGTATTCTCCCACAGTATCTAAAAATCCACAATACATGTTCATGGAAATGAATTTATTTGTTTACACGGGTTTTTCCAAGTACACCTGTGGGAGGAGAAGGAATGGGTGATTCGGTGGACAAATGTATACCCTTCCTCTCTGGAAAACTGAAGGTGAAGTTGTGGGGTATGAGATAGGATCCATCAGAATGTGTATTTACCACAAAGCCCATGATTGTGTTTTACTCATCACCCATGGTTCTTGGCACAATCAGTGTTTGATGAATGTGCTCTCAATTGAAGAATCAAAATATAAATTATAATCATAATTATATCAACAGGTAAATATTTGTTAAACACTAGTAATTACAGTGTGCTAAGAGCTTTACATGTTTTCTCATTAAATTCTTCCCAAAACCCCATGGAACAAGTGTCATTATTAACCCCTTTTACCCATGAGGAACATGAGACTCAGAATAACTTATTGTCTCAAGGTAAAACAAGGCTGTAATTTTAACTCAGGAAGTCTATATCCAGGCTCTTAACCCGGGTGCTGAACCATCTCCCTAATCCATGGGAGGGATGCAACACATGATGCGTGTATGGTAACTTGTGAGAGACAGGAGAGTAGAGTGCAGAAGAAAACAGGTCTTGGAATCAGACTGTCTGGTGAGTATGAGATGTGCAGTAGGAAATTTCCTACCATTGCTAAGGCTCGGTCCTATTCCAAAGGGTTGCAAGAATTAAATAAGACAGTATACCTACAACCCTTAGTGGAACAGGATAAACAATCAATAAATGTTTATAAATATATAAGTAATATTATATATTATCTTTATTATTAGACATTTGAATGTAGTTCCTTCTATGCTGAACCAGGCTGTACTCAAAAATAATACTAAATATCACAAAATCTGGAGTTGCTCAGGGTCTTGGGCAGCAAATGCCCACTCCAAACCACAGCTTATTAAAATGGCCCTAACTTCCAGAGTTCGCATCATGCCTTCTACTCCTCTGCTATGTTAATGAGTTGGAATAATCCTTTAAAAGAAAACCTTTTAACATATATTCAGTTCATCTCAAATATTTCCTTCCTTTGTCCTCAAGGTTGGGCAGTAATTAGAAAAAAAATATCTTATTTTCCTTTCTTTCTCAGATCTCGTTCAAGTGGAGCGGGCCCTGGCTCCCTGCCCACCCACCTTTATTCCAGATGTTACCCTGGCGAACTGCTCAGGCTGTAACCAGGCAACCATGGGGAAGAGGGCTCTCCTGGCTTAGGGCCTAGAAACAGAAGAAAAACAAATAGGAGGATGTCTTGAGTCTTCTACTTACTTTGGTTTTCCAATCTCATTTCCCTCAAACTTTTATTATTTTTGTCATGGAAACTGGGGGTTAGTATCTGGGCTGTCTGTTCACACACCAAACGTCCGCTCTGTTCTGGAGCAGGGCTAGATCTGGGCTCTGCTTGGATTTAATCCTATTGATCCTGATTTGGAACTATGACAGCCAAGGAAAACATTCCTACGCCCCCTCTCACTGGAAAGGAAAGCTTTGACCGTGGGGCTCTGTAGTGATGAAGGGCTCAGCAGAGAAAGGGCCCTCTAGGCAACTGAATAGCTCTGTGCCGTTAAACTAGGCATCCAAAACAGAATTTCTCTGCTCAGTTTTAAATCCTAAAACATCTCTTCAATGCACACCCATCTTGTGCTCTTTGCCTCTTGCCTGGACTATGGCTTAGTCTTCTCCACGGTCTCCCATTATGTGCATGGCTTAGAACTCAAGTCCTCCGATCCCCATTTTGTTGGAGAGAACACTTCAGACGCAAATGTAACCATATTATAATCTCATTTAAACCTCTTCAGTGGCTCTCCATAAGCCTGCTGCCCTGTTTCTCAAAGTCTAGAGCACTGTCTTTGAGAAGCATCATACTTTCATTCAATACTTATTTCCTGAGTACCTATCTAATGCTAGGCATCATCACTCTTCCAGGTACTCTGGCTATATCTTATAAACAAAACAGAGAAAACCCTTTGCTGTCAGGGAACTTGCCTTCTTAGGGTGGAGGGAGACCATAAATAAGCAAGTAAAAAATTTGATGTGTCAGATGATGTTGAGTTCTATGAAAAACAATAAAGCAGGGACAGAGCATAGGTGGTGTAAAAGCAGGGGCAATCAGTGAAGGGTTCACTGAGAAAATGACAGCTGGGGAGAGATCAGTAATTGGTGACACATCCGAGCAAGAAGGGGATATCTGGAGGGAGAACATTCCAGACAGAAGGAAGAGCAAGTGCAAAGGCCCTGAGGTGGAACATGCCTGATGTGTTTGTGTTATAACCATGTGGCTGGAGGAGAATAAGGATGGGAGAGAGTAACAGAGATGAACTCAGAGAGGTAGCAGGGAGACATATCTTACAGATTCTTTAGAACGTCTTATGGACTTCATCTTTCACATGAGGTGAGAAGAGAATTCATAGGATGGTTTTGAGCATCTAATTTCTCTTAGAAGATGTGTTTTATTTTATTTTTTTTTCTGGAAGGAAAGGGTCAAAGAAGGAAAACTTCTCTGGTAAGAAATAAGGGGGAATTGGGCCAGCGTAGTAGTAGTTTTTGCCAATGCCTCTCTCCAAGTAGACATGGACTTTCTGGTTTAATTCCTCTAGCTAAAGGGAACTCTCTCCCTGCTGAGATTATCTGGATTGCTTTGAGGATGCTTAGAATTTCAGTTATTCCTTTTAAAGAGCTAGAGTCTGTCTTTTGTAGGTTTTTTCCTTCATTTTTTTTGGTCCTCCCCTTGAGTTCATTAAACCAAATCTTGCTCCTTTCCTTTGAGACCATGACCCCTTGGACCTCTTCTTCTCCAAAATCAGCATCTCCAGCTCTTGACTCCTTCACCATACAGCATTGTCCTAGCCTTGCCTCCCTATCCTGGGCACCCTCCTTTGAAGGTCTTTAGCTGACAGAGTTGTGCCTTTATCGTCTTGGCAGTCAGGGTCTAACAAGAAAGCCAAGGCTGTGATCTGAGTCTCTACCCTTCTGCAACATTTAGTCACTGAGTTCATGCCTCAGCTTATGGATTTTACAGTGTAGGGTAATTCATTTCCATCATCCTCCTTTTGGGGGAATGGTAAGAGTTAACTTCTCAACAAACTCACACCACTTTGCAGGCGACAGCAAGCACCCGGTGTAATATTATCCTTATAAAACATATCTTTCCATTATGTGGTCCAAAGCATAGAGAATATTTTTACTCTAGCATTTCCTGGCATTAATGTTTTCCTTTTGCAATCTTCAGATAGTGTTATGAGTGAGTTTTGTGTTATAAAAGGCTATATAAACACTCTCACCTTGTAATCTACTGTAATGGCATTAGTTAGACAGCCATAGGCCTTTCTGTTTTTGTTTCCTTCCCTCTTAAGTGTAACAACACTAAAGTGTTTTACCTTTCAGAGCTGCATGAGATAATGTCTCTTAAGAATGAACTGTGAGAAGTAAAGAGCATTATATAGAGGCAGTACTGACATTCTGAGGGCAAAATGGGTGTTAGGAAGCTTGGCAAAATTCCCAATCCAATTGATGGTCACAAAGCTATCACACATGTATTTCTGTTGGAATTATTTTATTAAATAAAATACAAGTGTACCCCAAATGATGGTAGAACAGATAGATTTGGGAGTAGCAAAAAACCATTTCTATAAGTTGGCACCTAGGGACTAGAGCATTTCCTGGACAAAGAGGGACAAATGCATTTTAGATCTACAATCATCGATCAATTATCAAACACCTATCAAAACCATGGACTAGGTTCTGTGCTTTGTTGTAAAGATAAAAATATGAGTTAAAACAGGCCCTTGCCCTTGGGGTACTTTAAATAAGGAGGAAAGAAATGTGCCCAGATGTCTGCAATGTTGGAGGGGGATGCAAAACAAAGACGTGGTAAAACAGAGGCAGCGATTGACACCCTGAAAGTTATTTAGCGGTTCTCCAAGGATGTAAGTATACAACATACCAGGGAGCTCTAGTGACACAGAAATAGCATGGGTTTTATGTAAAGTAGGCCTAATTCTGGAACCTGGAATCTGCTCCTTTGTGGAAACTCCTATGTCCCACTTGATACCCACTGTCTTCTTCTTTCTTAGGAAAACCAAAATTTTTCCATTTTATTTAGGATGCTAGTGCCCAACTAGAAGTTGACATTTCCTAAACTCCCTTACATTTTGGTAATTACTGCCTAAAGAGATGTAAGCCAAAAGATGATGTGGAGATTTCTTAAAGAGAGCTGACACCACTGGCAACTGCCTCCGTGCTGCTTCTTTCCTGCTGTCTGGAATGAAGTTGGCAATAGTTGAAGCACCCACAGCCATTTTGAGACCTAGAGGCTTCATGTGAAGGATGGTGGAGGCTAAAGATGAAGTCTAGGGTCTCTGATGAATGTGTAGGTTAGTTATACCGGTCTTGTATTATCTACCTATGAACTCCTCTACCTGGCAAAGAAATGATTTTCAATCTCATATATGCTGCTTTTACTTCCAGTCTTTGTCCCTAACAGTAAACAGAACTCCTAATTCTACTTGCTTTTAAATGGAACATGGAAACTGGCACTAGAGGCTACCTAACAAGCACACTTTCCTTTCCTCTACTCACCATCTTTCCTTCTAGGAAATTTCTTTATTGGAAACCAAAGAAAACTTAAAGGAGAGTGATTAAAGGGACAAAAGCAGTTTAAAGTTCGAGAGAGGACATTTGAAAGTGAGCTCTCAGGAGGGTAACTACTTTTTTTTGTGAAACATTTGTTTTAAATGAGAACAGAAGAATGAAGTCTTGAGAAGTTTAGAAAGGATGTAAAACACTCCATGTTGCTCCTTCCTTATCCAGTCACTTGCAGTGCCACTGAGGTCACATGGAAAGATTTTGTAAGGATCCAAATCAATCCATTTTTAAGACTTTAACCAGTCTTTGTCAATGGATAATAGAGGCGGCCGGATTTGAGTGTGTTTCCCCTTTGGTAACCATAAGTTTGTTTTCTATGTCTGTGAGTCTGTTTCCATTTTGTAAATAAGTTCGTGTGTATCATTTTTTTAGATTCCTCATGTAAGCAATATTATAGGATATTTGTCTTTCTCTGTCTGACTTACTTTACTTAGTATGATAAGCTCTAGGTACAACTCTGTTGCTGCAAATGACATCATTTCATTCTTTTTTTATGGCTGAGTAATATTCCATTGTAGATATGTACCACATCTTCTTTATCCACTCCTCTGTTGAGGGACCTTTAGGTCACCAGCCACTTGTTCAGCCAGCTCTGGTCAGGAGCAGTGGAGGCTGAAAAAGGGCTATTTCTAGCTGACCCATGAACTTACTCCAACACTTTATCAGTGAGGCATTTTTGTCCATTTCTAAAGACACGATGCAGAGGTGCAAGGCTGAGAACCTGAGGAGGGCTGCACTGCTGGGAGGGTTCATGAAGATGCACAAGCAGGCAGCCCACTCTGGAAGGAAAGCATCAAGGCATCTTCAGGAGGTGAGGATCTCTAGGTCCCCCCCCAATAAAAAAGATTTGTACAAGCATTTTCATAATAGCTTCCTCATAATAGCCCCAAACGTAGCAGCCAACATGTCTATCAGTAGGAGACTTGATAAACAATCTGTGGAGTATCCATGGAATACTAGGCAACACTAAATAGGATAGAAGTATTGGCAATACACCAACAAGGTGAAGCTCAAAAACTATGATTGGACCCTGAAAAATTTAAAATAAAGGAAGTGTAACTTCCAGCCTAGCCATCAGAGTTGTTTCAGATTTGCTAGTGGCTTTTGTCTAATGGGTAGGTAATGCTTCCATTGAGCATGGACTTTTTTCCTGTGGCACTGATGGATGGATTTATGCTGATCCATCATTACTTTAGGGTTTGGTGGTCTTGGGGAATGGCTTGGTTAAGCTTCCGATGTGCACTGGTCATGGAGCCCAGAAACAAACCAACTGCAGAGGGTTCAGGCTTGAGCCTTTGGGTGATTCTTAAACCAGAGGAGTAAAACACACCTTATTCAAAAAGAGCTGATTTCGTACTGGTACAGCTGGAGAAATGTTCTCTTTAACTGTACACATTTTATATTTAAAAATCATTAACGTTATATGGAACTGTGATTAGAAAATATCTGGTCACTAGACGTGATTAGCCAGGATATAAGGTAATGCATTAAGACTTCCCAATGTTTTTTGCTTGATTTTACTTGCCATGTATAGTTTGAGGGTAGCAAGTATGTTTCTGTCTTAACGATCAAAGGCTGGTGTACAAACAAGGGGCCTAATCAGAGTCTGTTAGCAGAAGCAGCCCAAGAAGAAAGAACAGGAAGGGGGATAGGGTATGGGCTGAGCAAGGTGGCCTGAATGATGCCTCTTAGAGAGCTGGGAGCTACAGGCCCAGCCCACTGTAGGGTGGACAGGCCTGTCATTTCCTTGTGGGCCTCCTGCAGGACCATCTCTCCCCACGGTCCCTCCTCCCACAGCAGCTCTGGGTTAACAGATAGACTGTCACTAAGCAATCATCTCACCCTCTTCCCTCTCCCTTCATGCTAGTAGGTATCTTGGGTAGCAGAATTATAACAGGAGAGTGATAACAGAAGTACATCTTTGCTCTGGGAAGAAATAAACATTTAAACTTTGCCATTATAACTGAAAAAAATAATAAAACCTGAGTTTTTAACATCTTAAAAAAAAAAAAAACAAAAGAACTATGCTCAGTGAAAGAAGCTGTGCTCATGTTCTTTCCCAGTCCATCCCCCACTCCAACACCACTACAGACAATGGTTCTAACTGTTTTTTTCCCCACCATAGATTGGTTTTGCCTGCTCTAGAACTTCATATGAAAGGAATATACAATATTTACTCTTTGGGGTAAGGCTTCTTTCACTCAGCATAATGTTTTTGAGATTCAGCCATGCTGCTATGATATGCATCAGTAGTTCATTTATTATTATTATTATTACTATTATTATTCCTAAGTGGTACTCCATTGTTTGAATAATCCATGTATGATTTATTCATTCTTCTATCGATGGATTGCTGGACATCTGGGCTCATTCAGTTTTTAATTTTTTAAAATATTACGAATAAAGCTGCAATGAACATTTTTGTATGTCTTTTTGTGGACATACATCTTCGTTTCTCTTGAGTAAATTCCTAGGAGAGGGGCTGTTGGGCACAGGGTAGGTGATATCTAATTTTGTAAGAAACCACTAGACCTTTCCCAACAGATGTTCCATCTTATATTCTCACCAGCAATGTATGAGAATTCTGATTACCCTACATACTTGCTAACGCTGGTGTTGTCTATCTCTTTAATTTTTGCCATTTTGGTGTGTGTGTGGTGGTATCTCACTCTTCTTAAATATATGGAATAAAATACATAGATTCAGGGCTTCCCTAGTGGCGCAGTGGTTGAGAGTCTGCCTGCCGATGCAGGGGACATGGGTTCGTGCCCCAGTCCGGGAAGATCCCACATGCCGCGGAGTGGCTAGGCCCGTGAGCCATGGCCGCTGAGCCTGCGCGTCCGGAGCCTGTGCTCCGCAACGGGAGAGGCCACAACAGTGAGAGGCCCGCGTACCGCAAAAAAAAACCAAACCAAAACAAAAAAAACACAAAAAACATAGATTCATAAGGAAATAAATTATCTTGAAAAATATAAAAATATTTAAAATAGTTGAAATACTCTATTGGATGTGCCTTTTTATTCACATTAAATAACAAGATGTAGCATGAGATCAAGTAATTCTATAATTTAGAGGCCATAAGGAGTATACATAACATTTCAAGACAGCTGTGATAACAGCATCGATATAAAACTATCTGTAGGGCTTCCCTGGTGGCGCAGTGGTTGAGAGTCCGCCTGCCGATTCAGGGGACACGGGTTCGTGCCCCGGTCCGGGAGGATCCCACATGCCGCGGAGCAGCAGGGCCCGTGAGCCATGGCCGCTGAACCTGCGTGTCTGGAGCCTGTGCTCCACAACGGGAGAGGCCACAGCAGTGAGAGGCCCACAAAAAAAAAAAAACAAAAACAAAAAACTATCTGTAGTATCTATTAGTGACCATGTTAGTGACCATGTTTAAGGTACCACTAATACAACTGTAATTGTTGCCTATAGTCATAATAGAAAGAAATGCTAAATTTCACACAGGGGTTAGTAAAAATAAAGACTTATTATTATTTTTTTTTACTGAAGTTTGCAGACCCCAGGTAAAGAATCTCTGATACAGAGGCTATCAAAATGTTCCTTCAGTGGAGAGGCCAGTAAGATTAGGAATCTCTCGGGTACTATCTAACTCTGAGGTTCTAGGCTGTTATGATGCAACCAACTCTAAGATCAAGGCATCAAATAAAATCGACAGAAATGAGGAACAATTAACAAGGAAGATGACTGGTGCCCAGAATAGCAGGTGGATGGCCAGGCAAGAAGAAGCAGGACAAAGGGAAGGATGCTGAAGCAGTTTCAAAGACTGAAATAAAGGAGACAAATCTCATGCTCTCACTCATTGGTTCACCACCATGTCTGTTCTTCAGAATCATCTATTGTGGTTTGAAAAATATAAACAAATTGTCCTGTTTCTATCCCTGGAGAGCTATTCAGTTGTGTTGGGTGGGGCCTGGAAATCGGTATTTTTAAAGATATCCATTGGTGGCTTAAATGAACATTGATGGTTGAAAGCTATTGTTCTAAGTAGGACGTTTGTGCTACGGTGTAACTGACATATTTGGGGCCATGAGGGAATGGGACATATGGACAACAGGCCAGTGGGGTCCAGGCTGGGAAGAAGCCGGGGAAGCTGGGTGATGGGGTGGTGGAGCTAGAAGCTGGGAAATAGGCTAGAGGTATAGAGGAGGATTGTGGGGTTCTTAGGCAGGATTCCTTATAGTCTTGGACAGGCATCAATCTGGCAAGGCATTCAAGGTAGGGATTAGTATCATTGTATGTTATTTATGTGAAACTATGCATGAGCTTGTATTAGTCAGTGTTCTCCAGAGAAACAGAACCAGTAGGATACACAGAGATATATGCAAGAAGATACTTATTATAGGAATTGGCTCACAGGGCTATGGAGGCCACAGAATCCCATGATCTGCCATCTTCATGCTGGAGAACCAGGAAAGCTGATAGTCAGTAATTCAGTCTGAGTCTGAAGGCCAGACAATCAGGGGACTGATGGTGTAAGTCCTTATCTGAGTCAGAAAGCTTGAGAACCAGATGTCCAAGCAGAGCGAGAGTAAATTCACCCTTCTTCTGCCTTTTTGTTCTTTCTGGGTGCTCAAAGGATTGGAAGAAGCTCACAGTCCTTGAAGAGAGCCAGGATTCTGCTTTACTTAATTCTCCCATTCAAATGCTAATCTCTTCCTGAAACACCCTTGCAGGCACACCCATTAATGTTTTATCCGTTATCCTGGCATCCCTTAGCTCAGTCAAATTGACACAGAAAATTAACCATCACAGAGCTTTACAGCTGATAGAGATTTTTAAAATAGAGTTTTCATTCCCTGCTTACCTCTCTTACACTCCGTATCAGTATTCAGAAGCATCCAATTACCTATAATGATATCTAGATTTTTCTTTGTGTTCTGAGTTTTTTTTTTTTTCTTCTTTGAATATTTGGGTAGAAATCACCAAAGACATCTATGCCAACTGAACTCAATGAAAACATACACCAATGATACCAGATTGCCCTGTGAACACTGAAGTAGATTAGACTAAACATTTCACCACACCCTCTTAAACAGTTTAAGGCTGATGGCACACATATGTAGGTCCGGTTGGCCTTATCTTTTATAATTTTAAACATATTTCAATAAAAATTTGGTATGTATAGAGAAGCTTCAGAGATTGATGGGGAGAATATAAAATTATAAAGTTGTAATAAACAGAGAGAAATTGTCTATACACGAGAACATTATCCTCAAAACAATCACTTTTAGGGATTAATTACATAAAACTTCCAATGCTCAACAAATTCCTAAGGCTCCTTTCTAGGAACTAGCTCCAGAGCCATGTGTATGAACCAGCAACCAGATATGTTTAATCCCAATGCTGTGGACAGTGCATTCAAGTACCACTTTGTATTTGCTTTCCCTCCCTGCCTCACCTCCCTTTTATCTTCATCCCCACAGTGCTGGAATTGCACCTCCTAGCAAAGCACTAGCGCATAAGCTTTATGTCAGCTTGTTTTCTAGGGAGTCTGGTCTAACAACACTGTAGACCTCTCAATTGTCTTTTTCATAAGTTTTGTTCAGACTCAAGGAGTATAATTTCCCTGGCATTTAGGAGAGTGAGAAGAGTATTCCAGATATGCTGAAAGAAAATTCCATAGAGTAGTTTCACAAAGGAAACAGTCATGACTAGACCTAGAAGAACCACGTGTTGCATTCAAGCAGAGCTGATATTTAGCTGACGTGCACTTATATAAATGAACCAGTTGGTAAAATCTTGAAATACTTCCATTTCAGCTAATAAGTACTATAATAGTAACTGTGAGACACTATATGATTAGTTTATCATATTATTTCTAATATACATTCATTAGTTCAAGATAATTGTCTTAGGATGTTCCAATGACCATAGTTAAACAGGTTTCCTGACACAGAATGATTTAATTGATTGTAAAGATATAGGATAATGGAATATCTCAGATAATATTATAAGGATTGGAAAACTTTGAAAGCATTTATTAATTCAGCAGAAGTTGGAAAGGCTTCTGTACCATGAATAATATCATTCTGGTAAAGAGAAATTTTCTATTTAGTGATTCTGAAAGTATCTAATGATGCCATGATAGTGGTGGCTATGAAATCAGGTTGTAAAAATAAATTAGTAGACAAACCTCAATTAAATAGAGTCAGGAGACTAGAAGGGGTTGCTCTTATGCCCAGCGAGGACAGAAGAGCCCAGGAGAAAGAAGAAAGCCACCTCTTCTTTCTTGGCAAGGACTCACCCAATGAAAAGTCGTGGACCCTTTGTTTACTATAGCCCTCCCCAAATTCTTTTTCCTCTCCATAAAAGCTTTCTCCTTCCCTTGCTGTTTGGGGACTTGCACGTGGCTTGCCATGGTTGCAGACCTCAAATCGCAATTCTCTACTGATCTTGAATAAACCCATCTTTGCTGGAGAAAGAACTGGCAGTCTATTTATTATTTTTTAGGTCAACAGTGTCCTGAGAGCAGTGTGAGCGTGGATTCTGGCAACCCCATTCGGCTACTTAGTGGACCAAGGTGACGGCAGCATAGAGTGTGCGATCCCCATCCATTGTTCCAGACTGACCCAGATTGGCAGTGACATTGCAAGGATGGATCAGAGGGCAGGCACTCTGGGTCTGGGTCATGTGGAAAGTGCTGACATCCAGGGGTGGGTCTAGGTGTGCCACGCAGTCAACACTCAGCTGCCCTCTGGAGGCAGTGAGCTGAACATCAATAACCTAATGACTTACCTACATGGGGGTGTCAGTGGACATGGTTTTTGTGTTTTTAAAATAAATTTTATTTATTTATTTATTTATGGCTGTGTTGGGTCTTTGTTGCTGTGTGCAGGCTTTCTCTAGTTGCAGCAAGCGGGAGCTACTCTTGGTTGCGGTGCGCAGGCTTCTCATTGCGGTGGCTTCTCTTGTTGCGGAGCACGGACTCTAGGTGTGCAGGCTTCAGTAGTTGTGGCTCACGGGCTTAGTTGCTCTGCGGCATGTGGGATCTTCCCGGACCAGGGCTCGAACCCGTTTCCCCTGCATTGGCAGGTGGATTCTTAACCACTGCGCCACCAGGGAAGCCCTGTGTTTTGTTTTGTTTTGCTTTGGTTGCAATTTCTTATGTCAAATCCTGGCTTAGACAGGGACACCATTAGCAAGAGACCCACATTTGACAAAAGATGACAGCAGCCATTTCTCAAAATCAATGTATGTTTTGGAAATTGTTATAGCACTTTAATTACTTCTATGGATGATTATGATGCCAATTACTAGAGTATTTTTACCTATTTTTTTGTTGTGGTTGCTGTAGTGACTACTACAGCAGTAATTACTGCTGAATTAATTGCAATAGTCTCATTATATCTTTTCTCACTGTGAAAGTAATCTTTAACATAGTTAAGACTCATAAGAAGCTGCAAAACTAGTGCAGCACTCCTGTGTACCCTTCACTCAGGTTTCCGCAATAATTATAATGCATGTAACCAGAGTACTATGTCTAAATCAGGAAATTAACATGATATAATACTACTAACTTGAGTTCAAAACTTATTCAGATTTTGCCAGGCTTTACATGCACTCTTGTGTGTGCGTGTGGTAGGGACTTACCTCTATTTTTAGGGACTCTTTGCTTAGGGTCTCTGTGCCAAGGCCATGGAGTTTTAGCCATTGCTAGGCAGAGGTAGGGCTACACATGAGTGCACCCCTATGTACTCATGTTCCTTTTACTTAAGAATATTCATTCCATATGGAGAAATAGACCATGTTTATTAATCACTCCAGAAAGTATGTAATTTCATTAGATCGAGCTGTGTCCCTGAGCACTGAGTCATAGGAGGGAATGGCTCCCCAGTGACCCAGAGCTCCTACGACATGCTCTGTGGAGACAACACTTTGGGGCCAGCTGCTTGAATGCACTGCTGGAATCCCAGGCAGAAATGTGTAATGGCACGCCAAGGGCTGCCGAGCTGTCAGAGCCCAAGCAGGGTTATTTGTGGCTTCCAAAGAGGGGCTGTAACCTTTTATGTTATCCACAAATCTCAAGCTTCAAGAGTGAGGGAGAAAATGCAACCATGCTGTTTGACCTAGCTAGCTCTAACCCCACCTTGCCTGCTGCCTCTCTTGCTGCCGTTCCATTTCCAGCCCTGCCTAGCTGTCCCAGGAAAGGACATGATAGTGGATACTACCTTTAGCATTGTATCAGGTTCAGCTGAAATGGCTAGGCATCCCTTCTGATTAGATGCAGGAAGGTCCAAAAAATTTGACAAAATGGAAACTTTCTAATTTGAGGTCCTGAACATTCTGTGTTCTTTACATGCAGGACAGAAAAGTCTTATTTCTTGACTGGGGCATTTTGAATGGCAGCTGTAAGCCAGGGACAGTCATTTCTACATCTGCACCCTTTTATCATCCATCAGGCCAATTAGAATTCCAGAACTCAAGAGTATCTCTCATATGCTTTACAGGGAACACGGAAAAGGGGTTTCCGTTGTCACTTGACATAGAAGCAGGGCTTGAGTTACCTTTTTCTCTAGCAACTTCTTTAATATGCTTGTATATATCTTCACTTACTTCATTCACCAAGGGAGTCCAATTAGTGAAAATACTCCAAATATGGGCTCTGGAATCAGACAGTCTTGGGTTTCAATTCTGCCTCTAACACTTACTGGCTGTGTAACCTTAGGATTAGGCTAATGTTACGGTTGAATTGCGTTCCCCCCAAATTCATATGTTGAAGTCCTAACCCTCAGTACTGAAAGAAGAATGCAACCTTATTTGGAGATGGTGTCTTTACAGGGGTTATCACGTGAATATGAGGTCTTTAGGGTGGACTGCAATCCAATATGACTGGTGTCTTTCTATACAGGGGAAATCTGGACATAGACATGCACAGAGGGAGAGACTGGGGTGATGCTTCTACAAGCCAAGGAATGTCAGATTGTCCAAAACCCAGTGGAAACTAGGGGAGAGGCCAGGATATATTCTTAACCCTGCCCACACCTTTATCTTTAACTTATAGTCTCCAAAACTGCGAGACAATAAATTTCTCTTGTTTAAGCCACTCAGTTTATGATACTTTGTTATGGCTGTTGTAGAAAACCCATGCAAGTAGTTACACAACTCTTTTTGGATTTAACTTTCTTATCCCTAAAATGCCAATGGTAATTTTAGCAGCGATTCTCAGTGTGGTTCCTGGACCAGCAGCATCAGCATCACCTGGGTAGTTATTAGAAGTATAAATTCTTAGGTCCCCACACCAGATTTACTGAATCAGAAATCCTGGGAGTGGGACTCAGAAATTTGTGTTTTAACAAGACTTGATGCCTGCTTAAGTGATTCTGATGCATGCTTAAGTATGAGAACTGATAGCATTGTAAAAAGGACTATATCAGAATAATATATTTAAAGTTCTTAGCATAGCACTTGACATATAGTAAGTACTTAATATATGATAAAGCACAATAAGATCTCAAACATTTATAGAATGCTTAAAGTGTTCCAGTTACTGGGGGTATAAAGATATATAAACTATGGTTGTTCAATAAACTGGTGGAATTCACAACCATGGGAAAGAGATATAGGCAAAGATTAATAATAATGCCCTTAGGTGTAATAATATTATCTTTTAAAATATGCTTTGGGGACACAGTAGATGCACCAGGGCAATATAAAGTCAAAGGAGATGTTTTATATAGATAGATAGGTAGATAGACATATAGATAGATAGATAGATAGATGTAATCAAGTATAGAATGTAATTTACAATTATTAAAATAATGTTTGGCAATTCATTTTTTTTAACTTGTATTATTTAAATTAATCCTCACAACAGATTTGTGGTATAAGATGCTATTAGAGGAACAAAGGAAGTACCTAACTATTAAGGATGTAATACTAATTCCTAGTATATTATTGTTGGGAAGATTAAGTGATATCATGCATGCAGTGTGCTTAGAGCGGGGCTGGGCACATAGATAGCTCTAAGTCTTGTTGCCATTATTATTTTTTTAATTATTATTTAATTTAATTAATATTTTTAATTATTATTTAATTATTATTATTTTCCTACATTATTTTCATTGCTCAAATATAAGGGACATAACTGGTCAACCAAAGAGCCTTGTTTCAAGCCCACTGCATATGATTCCAATTCTTGCCTATTTCCACTGTCATGCAGTCTCTCATATGAGACATGTAACTTTCTCTCAGCCCTTGCTACAGTTCCTGTGATTACCCCACTAGTATGTCTGCTCCTGTAACTTGTGACCCAATTCAAATGTCTATAACAGGACAGCTCACCTCAGTGCTCAGTGCTACCTGTTCTGATGTTTCTGAGAGGGAAAAGAGTCGAGCCTTGGGATTATGATTTTGGGATGGATAGTTGGAATGGTGGGTATTTAGAGTAAAGGAGATTGTATCAGGCTACAAGACTGTCTAAGGGCTCAAGAAATCATTCTACTGTTTCCCTCTTAGTTGGGGGCAGAGACAGACAGAGAACTTTCTGACCATAAAAGATCTGGAGTACATGAACTCTGAAATGAGACACTGTGAACCCAGATGCAGTCAGCTTGTGAACTATGACAACTTCATCCTCTGAAAACATCTAATTTGAAATCATTTGCCCTCACACTCAAGGTCTTTTGAACCCTGACTCCAGCCTCTCTTTCCAGCATTATATCCTGTCATTCCTTTCCACACTTGCAGTTCCAGCAAGACTTCGCATTTCAGTTACCTACATCCCTGAGCACTAGAACTCTGGGAGTCAGGGGTGATCTGGGGGAGGTGTGCTTGGCAAGGGAAAAGGCATCTTGGGTTACTGTCACAACTGTTCCTGTGGCAACCTCTGCATCTTGCCCTAGATCCAAACTCCTTGAAGGGGCTTGTGGGAAAGTATAGACAGTCCTCATTCCTTGAGTGCCACTTCATGTCCCCCTCCTCCATCTCCACAGCTCTTGACCTCATGATTGGTATTCTGGAGGGGTAATGGGCACTTGTTAATTTCCACCCTTCCTCCGGCATCTGTTCCATTGCAGGGCTTGGTGCTCCATTGTAAGCACTTCAGCGTGGGAGTAAAGGAGGGAAAGGTAAGTTCCTTTGTGCTTTAAGAGTGTATGCGAACATCATTCCAGCCACAGGAGACTCAGACCTAAACAATGGGAGACAATTCTTCCCTGACATATGAATATGTCCATATACATATGCAAACATTTCATCCAACACATGTTTATTGAGTACCTATACTGTTGCTGCACAGTTAAGTCCTCGTGGATATGACTGATAGTGAACAAAACAGATTTAATCCCTGATTTGTTGATGTTGACCTTGATAAATATTATCCTAAGAGCAGAAGTGCCTTAAGAATCTTAAGCATAACCCTTTTTGATAAGTTACAGTGCTCTTCCTTTGTTGATATGCCCATCTTTTCTGATGGCCAGGAGTTCCCCTCCTGATTTTTCCTTTGAAACAACAGGGGAGTAGGAAGTACAATGGAAACAGTACAGGAATTAGAAGACCTGGGGAGGTCCAGGTCCTTCCCAAACCAATGGGGTAAAATTGGCCAAATGTAGCCTTTTATCTATGGGGTAAAGGCCTAGAGCATTGAGTTCACTGGGGAGCCTGGTCATGGTTGTATGACACATTGAGCACTGATGTGGTAAAGAAACCTAGCATTCATTCTTACCTCTTTTGAGTTTTTGACCCTATAGTTAAGGTAATGCTGGCCACGGTAACCAATAAACACTCACAATACATGTGTATTTTCTGTCTACACCATATTCAGTTAGTGAAGGAGTCTGTATCCAGTTACTCAGCATCCCAGCCTGCCATGGGTTTTATTATCTTTAAGATGTGAATTCCAAGGATACCCTGCATATGGACATCCACCCACCAGATGAGGGAAGAGAGAGAGTGGAAGACTTCAAAGGAGTGTAACAGACTTAGCTGAAAGAAGTGTACATCACTTATCTAAATTCCATTGACCAGAACTCAATTTCATGGTTGCACCTACCTACAAGGAAGGCCAGGGATATAATCTACTGTGTATCTAAGAAGAGAGGGAAATTGATTTTCTGAAAACTTAGTACTCTTTGCCATAGATTTCTTTAAGAAAGTGAAGAAAAATTTGGACCCTATATCACACACAAATATATATATATATATATATATATATATATATATATATATAATCACCAAACATATAAAAAATAGTGATTATTTTTACAGTTTAACACAATTCTTAAAGCCACAGTCCCCAGGATAATAAAAACTGTCACCCCAACTCCTTAGAGAAAGGGGTCAGATAATAAGCGATGGGTATCTGCCAATGTCATTTGGAAGCCTCCTTAGTAATAAACAGGTCTGGGGTTGAAACCTTTGAGAATTCATCTTTTGGAAAATGAGAGAGGGAATTGTTATTGGCATCAGTCACATATGACTCTTACTTGCCCAATCTCTCTAGATATGTCCTAGGGGGTAAATTTTCCAAAAACATTTCGCACATTTTCTTTACAAACCAATCAACAGAACAACCTACAATGTAGAAGGCAGAAACCCACATGGAAAAGAGCATATGAGAAAGTATTTTATTTCCCCGATCACATTTTATGTCATCCTATCCCAATGCTGAGCCAGTGAGTGGAGGAGTTAATGTAGGGCCTGGATTCATATAGGGGATCCCAGAGTATATACACTCAAGTTTCCAACTTGAATGTCTCATCAAGCTTCTATACTTCATCTCCATCTACCTACTGGGTCCAGAGAAACTGAGCTTAAGGCTGAACTTGGGATTTAGTCATGACCCTACCAGTACATGACAATGTCCAGTGAACTCCTTAAAGTGGACCTGAATTCTCAATACAAAAGAAGAGCATGGTGTAGTATACAAAGCATGAAGTTTGGAGCAAGAGGAATTACACATGAATTCTAACTCTGTCACTTCAACATCTCTGTTTAACATCTGTTAAACTGGGAGAAATGACATTTACACCTAAGAGTTGCTATAAAGATTAAATCAGACAACTTCCCTAAAACACACAACACAATGCCTGATCCACAGTGGGCACATGATAAATGTTAAAGGTAAAGAGCTGTGTTCAGAAAGAAAAAAACAAAACACGTTACAAAGCAAGTCCTGCAATGAGTACATATGCAAAACCATATAAACCTAATGGCAATTACTAGCAACCAATAGAAGTCTTTAGGCGATATTATGATTATTTTCTGGAATCCATCATCTATTGTCACGAAGAGGATGTGTTTGAATTTAGTCTGGAAGAGTTTTTATATTTATATACATCTTTAAATTATCAAAAAAACAACAACAACAAAAAAAAACAAGATCAAACTGGGTTCAGTGTCCCATCATTTCCCCTCACTCTCCAAATATGGGAGTGAGAAGGCTAAGGCTGGGGCTGTTGAATCCACTGCCCATTATGAGTTCCAGGAATTCCTTTGAGGGTGGGGGGAAGATAAGTTCCTTTAGGAGAAAACCATGTCAAGGCAAGAACTGAAACCCAGTACTACCCTGTCCAGAAGAATTTGTCATTCCCCAGATTAAGTGGAATGTATAGGATATTTCACAAACCTCTTAGCTGATGTATCCTGGAGATATTAACTTGTACCATCTTAACCCAGTCTCCTTATTCTGGAGGCAGGGAGGGAGAGTAAGAAAGTTTAACCCTAGATTCTTCATTCCTCTCCATTTCATTCAGTGCTCAACATATATACACACACAGATTTCCAAGGGAGATCCTGCTCAAAGAAAAGAAAAACTAAGGGGTTCTCTTTGGGATGGTATAATTTATAGGTATTCTGTTTCTTGTTTTACAAAAAGAGAGAGGAGAGCCATTTACATGGAACACTAAAGAGATTTATAGAAGCTTATTTAATTGAGGGATAAGAGAGAAGAGAGAGTTCCTTAAGTGAAAAGAGGTTGTATTATCTGATTATCAACTAGTTACCTACTCCTTACTGCCATTGAATGAGCTGGGCATAGCTTGATTCTTAGTCACAGGAATTTGGGGGCCTCACCATGCAGTCTCATAGAGAATTATCAGGTACCTTGGAATAGACCACTTGAATACCACAAGATAGAACGATATCTGGATTTCCATGGGAAAGATGGACAGACCAAAGAAGACAAATGGTTTCTCTGCATCCAACCAGAGGAGCCTCAAAGAATAGAGTAGGAAGACAGATGCATGTCTTAAGTTAGGTTCCTCCAAGATCCCGAGGCAAAAGCTTGGATGCAGATAGTTTATTTGGAAGATGTTTCTAGAATATGCAGGTATAGACATGGAGAAAGCAAGACAGGGAAGGTAGAAAAGTCAATAAATACTCTCCTGTTGAAGATCTTCTGAATAACTGTATAGAATATATCTCAGAATTATCCCACTAGACGACTGCCTCCCATTTCCCATGAGTTGAGAGTTGCTCTGGGGATATTCATTGTCCCAACCCAGCACACTCTTCTTCACTGAGCCTGAGTGTGGCAGAGCAAGCTCCTGTGGCCTACAGAGAGACATCAGACAGAGACGATGAAAGATGTAGGTACTTTATGTATGAAACTGGGAACTCTGGTGGGCTGAGGAATCAAAGGCTGGTCATCAACAGCATCTACTACAACAGAATTAAAATGCAAAGAGTTACCTTCTCTAGATCTTCACAGCTGGTAAGAAACAGAACTAACATTGGAACATAGGTCCCTTGGGCTCTAAATTAGAAAGAGCACAGAGAAACTATAGCTTGAAATAAAATTTAATTTTAACACGTGACACTCTGGATTCTAAAAATATGTTTTGACTCATTCCCTAAGATAGAAATCGAGATATCACTTCTATTAAGCAAGAAGAGATGGAAGGAAACTGCAGTGGAAGATTAATAAATTTGTATAGAATGATTAAAATCATCACTAGAAATATTAACAAGTAGAATTGACAGTGTGGAAAATTGAATTAGCTAAGCAGAAGCTAAACCCAAGAAACAAATCAAGAACACAAATTAATAATAGACAGAGAAATGAAAGGAATGTCAGAAAATTTGAGATTGAGCATGAAGTGTCAATAGACATATAATAGAGTCTCTTATAGATGATATGGAGAAATGGATGATCAATACTATAGCAATGGAAAGAAGTGATTAAATATTCAAATATAATAACCACATTCATAATAAAGACATAGATCATCAACTCACTAACAGCTAAATTACTAAAGACCTATTTGAGGCATTTTGAAGCAGGAAAGAGCTGTAAGGTCTGAAAATGAAATTTATCAGGAATCAGGAACACTTCTTATGAACATTCATAGTGTTACAACATGTTCTTTTCACGTAACACACCACTATACACATAAAAATAGATGCATATTTCTGTCATGCATACCCTCTACTACACGTTATAGTTGTTGCTTTGGTAAGTTAGAAGCTTTCAGATACTTAATTTTCCTTATAATCAAAGCCATTATGAAACCATTCCTCCCATGTGCATATTAATTGCTCCCGTCTCTTTCAAAGTTTTAGGTCTGAGAACTGCCCTTGTTCAGTTGAAGGGGTAAGTTTCCCGAAGACCATTCTTAGTCACATACTTCCCACCTTATTGTCTCTATCACACTCATACACAACCCTTTCCACCACTTGGAACATCTAACACTTCTCCAATGCTACAATTCTCATCCACTTATCTTTGTATTTTTTAAGTATTTTTCAACTGGGATACAATTTACGTGCAGTCAAGTTCATCTTTTATTGCGCAGTCATGTAACCACCACCGCAATCAAGATACAAAACAGTTCTGTCACACTGAAAAAGTACCTCATGCCCCCTTCCACCACCTTATGCCCCTGGCAACCACAAATGTGTTTTTCATCCCTTTAGTTTTGAAATTTCCAGGCTTTTCCGTAGTTTTTGAATCTGGTTTCTATTATTTAGTATGATGCATTTGAGGTTTGTCTTGATGCCTGTGTCAATAGTTGACTCATTTCATTGCCGAGTAGTATTATATTTTATGTGTGTAGTACAGCTTGTTTATCCATTGAAGGACATTTGGACTGTTTGTAGTTTGGGGTAATTATGAATAAAGACACTATAAACATTTTACATGGAGGTTTTTGTGTAAGATTATGCCTTCATTTCACTTGTGTATTAGAATGGAAATTTCTGAGGTGTAAGATAAGCCTATCATTTAATTTTACAAGGAAAGGTCCAACTATTTTCTAAAGTGGTCACACCATTTTGAATTCCTATCACCAAAATTTAAGTTCTGGTAACAGTGTTACTAGAATTTGGAAGTGTTATCTCATTGTGCTTTTAGTTTGATTTTCTCTAATAACTAATAATATGGAACATCATTGTAAGTCCTTATTTGCTATTTGTTTATCATCTTTTGTAAAATATCTGTTCAAATCTTTTGCCCATTTTAAAAATTAGGTTGTTTGTTATCTTTGTGTCTTGAGAATTCTTTACATATTCTAGATACGAATACTTTATTAGACGTGTGTTTTTCCAAGCATTTTCTCCTAATTTGGGGCTTGGTTTTTCATCAGCTTGACAAAGCCTTTTGCCCTTCCCCCAATGAATTAAGTTTTTTGATTATTGGGGGTGTGTTTGAGCTGAATTATGTCTTCCCCAGAATTCATATGCTGTAGTCCTAACCTCCAGTACCACAGAATGTCACCTTATTTTGAGATGGGTTTTTAGAGAGGTAATCAAGTTAAAAGGAGGTCATTAGTGTTGGCCTTATTCCAGTATGACCAGTGTCCTTATAAGAAGAGGAAATTTGGACACAGACACACCCAGAGGAAAGATAATGTGAAAAAAGAGGGAGAAGATGAGAGAGAGAGAGAGGCATGAACAGATCCTTCCCTCACCACCCTTAGAAAGAACCAACCCTGCCAGCACCTTGATCATGGACTTCTAGCCTCCAGAACTATGAGAGGAAATTTTCTGTTGTTAAGCTACCCTGTCTGTGATACTTTGTTATGGCAGCCCTAGGAAAGCAATACAAAGTGAAAGATTTGAGTGGGCTTTCTTTTCTTTCCAACAGGGAAGGAAGTGGCTCCTTCCTTCCCCAGTCCTGGAGTATAAAGGATGGCTTCTCCAGTCTTCTGCTTGCCCCTATTCTTTCTCGTCAACATCCAGTGGGGTCTGTGGAAAAGATTCTATGAGTGCTTGCAAACTGCCTTCATGTACACTGTTCGTGTATTCTGGGTTTCTATACTCTTGTGCTAATTCTCATGCAGCCTCAAGCAATTTTTCAAAAGTTTAGCTTCTTACTCCCTTGTATGGCAGCCTTGTTTTCCTTCCATGCTCTGCCCCAAGCAAACCAGTGCATGTGTTTTGTCTCTCCTTGGAGGTACCTGTCTCTATTGAAATTTCAGACTAGTTGGTGGATTCAAGAAAAATCAGGATTTTGTAGAGTACACAGCATTTTTTAGTTTGTAAAGTGGGAGCAATCCTCTTTTCAGCTTTGCACATCCTAAGCAGAAGCCAGAAGTCTCTTTACATTTCAAAATCAAAATCTTATACACACTTTGTTCTTCCAAGAATGCCTTTCTCCTGATCTTTTTCTTAGCAAATTCCAACTCATATATCAAAATTCACAAACCTTGTCTCTTCTTTCATGAAGGTGTCCCTTACTCCCATGAATAGAGTACGTTGATAAAAGTCTGTGTATTCCCACAGAGTGCTGTGTATACCTCTATTTTTATACCTGTATGACAAGCATCTCTCAATATGCTTGTATTTCCCACTAGGCTATGAGGCCTCTGAAGGCAGATGCTTTGTTCTTCTGGTTCATCTTGCCTCCAGCCCTTAGTATAATTTCCACCATGCAGTGAGTTCTCAGAACCTGTCTGGTTCAATAAAAGGTCTCTGGAGGAAAAGTATTATAAGGCAGGTCCTCCATTCTAAGAGGCCAAAGTGACACTACAGAATTCCACATGGAGGAGAGATTTCCTGGGACCCTTGCTTTTGAGATAATCCACTTGTTTCTTTCTTACAACATGTACTTGACAGGCACATCCATGCCGAAGAGGAGAAATACATGGACCAATAATAGACAGTAGGACACAGTGGCTAAGAGCATAGGCTCTGAAGTCAGGCTGTCTTAGCATTTGAATCTTGGCGACCATACTCACCAGCTGAAAGAGTTTCTGCAACTAAACATGACAAAGCTCTTTCCTTATCTGTATAATAGTATCTACCTCAGAGGGATTGTTGTGAAGATTAACTGTGAAACTGGATGTAAAGTACTCAGCACACAGTAGATGCTTCATTAATACTTCACACAATTAGCATTCTTATGTTTACTATTCCAGGTCATCTCCCCAACATGCCTGGTACCAGGACATGTATTCTAGTAGTGTGATCATTTCCCTCCAGAGCAATTACATCTTTTCCAGAAATCTGTATTACAACCTACACAAGTTACAGCCATGAAATCCACTCAAATAGAGCTCTTAGGAAGTGTGATGGTTTAATTTTCTGTGTCAATTTGACTGGCCTCAGGCATGCTCAGAGAGCTGGTAAAACATTATTTGCAGGTGTATCACTGAGGGTATTTCTGAAAGAGATTAGCATTTGAATTGGTAGACTGAGTGAAAGAGTTCCCTTACCAGTGCAGGTATCATCCAATCCCTTGAGGACCTGAATAGAATAAAAATGTAGAGAAAGGGCAAATTTTCTCTCTGCTTGACCTGGGAAATGCATTTTCTGCTGCCCTTGGGCATTGGTGCTACTGGTTCTGGGGCCTCAAGACTCCGACTGGGACTTACACCATTGGCTTCCCTGGTTCTCAGGCCTTTGGGATTGGACTAGAACTTAAAACGTCCGTTCTCCTGGGCCACTGGCATGCCAACAGAAGCTCACTGAACTTCTCAGTCTCCAAAACTGTATGAGCTAATCCCTCACAATCTCTGTCTTTCTCTCTCTCTGTCTCTTTATCTAGATCCTAATGGTTCTAGTTTTCTGGAGAACCCTGATTAATATAAGAAGACCCATTCACTGGTCACATTTTAAGGGGGAGCAAACACATTGAGTATTACTGTGGTATTTGCCAAGTACCTAAACCTGCTGTAACTGGTGTAGGGTGATGGTGTGAAGTGTGAGCTATGATGATGGACAGACTTGGCTGGTTTTGAGCTCTAGGTCTATCACTTAAGGATTAATGGGACCTCAAACAGATCACATCACCCCTCTAGGCTTCACGTCCTAACTTAGAAAATTGTGCAGATAGTGACACTACCTAACCCCTATGCCTGTTCATGGTGTGTGATCCAGGGCTATTAGCTGTTTATACAGTTGAGTTTATCCTAAAAGGTTGGCACTTTGCTGCCCAGCTGGCATTTCCTCCAGCATATATGGGGCTTCCCAGCCTCTGGCTTTTCCTTCTCTCCTTTTGCCAAACTGGATGGAGCTGGTTTCCCTTTCAGGAACACACTCTATAGACGGACTTGAGAAAGGAAGAAAGACTGAAAAACAAACCAGTCAGTTTTTCCATGTTTTAAAAGTAGCTCTGTCAAAAGGTGGCATGAGGGAAAGAGTCTGCATCCATTGGCTAAACTGGGAGCTCTGCTTTCTGTCTGTAGGCATTCATTAATCCCACCCTCCATGAAGCTCTCAGGCCCCGCAGTCCTGGGATGTCAATCCCTCTCTCCCTGGTCTGTCCCCTGTGTCAGTGTTTCCCTGACCCACCTCATTCCCTGTCCCCATTCTATGTGCTTCTAGGGAAGAGCTGCGAGGCTGACACAGGGCAGAGCCGGCAGGTAGCCAGCAGGTAGGCTGGGTCACTGAGAAGTGTCCTGCATTTGAGCCGCTGAGCTAGGTCTTGGGCCTGACAGGACAGATGAAGCCCTTTGTTCCTGCAAATGGGCCTTTCCTGGCAGTGATGGAGCTGGCCTGTGGTCCAACCCCTCTCCTCCTCTGCAGCTGCAGCCATTATCCTAAAGTGGTTCTATTGATCTGCTGACTCTCTGTCTCCTGCCTACTCTGCCTCCCCTTCGCCCCCCACTCTCCAATATCTCATGGTTGAGCCCCCAAATACTCTGTACAAGCCAGCCTTACACATGCAAGTCTTTCTTTTGGTGTGTGTGGGGGGGAATAATGATTTTGAAGTTAAATTAAACAACTGTACTTGTCTCCTGGGAAGGTGGATATTCCTTTAGGAAAAGCGTTTTCAAACTGGCAAAGCCTATGTCTCCACTTACCAACTTTACCTTCTCCTGGATTTTAATTTCTTATGATTTCAAGTTTTTGTGTGATTTAGGAAACATGGAAAATATGAAAATTCGATTTTGAAGTTCGCATTTTGGCCAACTACAGTGCGTTTTGCAGCATCAGGCTACTAAGACCTCATTTTATATGACTGACAATCATATTAGTATTAATAGAGTTTACAGGTAACCAAAATAATTTGCAGAAGGTATAGTTATAAGTTCCTTCAATGTATGTATTCTTGTTTTATTCTTACCAGTCTTGCAAGATAACTATTATTATTCCCATTTACAGGGGCGGAAAAAGAAATGGCTTGTAATTCATAAATCTAGGCAAACCATAGACAGGATGCAAAGCTAAGCCATCTGACACAGTAACTTATTTTTCTCCATATGAAAGGCGGCATGTATGATGATATTTGAGATTTTAGGTCTTTATCTGATTAAGCTGTGCTCTATTTTAGGCATGGTATATTTAATACCGCTTATGGAACTCTAGCAATTTTTGTCTTTCAAGGGGGGAGTGGTGCGAGTGTTAATCACCAGAATGCTGGCCCACCATAAGGAGTTTTAACTGAAATGCCCTCATTTAATTCTAGTATAGCTCTTACAATCATGCTAAATAGTTTGAAAGAATTTGGCACTCCTGCCCTTCCGTGAACATGTGACACCTGGATGGTGATTTAAGCCTTTACCCAAAGTCTGCAAATAAAGTCTGTTGAGAATCTTTTTTTCCTGGGGAGATAAGAGATCACAACATGGACATGGAAGCTCTTTGACTCTTATCCCTGGATGTGCCAGGCATCCAGTGTCAGGGCAGGTCACAAGGAACAATATGGAATTAAGAGGACAAGAGGCCAGGATGCTGTCATGACCTTTAATTAAACTTACGATCATCTTATGTGCCTGTGCAGAAGGGACATTTAGGAGAGATATATGGACCTTCCATGGACCTAGAATGAATTACTGCCTTGTTAGAATAAGAGTTAAGGGAGGTCTCTGGAAGAAACAGATTCTGATTATTAGTGAAGGCAGGAGAATGGAGCATCAGTGAGACAATCCCTGTACATAATTATTATTTATTACTATCGAACAATACTATCTGCTGTGCACCAATCCGGTTCACTGCCATATATAACATTGACAGGCTCCTGGCCCTGCCAGATCAATACCTTCTATTGCAGAAGATAGAGATGACTTTTGTCCTGTATCTGCCCCCACTCTTCATTTTCACAATGGGAAATGTTTACAGTGAAATATAATTTTGAGTTTTTTCATTTTAAGATTAGCTCTTATAGAGGTTTTTGGCTTTACAGCAAAGTTTGTTTTTTTTTGTTTGTTTTTTTTTTTTGGTTGATTCACATTATAAAATTGGCACTGTGTTTTTATTAGAAAAAATAACAACAGATTTAGTAGAACATGTTTGCAAAGGGAAGATGAGTGGGGAAGAATGGAAAAGGTATAGGATTGAGAACCAGAATGTCTGGAATCTAATTTTAAACCTGTTTCTAGTGCTTAGATGATGGGGCTCCTGTCATAGTTTTGCTCCTTTGAGAATTGGGACATGCTGTTTAGTGATCTGTGAGCCTCGGTTTCCACATCTATACAATGGCGGGGTTGGGACTAAATCAGAGATGCCAAACATACGCCATGTGCATTATCACACAGGATTGCTATGCCTATAGCAGACATTGCTAATCAATAGCTGTTCTCTTTCTGATTGCGCCAAAGTACAGTCTCAGCACACCCATAATAAATGAGGGTGACGTACTGATCAGAGTTAAAACCTAAAATGCTTGAATTATATGCTCGGTCAGGTTTCTTCCAGCATACACCACCCAGGATCCTGAAAGAGCGGCTAGCTTCCCGTAGTTTTATGCCAGAAGCCTTTCATATATTCAACTTATCCCTTACATAACTCTCTGAATTCACTTCAGAGAAGGAAGACATGAGGGAAAAATCAACAAGAAAGAAGACTAGGAATGTAATACAATAATACTCTTGTTAAAAGACTGTATTGTTTACCCTGTAGCAGACTTGAACCGAAACTACCCATGTTCTGGATTTGTTCTATTTTGGTCTCCTTTCCTCCTTGCCTTGAACAGCTCTCACTTCCTTTTTCTCCTCTAATTTTTTTGAATTGATTCTTAATAAAAATTCATAATTTTGGCACCAGCTATGTTCCTGTCACTTTTGAGGGCTGATTTTCTATAGACATTGTATAAATAATCTCCATTATTTACTGCTTCATAAGAAAGGGCTTTACACATGTGTAGCCACATAAATGCAACATGAAAAAAACAAAGATGCACTTTGTAGGTGAGGCCAAACATTAATTCTGCTATATTACTCTGGAAGTGTATACCGAATAGCTGAGTGTCTCCAATGAATGTTTGTTTTACCATGCGTTTAGTTCTTTTCGTTATTGTGAAAAAAATTAGTCAATTGTCTATGTGAATCAATAATTCTTTTATGACGCCGTTTTGAAAGAACATACATTTTAAATGAAATCGATCTGTTATTTATAATGTGATCATAAGTACATTGGCGGAAAGTTGTATCAGTTAGCCCTTGATTTTAGGAGTATCTTTATTTCACATTATATCTCTTAAGTTACCTAAAAAGAGAAATGCTGGTAGTCTCATCAGAGGCTGAGTTTTGAGTAAAGATTGGGTAGAAACATTAACTGAAAGCGTGAAGTTTTCATACACTGCCCTCCACAAGACACAAGTTTGCTCTTACAGTTAAGGTTATTTCAAATCAGTTTAATCTAGGCTGAACATGTCACATAAAAGTCCCATTGGGGCTTCCCTGGTGGCGCAGTGGTTGAGAGTCCGCCTGCTGATGCAGGGGACACGGGTTCGTGCCCCGGTCTGGGAAGATCCCACATGCCGTGGAGCGGCTGGGCCTGTGAGCCATAACCGCTGAGCCTGCGTGTCCGGAGCCTGTGCTCCACAAACGGGAGAGGCCACAACAGTGAGAGGCCCGCATACCGCAAAAAAAAAAAAAAAAAAAAAAAAAAAAAAAAAAAAAAAAAGTCCCATTGACTTACAGGGAGGGTGGGGCCTCTGAAGGAGAAATGTTTATTCCAAATAGAAAGATGAATGAATGAACGAACGAACCCCTTGACTGTGAATGAGAGACAACATGATATAACAGGAGTCCAAGAATTATGCTAATACAATTTGTATAACAATTCCAACACTGTCATTAGTGACGCATAATATCAATAGTAAGAGAGAGAGAGAGCATTTCTTTTCTTGTTGCTACATCTCTGGCCATATCTTCCTTACAAGCTCTACTCTAAGTATTGAGGAACCAAGAATTTGACTCTTGGGGCCACAATTTATGAATGGGGATGGGGACCATTAGTTATAGGTCAGGACCCTCAGACCCTTATTTTTTTTCACATTCTGGTTCCCAGGTAATAAGCTAGGCCATGGCAGGTATACTGATCTTCCATTTCTTTCTCTCTCTCTCTCTCTCTCTCTCTCTCGTTTCTAGCTCTTTGCTTCCCTCAGTGTTGCTACATAATGATAACATAGTGATTGCCCCTTAGGGGCTGATTGGTTAAGGTAAGTCTTAGATTTAGGGCAAAGTTGAAGACAGCCTTATTTTGACCTTCAGTACAAACTGTATTCTACCAGGGAACTTTGCATTTTGTGCGTCTTCAAAAGAAGAGTGGAGATTGCATGTTTGCCTGCATATTAGTAAAGAAGAACCTCTCACTTTTATTGGTGGAGTCTGGCTCCAGCCAGTAGGTGTTACTCCCTAGGGAACTATTCTGCTGTCCTAACTTGGGTGAGGAGAAGCCACCTTCCATGTGGGAAATGAAGCCATGAAACATACAGACTGAGGCACAAACCTCTAAGGGATACCCTCTGACTTTCTAATCCCATTCCCATGTCTCCAGCACCGTCCCTCTAAATTTGGGAACATTTATGGGACTCCCAGAATTTCTTGCATTTATTTCCTGAAATACATTGCCGTACTTTTGAGTAAGGGATTGTTTGAAAGTCACCAAAACTCTCTTTAAATTTTGTTAAAATGTGCTGTATTGGGCCGATAATAACTGGAGTTTTTAGTGTAAATTTTGGACTTTATCTTTGTGCAGGTTTTTATAAATGTTCACTTAAGCCACCAGATATCCAAAATGTCTTTTTTTTTTTACTTAAAATCATTTTGTTGGTAATAAACACATCAGTTCTCAAAAATATATCTCTTATTGTGCTTTTAATACTTAAATTTTAAACCCATCCCACCATTCACATGGAGAAGCGAGTAAGTTATTCGTAATCCTTGATTAGACTTCATCACCTGCAGCCACATTTCCCAGTACTCTTGGGGACTTAATAGCATTGATACCAAGTCACACACTCTGACATGGGAAGTTGACCAGAAGGGAAACCTTCACCTAATGTAGGTTTGCATAGACTTTTCTCTATTACTCACCATTAAGAAGAAATGATAAGGACAAGTGTTGGGACGTAAAGAAGAAAACCCTTCATGTAAGAAAAAAGAATGGATTGAAGGCAATTAGCCTTCTAAGCCTTAGCCATCAAGTCACAGTGAACCAGGGGGTTTTGAGATCAGCAAAGGCTGTATCTCTCCCTCATCAGCTTGGCATGACTTGCAAGAATCAGAATGAGCAATCGCCCGTCTATGAGCTTATGATGGTGGCCTTTGTTGTCCTTCGTATACTCAAAACTAAAATGTATATATACTTTCTCATGAGTGTCCAGAACTGTTTAATTACATCAACCACTGAATAGGATGCTTTCTCCATGGAAATTTAGAAGCCAGAGTGTCCAAGAGGGCTTTTCATAGAATCACTGCTGATGCCTTGCACCCTCTCCCCTCAAGCTTAGTTTTGGCTCCTGTGGGACCTTGAGCTCTTCATCCTGGTCAAACGGGCAAAAGCTCTGAGTGCCCTCTGACTTATTCTCTGAGGCTGAGGGCTTCATCAGGCTCCATTCAGTAGGTTTTTTGATTACAGGGGTTTGAAATGTCCTCATGACAGGAAATTCTCACTGTTATATTTGTGCTTTCCTGTTGGACCCAGTGGATTTTGTTTTCATATTATTATTTAATTTACAGACAGGAAAATCATTTGGATCTGGAGACTTCTTGATAACACTGTTAATGCAATTACCAGGACGTCCCTGTGTGCACCGTCCAAGCCCTGAGACTCTGAATGGCTGTGCTTTCAAAGTTTCAGGTGTTGGTTTCAAGGGTGATCACATGACATGCCATAATCACATTTATGAAAGGACTAATTAAAAATACAGATATCTTCAGCTCACAATACCAAGACAGCTGAAATACTTATTAGTTTTTTTAATGTTAAAACTCTATATCCTCACTTCTCTCCAACAGAAAAACTAATAATAGATAACAAAGCCCAGACAGGAGGGCCTTCAATCTTTTTTCCTCCCAGTAAATGACATGCTTTTTTTTTTCTAGAGAGAAAACACCTAGTACTTCTACAAATTGGTCCTTTACAAAAATGCCTTTTTAGATTACTTTGTTTCCCCTTTCAGAATGGTTCAGATACACAGTATTTTTATCTAGGGCATGAGAGTTTTAAAATGTCTGTAGCCCAACTCCTCTAACACAGAGCTGATGGCCATACAAAACATCATCTGTGTCTGAGAATATAGAACCATGAAGGATCATTCAGCCTTAAGAAGAGGGTCTCTTGTACTGCAAATATCAAGTTGTCTCTATCTCCTGGGAGACAGAATAAACAGAACCATTATCATATTCAAAAATGTCTTAGTGATGTGTGGACCTAAGAACTTTGTCCTGATGAACAAAAAACCTTTTACAGAAATGTTGTGTTTGCACATGTGAACCAGAGCAAATGCATTTCCCCTGCTTTGGCAGATAAATACTTTAGACCTGAATGCATAGTTAAAATAATGTCAAAATTACCAAATTTAGGTTTTACCGAAATAATGTCCCATTAAAGTACAAAGACATCTTGAAAATGCTGATGGGACTTTTTGTTAACTTTCTTCCTCCCTTCCTTTATTTTCTTTTCTCCCTCCCTCCTTCCTCCTTCCTTCCCTCCCTCCCTCCCTCCCTTCCTTCCTTCCTGCCAAACCTCTGTTTTAGGAGGGCTTACCAGGTGAAAGGCACTGCACTAGACACTGAGTTGGGTACATGGAGATGAACAAAACTTGCCCTAGAGGAAGTCATATGCTGTCAACAATTATACTCTGGGGTCAGTTTGAAGAATAGACTGGAGAGAGTAAAACTAGAAATCGGAAGGTTGGAGAAATAATCCAGGTTGTTGTATAACCCTTTTCTGCAGCCCCAGGGAAGAGGATGAGACATCTCAGGGCAGGAAAGCTATAAATGTTTTGTCTCATCCCCTTGGAATGAAAGTGAAGACAAGGCACAGCTGGAGAGAGGTGGCATTAACCCCTCCCCTCACGTGGGCTTTTCCTTTCTGGCTTTGCCTCTCTGTATTCAACTCTCAGGAACATTGCACGTGCTTTTTCTGTCTACTCTCCTGTCTTTCATTTTATTCATTCTAGAAACATTTTTTCTGAGCATCCACTAAGGTAGAGGCACTTTACTAAGCAATGAGGATACTCCAGTGGTAAGACAGGTTTGACACCCATCCTCACGGTGTTTATAAACCCTAAGAAACTAAGTAGTCCTACCCTAGATTTCTAATGCCAATGGCAATTCTTGGCATTGGAAGAAGAGAGAAGAATTTCTAATTATGATGCTACTTCCCAGTCTTTATTTTCTCTGAGATTTTTATCCTATCACTTTTCAAATGTTAAAATATTACTAGTCTTTCTAATAGAATCCACTGTCATGAACTGACTCCTTATTAACTTTTTTTTTGTTGTTGTTACTGGCACTGTTCACGTTCATCATTAACTGATGTGTGAATAATTTCAGTTAAATCATGTTTTTTCACAATATCCAATAACTGCAACTAAACAATAATTTCTGGCTCAATATCCATCTACAAATTTGAGTGTTTGCCCCATGTCCCTAAATGTTTGTGCTGTACTTTGGAAGTTACTAGATCCATGCTGTCCAATATGGTGGCCACATGTAGCTAGTGAGCACTTGAAATGTGTCCAGTCCAAACTGAGACATGCTGTAAATGTAAAACACCAGATTTAAAAAATTTGATATAAAATAGAATGCAAAATATTGCATTAATATCTTTATATTAATTACGTGTTGGAATGATTATATTGGTTGGCAATACGTTGTCTCTGACACTCGTCAAATTACTGCAAAGTTACACAACTCAACTCTCATCCCTCCCAGCAGCATTGTGGAGTAGAATACAAATGAGGGCCCTATTTGGAAACACATTGCCCTTTCCCTAAAGCCTTATCTTCTTTGCTGGAAACCTGTCTCCCACTCTGGAACTTGATCCTCTGTCTGGAAATCTATCTACCTATCTCTCTCTCTTTCTGTCTCTCTGTCTCTGTCTCTCTCTTCCTGGTACAGGCTCCCACCAATCTTCTGCCTTACATGCTTCATGCTCAACCATGAAGAAATAAAAAATTGGAAGTATAAACACACACACATGCATGTGCAACAGGAATGAATGTTTGGCTCTTTTTACCCCTCTCACATCCTGCATCCTCAATCTTTTCTTATCATATCTGATATGTGCCATTTTATATGGCCTGAATTTTCTCTTCACCTTTTTCTTGAGCCAGAGATTCCCTAGCTTAACAGTCTCTCCACCCACTCTGATCAATACCCCACTTTATGCTTGTGACATTGGTGGAAATCCAGGTGGCATTTGTGGAAAGCCCATATCTCCTCTTCCCTTACCTCACTGTCTCTGTGAGTGGGAAGACAGAGACTCAGAGATGGTTCATTGGCTTTAGACCATCTGCCCACTACACTCTACTCAAGTGTGTTTTTAAAATTCTCGAAACTGGAGTCATTTGTAACAAGCAGGGAGAAAAATATTTTTCATTAACATATACTGTTAACTACGCCAGTAAATTATGGATAATTTAATTTAATTTAGATTTAATGGCAACATTTTTCCTCACTAATGAAATGGTTATTTGTTATTAGGAAAATATTTATTGAAGTGGAATTGTGTAATCTCTCACATCACTATTAAACCTTGTTAAACCTTTTTTTAAATTTCAATTTGGGTTTAATTAAGAGTCATTAAGCATTTTATTAAATCTAAATTAAATTCTAATGGAAACAGGGCTTGCCAAGGAAAGACAGTTGTACCCTTCCTTCCCTCTCTGTTCTTTTAAAGTGACACAGTTATAGGAGGACTTGGGATGAAGTGGGGTCCATCGTTATTGGTAGAACAGGAAGAATGCAGGGTTTGTCACAGATTGATCATGGTAGAACTGTCGCTGACTCACCATGAGACCTTGGATAATTCATCTCATTTTCACGGTGATTGGCTTACTCCTTTATAAGTTCAGTATTACAATAGTAGAGTGGTTGTAGAGATGAAAGGGCAAGGATCAAATACCAACCAAATGAATATTTATATCTCCTTTTCCTGTCTCAAGTATCTATAACTCCTTAGAAAATGGAATTAAATAAATATATTATTTGAATAAGAAAACTAAGGAAACTAATTGTCACTTTTAAAAGTGGCAATATATGTGGAGTCATCCATTTAAAGCCTGGATTCAAAAGAGGATGTAGGTGGGAGGATGTAGGTGGAGTAAAAGCAGGGGAGTACGTTAGAACTTAATGATCTGGGCCTTGGAAAAGGCTGGAACAAGGATACAGGAGCTGTGGGTAAATCCAAGTCAAATGTGGTGAATCTTGTCCACCTGAAAACTCATGAGAGAAATAGCCTCCCCTTGGGTCTGAAAGTAAACTCATGACCCCAAGCTTGTGGAGCAGTTGGCTAAAGTGAAGCCTGTATTGTGTATTCCAACTTAGTGGAACCCAGAGGTAAACCCTAGTACAATGTAAAGTCCTTGAAATGGACAAATATCATTCATCCAGTAGATTAAAGCTGAGAACCACCTATGTGCCAAGCTATAGGTGTTAGGGATATGGTGGTCAACAAGACCTTCCTGACCTAATGATAGAGACATGCCAACTACACACCCCAAAGTATAAGTGCTACAATTAGGATATGGATAATGTGCTGTGTTAAAAAGATTGTGTAATGTGCCAACTATGAAATACCTACTCTGTATAACTTACCAACTTAGCATCTCTTTCAGAGTTTCTGTATTCCACTTTAGGTTTCTACTGAGTTTTTGCCTCAACCCAGTCCTTGATTTCATTCTCACCCAAAGCTCCCAGAAAAAGTTTCTCTTTCCCTAATGCCCCATCAGTTGGATAAGGCTCTATCATCTGCTCAGGTGTGGTGGCTGGGATGTACCTCCTCTAATAGAAGCATTCACCTTTGATTTGACTTTTACTTCTCCTGGAATGAATTCTTTAGAAACAGGATTAAGTCTTTCCTTTTGATGTAGCTCATCCTGGAGACTGTAAACATTTGCCATCTTGTTATCTGAAGATAGCTTTCCACACATATGATCCCAGAGGAGAGTCCCACTTCTCAGTACTCTGCCCTGTTCTTCAAACACTCAGCAATTAGAATTAGAAGAAAACAAGATACTCAGTAACCAATATAGGCCAAACAGAACAAGAGGTAGCCCCTGAATGACTCCTCCCTTAAAGCAAAATCAAGTTTCTTTTCATTGGCCTAGCACACACTCATGTGCATACATGCATGCATATGTGAGCACAGAAGTTTATGTACCTGCATGCTCACTCTGCTGGGTAACTTCCATTTGGCCTTTCTGATCCACTTTCCACCCATTCCCACTGTGACACAGAAGTTTGACCAATGTTGACCTCCTCAACGGGTTTTCTTGACTTCTGGCTTCTGGTTGGGGCAGTGAATGGGGAGCTCCAGCAGGACAGTTCAGAGAAGAATGAGAGGGAGGCGAAAGCTTGTATTTTCTCATCTCCCTTCCTGTGAGTACCGAGCTTGCCACCTCTGTTCACTAAGATTGCAGCTCCTGTCACATGGCCGTTTCTCTCCAAGGTTCTGTTCCCAACCCCTTCCCTTCAGGACCACAAGTGGTAACAGAGCTCTGCTGCTGCTCTCCACAGGACACCGCCCCGCCCTTTGTGATTTGTCCACAGCCTGCCTACACCTTTGTAAATCATCCTTGTGTTAAACTCATTTTAAGTTGTCCAATTTAAGGAGTGTGCCATTTGCTTTCTTCCATGATCCCAAATGATAGACACACATAGAAGCACTCAGATTGAAGGTCCCTACTCAGTGTATAACTGGAGAGCCTTTACGGAAACCAGGAAAACTAATTGTCCTAGTGGCCAGTCAAGGTCCCTCCAACTGTGTTACTAGTTGACCTGAGATATAATAAAAGTGCTGGAAAGATCGGCAGATGTGATTTAGTCCTTGGCCATGTCTCTCTGTTCCCAGGAGCAAGCCAGATTCTGTAAGTTTCTAATACCTTCCTTTGTCTTCATTCCAGAAATGGAGAAGACCAAGTGGCCCAGATGGAAAGCAGAAATGCAGACAGAGGGTTGTGGAAGAGGAAACTTAAAATAACTGAACAACTTACAGAAAACAAGCGAGGATTTATTGGAAACAACTGCCTTAAAAGAGAGAGAGACAGAGGAGAAAAAAAAAAAAAGAAAAAACACTCCCGGCATAAAAAGAAAGAAGATGAGAGGACACAAAAGCAAGCCAGATGAGAATCACAGCAAGGAAAACAAGGAAGAAGGAAGAAAGAAGAAAGGACCTAATTATGCAGAAAGTGGGTCAAGAGAATGAAAGTCTGTGGTACCCTAGCCTCTGTCTTTCTTTTACCCAGGAATGGGGCCATTGCAAGTTGTATGTACCTGAATGTGTGTTTTGGTACTAAACAACTTATAACAGTAGGATGGGGGATAACAGAGAATGCTGTGAACCTCTCCTTACCAGTATGAATTGGCAGGAAATCCAGGCCATCACTCCTTGCGGTGGGATCATGCCTTTGTGAAGACAATCACTAAGTCTAGCCTGACACCCTGCATCACACTCACTCTTAGGACCAGCCTGGGAGAATGCACCAGGAGGCCTGGTCAGCACTTCCACTTCTCACACTTACTAGCTATGAGACTGGAGAAGTTGTTGCATTTGTTTGTCTCAATTTCTTTATGTGAAAAATGGCAGACAACTCATAAGGCAGTTCTGAGGATTAAAAAACAATAATGACGTAAAAAACCATTGCATTGTTATCGAGAATAAAATTAGGACCTAAGGGCTTCCCTGGTGGCGCAGTGGTTGAGAGTCCGCCTGCCGATGCAGGGGACATGGGTTCATGCCCCAGTCCGGGAGGATCCCCCATGCCGCAGAGCGGCTGGACCCATGAGCCATGGCCACTGAGCATGCACGTCCGGAGCCTGTGCTCCGCAACGGGAGAGGCCACAACAGTGAGAGGCCCGCGTACCGCAAAAAAAAAAAAAAAAAAAAAATTAGTGCTTAAAAAAATAGTTTCCCTCTTTCTATCACCTCCTTTTCTTCCCTTTTACTTCCTTCCTTCTTCCCTGCTGTTCTTCTTCCCTGGGTCTGGTGTTAAACTTCTGTCTAGATAGTTGATACTACTGCTGTTTCTGTTGTTGCTATCATTATTTTTTAGTCACCATGATTGTTGCTGGTGATGTCATTATGCAGTTTTCTCTTTTCTTTCTTCAGAAAACTCCTGCCCTGAACTCCAAGGATACCTACCTCTCTCCCAAGGACCTCGTTTAGGGGATATCCCCCCATCAAAAACCCTGCCCTGTTTCCTCTACCTGTATCCTGTATGGGCAGGGGTGATCGGAGCACTGGTCCTTATCCCAATGATTACAGTGCTATTTCTTGCCAGGAGGTGCCCCCAAATGAGAGCAACGAGGCTCTCTCCAGGCTTTTTCACTCCTCCTGGAGTCTTGGGACAGGGTCTTGGGTTTTAATATACTGTTTTGCCCTATTTTTAAACCCATTCCATTAAAGGTGGATCAAGCAGCAGGAAAAAAGAATCCAAGGTAATATCCCCAAAGATAAGGTTTAATTTAGTTTTGTTTGTTGGTGGTGGGTGTTCTTGCTAATCAGTCTGTCCATGTCTGGAGCTCAGGTTGAATCTCATTGACAATCTGACTATGGATAGTGAAGACCATCTTTTCACAGCAACCCAACCTGAGATGGCATCCCCTCCTCTAGCTGACTGGATCAGGCAATGAACTTAGAGGCTCCAAAAGGAACTCTTTCAGCCAAGCTGGACACATTATTTCTTTTTCCAGCCCAGATGAACCCTCTCATCTCTCGTCTCTGATGATAAGCCCTATTAAGGCTCAAGCTTTCATCTGCCTGTGTGGTATCAGGATTTGGGGGATATGTGGCCTCAGTCCTGTGTTTGGGTGGCATGTGTCTGTGAGACTCTGCTGATGTAAACAGGTTTTATAAAATAGATGATGACAATAAAGATAAAAATATAAAGACAAGTTGTATAGGGCATCTACTCTGTCAGCATAAGGGATTCTGGAGAGATGATGTCTAATTCTCCTAATAACCATGGTAGTTAGGGACTGTTATCTCATTTCTTAGATAAAGAAAGAGGCCCAGGGAGGCTGAACATCTTACCCAAAGTCAAACATGCAACTGCTAGTGAGAAACAGAACTAAGGTTTTCTTTACATTTTGTGTTTGTCTCTATCAGTTAAAATATTTTCAGGTGGTATTATTCCCCTTACCATACATTAAGTACCTGTCAAGTCTCCAAGAGAAGGGAGAAAAGACAAAAAGACAAGGGACCCAGGGGAGCACAATGCTCACTAGTCTTGCAGGGACTGTCCACTCCGGTGGAAATGAAAGGAAGACCTACAGGAGATAACACTCAGCTCCGCCATCTGATAAGATATCTTCCTGCCACCTGATTTGCAGGACAGAGGTTTGATCTCGAGTCCATATGCTTCATCCGTCTCCACCATGTCTCTAAAGATAACCTGGAGCCTTCTTCTTGGAGACATCTTCTGTCCTTTCCAGATCTCACCTAGTGAGAAGCACATGATAGGTGTGTAGAATAGGGAGATGGGGATTTCGGACCTTCTCTTACTTTTTCCACTATTTCTGCATTCAAAAGTTAGGTGTACTCAGTTTAATAACTGTCATCACTGCTCAGCTCATTTTTTAAAATTCAATGGTGGTGATAAGTCCTTTATTTATTTATTCTCTCACTGTGCTTTCACATTCCTCCGTATCCCCCTCAAATCCTGGCCAAGACTAGAAAGACCCACAGCTTTCACCTCACTCTCTAACAAGGCTTGGAATGATCTCACAGGTTCTAGACATAGGATCCAGATGCAGTATTATTGAGATTACTAGGTACTCATCCCCCAAAGTTGTCCGTCCATTCTTTCATTCATTTATTCATTCAGTAAATATCTATTGAATGGTGAAGTGATTGAAAATTTAGACTTTGGAATCAGATTGGCTGAGACTGTACTCTAGCCCTGCACTTTATAAATAATATAAACCTTGCATAAGCTAATAAGCTTCTGTAGGCTTTCTTTATCCCTTTGGTAAAACGAGGTTAATACTGGATACATGTTAGAATTAAATGCATGTCAAGCACTTAGTACACTTGCCTGGACCACATTTCGTGAAGTCAGAGATGGTTTCACCTCTGGGGAAAGCGTGTGTGTATGTATGCATGTGTGCACGTATCTGAGGGAAACAGGGAAAAAGTGGAATTTCTATGCGGCTCCACCTCTGTATGGCTCCTCATATATATGTATGTGACCTTGGACAAGTCCCCTAGACTTGCTGTGCCTCAGTTTCCTCATTTCATGGGATGAGACTTCAGTTAAGTATGTAAAACTTTCTAAACCATTCTTGAATCAGTGTCATTGCTTAATGAAATACTGTATCTACCTCTTGTCTTAGCCATCAGGGCTGGAGATCCAGGGACCTGGATCAGGGTTTTCCAGAAGCCATTATGAATTCTCTCAACTACAGCCAGGAACATTGTTCAATGGAGACAATGTGTGAGGGGGAGAGGAGACATAGTCATAAGACATTCATTGACTATTCTGAGAAAAATGAGCTCAGGAAAACCAAATGTTGGCCATTTTTCCTTTCTGACACCTCATCTTTCTTTCAGATTAAGCTAAGCTGGTGACAAGGCTTTGGCCTGGAACGGACCCTTCCCCTGCTAAGCCAGATTTAGAGGAGTGAGAAAATCATCCAGGATAAGGCAGCACGAGTGACTCTCATGCTGGCTTCATCCAGGGAGAAGGAATTCAGATCCTCCATCCCTTCCAGGTATCACCCAGAAAGCTAAAAATTAAAGACATGGCTTTAAGTCTAAGTGAGTCCATTATGGAAAGTTCTCCAAAGTCCAAAGAGATCTATTCGATTTTTTTAAAGCAAACTTTTTTTAAATTTTGGAAAACCGTAGATTTACGGAAATGTCTCAAAGCTAATGTAGAGAGTTCCTGTGTATCTTTCACTCCACTTACCCTAATATTAACAGCTTCCATAACCATGGTGCACATGTCAGAACAAACAAACCAACATTGGTAAATTACTATTAACTAAACTCCAGATTCTATTTATATTTCACCAGTTTTTCCACTATTGTCATGTTTTGTCTTGTTTGCGGTATGCAGGCCTCTCACTGTTGTGGCCTCTCCCGTTGCGGAGCACAGGCTCCGGACGCGCAGGCTCAGCGGCCATGGCTCACGGGCCCAGCCACTCAGTGGCATGTGGGATCTTCCCGGACCGGGGCATGAACCCGTCTCCCCTGCATCGGCAGGCAGACTCTCAACCACTGCGCCACCAGGGAAGCCCTTTTGTCATGTTTTGTTCCAGGATCCAATCCAGGGTACCACATTGCATTTAGTCTATTTGATTTTTAATGTGTCAGTATTTACCTTTTGACCTAGAGAGTTATGTGTCTACTAAAATAGTCTGGAATTTGAGCTCTAACTTTAACATCCTCTTTTCTAGAACAGTCTATTCCTAGAGCAGCTCTATCCCAAGGATGTGGTCAGGATGCTCAGATTCTATCTGATACTCTTATGAGAAACTGTTCTGACGTTTTACTCCTCAGGTAGGTGGTTAACTAGTGAATTTCCTTGCCTGAGGAATGCATTAGTTGTGTGCCAGGCAGCATGTTAAGTGCTTGTACAAACTATCTAATTCAACTTTCATAGCATCCCTTCGAAGTTGGTACTATTACAATTATTATTTTCCAGATGGAAAGATTAGGTTCCAGACGGGTAATAACTTGCCCAAGAGAACACTTTTAGTAAATGGTAGGACCAGGATTGAACCCAGTCTTCTACTTGGAAGACACATTTGCTTTCTCTGATGTTTCCATTTTAAGGCCTCTGCTTTGCAGAGCTCTACCCTAGAACTCCTATAGTTTCTCTTATGTGTATGTGGAATGGTTAACAAGACTCACATACGGTATCCTTAGATAGAATTAGCTCAGGATTAAACGCTTCAAAGTCTCAAGAGGAAAATGTCAGTGGATCCAGGTGATGGATCTAAAATAGCAAGTAGATCTTGAAGTGATCCAGAATGCATGGTGTAAGAGTTTATCTGCATGATATCCCTCCCTCCACATATACATAGTTACAGAAGCCTGGCATTTTACTTCCTGAATGAACAGAGGGCTATGAACACATTTCCCCCAGTGGCTGGTAGGTATTTCTTTGGGAAGAGAAAAAGCACAAATAACTGGCAAAGGGAAGATCAGGATCAGGGTGTAGAAAATCTGAGCTGAGCACAGAGTGTAGGACAGCAGCAGTCAAGGAAAAACCAGGGAGATTGCGCAATCAGGCTCAAGACATTTAATCAATTTTGGTAGAAGGGGTGTGTGTGTGTGTGTGTGTGTGGTGTGTGTGGCTATGTACAAGACCAGTTTGAAGAGACAGAAGTAGGTCATATATAAACATAGCTCTTTAGACATTTACAGGCAGTAATCAATTCATTCATTCATTCACTCATTCATAGAACAAACATTTATTAAATACTTTTGATGTGTCAGGTCCTGTGCCAACACAGATTTCTGGTCTTGGTCTGCTTTTCAAAACTTTAACTAGACCCCCCTTGTGTACATGTATATGTGAGGCCCCAAGAATTTCATCTTTCTGGAAAATAATAACTATTTTTTGATTTCTGTTAAAGGAAAGGAGAAGCTAGTTTCTAGGGGACACACAGTATCAGGTAAATCAGTGGAGAGCACTCTGCAGGGAAGTCCCAATCCTAATAGTAGGAAGAAAACACAGCACTGCCATCTTTCAGTGTCCAGGACTCTTCAGGGTGGAGCACATGTGGGAGTTCCAGATCATCGGCGATGTCCATTACTGCATCTTCTCTCTTCCTTCCTGAGTATCACAATAATTAAGTTGAAAATGAGAACTGCACATCTAAGCGTCAGGGTAAAGTGAGGGATCTGGAGGGGATGGGCTTGGTGTCTTCTGGGTAGACGTATGACGAACATTGTCAGGAAGATCCAGAGCAGGTGTGCTCTGCCGAGCACGGCCTATCACCACTAAAATGGGCAATGCTAGTACAGAAAAAGGACCGAACTATGGGGCCACAGACAGGAAGGGCACATACTCTTGGGAAATACCTACTGCAGCAGTCAAGAAGGGAATAGAGTCACCCAAGAAAGCTCGGGTGGTGAGGGACACGCAGAACACAGGATCCACACTGCTTCATTATACCCTCCAGAAACAAAAGATGTGCCCCAAATTCCACTGGCTTGTGGATTGTGTACAGAGATGGGCACCTCAAACTGCTCCCTGGGCAGAATGGTTGGGGAGGCTATAAAGAGAGAATCTGTTCAGCACCTGAAAGTCAGGTATGACTTGAAGGAAGGTGAGAAGAAGAAATGATCATGGCAGAGACAGAGATGCTGCGTGGTGCAGGGAGAGAACATCTGCAGTGAGTCTGCTCTTGGCTTAGAAGGATGCTCTGACAGGGCCCACACCAGGAAGGTTTAGATGTATCTGGAGTTTTCTGCTTGGCTCCATGAGATGGAATTGGTATTAAGGAGAGAACTGTTCAGCTGGAAGTCAAAAAATGTTTCCCTCTCAGGAAAGGAAATTTGAGCAGGGCTTGGTATTCACAGGAACTGATTTATGCCCTGTAATTTGTATAAAAAGGGAGAATTGGCTGGGGGTGTGAGTGTCCGGCTGCAATTGCCTTTGTCTGTGGGTCGTGGTAAACCTGGGAAGAAGCCAGCATGGATTCAGCTGGGCTCTGGGGTCAGGGGATCAGACTGATTGATCAGTGATGTCAAGATCAGTGACCCTAGCACATTTCTTGATCAGGAATTTACAAGAAAATTGATCTGATATGGCTTTTGATTTTTGATGATCTTGGCCATTCCTTGACCAGAATCTCTGTGGCTACAATGGCGCCTGCTGGGTTCAGCACTGGAACATGACCAGCAAACTGGCCGACAGACAAAACTGAGCAGAGGGTACAGCAAAAGACAGCAGCTGCAGAGGTTCATCATGTGTGTTATTTCTCACCACTCCAGCCACTCTGCCAGACTTTGCTGATCCATCGTGATGTTTTTTCTACTGAGCCCAGGCATCACCTGATGACCCTTATTAAGACAAAGCTCAAGATAGACACTATGTATTATTCATGGTAGGCTGTAAAGATGAAACCTGTTAGCCATCTGGGAGACAGAGGCAGGGAGGGTCAATGGGACACTGCCATGCAGCATGGGACATTCATTCATTCATTAATTCATCTCTGTATTGATTAGTTTAGAAAATAATTACTAAGAATCTATGATTCTACTACTGGGCTATCTACTGGGTTTCCTGCTAGATACTGGGGACTATAAAGATAAAAAACCTTGGGACTTCCCTGGTGATGCAGTGGTTAAGAATCCGCCTGCCAATGCAGGGGACACGGGTTCGATCCCTGGTCCGGGAAGATCCCAAATGCCGCAGAGCAACTAAGCCTGTGCACCACAACTACTGAGCCTGCACTCTAGAGCCTGCAAGCCACAACTACTGAGTCTGTGTGCCACAACTACTGAAGCCCACGTACCTAGAGCCCCTGCTCTGCAATATAGAGAAGCCACCACAGTGAGAAGCCAGCGCACCACAATGAAGAGTAGCCCCCGCTCACCACAACTGGAGAAAGCCCGCGCAACAATGAAGACCCAATGCAGCCAAAAATAAATAGTATAATAAAATAAAAACTTTTTTAAAAAGCTTCATATCTATTGTAAATAATTCACTATTGTGGGAAAGAGAGAAAGAAAGCACAGATCATTTCAAATAGGATTTCAAACATGTTGCAGGAACACAGAGGAAAGTGTGGTCAACACCACACAGGGCTTCTTTGAGGTGGTGACATTTGAGCTTGGTCATAAATGAGTGAAAGAATGAATGAATGGGAGATGGATAAATAGTATAGTTTGTGTAGTTGGCAGTCTAGAGGAGAGATAGTCCAGGATATTACTTCTTTTTGAAGATTTCATAGGCTACATTTGGTCAGATTAGATAATTTTTTCATTCTTAAGGTAAACAGACTGACTGATAAACACAAATGACAATCTAGCTAGAAAGGAGGAGATAAAGATCCAGGGAAAGAGGAGAAGAGAGAAAGATAATTTATTTTATGAAAACCTCTCAAAATGGCCAAAGGAGGAGTTAATTCAAAGTTGCCCTCTGTTGGAAAAAAATAGGAAGGGAGGAATATTATTTTCCACATTAGGAAGAGGAGCCATCTGTTGATTTTTTCCCCCTAGTGTCCTCCGTGTCCATTCACTCTTCTTATAGAAATTCTACCAAGATTGCTTTCTGGGGAACCAGTTCCTCACCACTCTAAGCACATGTGCTTTGGCTCCAACTCTTATTTAAGATGTGACCTAGGTCTGACTGAATCAGAATATTGGCATTAGTTATGTCTTACATTTTTATCCAACCTGACAATCTCAGCATTTTAATTGGAGTGTATAAATCATGTACATTTATAGTGTTTATTTATATGATTCATTAAATCTACTACCTTGTTCTTTGTTTTCTGTCTTATCTCATTGTTCTGATTTTTTTCTGCCTTCTTTTGAGATAACTAAGTATTCCTTATGACTCTATTTTGTTTTCTTTAGGTATTAACTATAAATATCTTTTTATTATTTTATTTTAGTAGTTGTTTGGGGGTTTACAGTATACATCCTTAACAAAAGTGATATTATACATGTCATGTATATTATAAGAACCTTAAATGTAAGTGTACTCAGATTTCATGCATTTATAATGCATTTCTCCTTTATATAAGTTATAAACCATGTACTGCATGGTTATTTTGTTTTAACAGTCAATTGTATTTTAAGGATTTACCTAATAAGAACAAAATCATATATGTTTATCCACATAGTCGCTGTTTCCTATACTATTATACTTATTTCTTTGTTTAAATTATGTGTGGTAGGCAGAATAATGCTGATTCCCTCCCCCCCAGAAAAGATGTCCATGTCCTAATTCTTAGAACCTATCAATATTTTTCTTCCATGGTAAAAGGACTTTACAGATGTGATTAAGTTTAGGGACCTTGGGATGAGAACATTATCCTGATTATTTGGATGGACCCATTCTAATCACATGATTCCCTGAAAGTTAAGACCTTTTCCTGGCTGAATTCCGAGGCTGAGGTCAGAGGTAGGTATGATTATAACAGAATAGTCAGAGGGTTGTAGCATTAATGCCTTAAAGATGGAAGAGGAGATCATGAGCCAAGAAATGTAGTTGACCACTAAAAGCTAGAAGAGACAAGGAAGCAGATTCTTCTCTTGAGGCTTCTGAAAGGAGCACAGCCCTGCCGAAATCTTGATTTTAGTCTAGTGAGACCTAGTCAGACTTCTGATTTACAGAATTGTAAGTTAACACATTTGTGTTGCCTTAAGCCACTAAGTTTGTGGTAAATTTTTTTACAGCACCAACAGAAAAGTGAAACATCATGTATTATCAGCAGAGATGATATTACCTCCAAGTGGGTGAAACTGATTTTTGGGGGTGGGGGCAAAAAGTATCGCTTTTAATGTAGAAAGCCAAGATATACATGCAGTGCATGAACAAGTATACATTGTATCTTTGGTATTAAAATTTTATGAGGTGTCAATTGGGGAAAAAATGTTCAAAAGACTCCTTAGGGGGATGATAATGAAAAACAGTTGAGAAACACTGGTTTAGATGCATATTTCCATCTGGCATCACATTTCTTCTGCCTGAAGTCTTTCTTTTATCATTTCTTGTAGTATAACTACCATTTTCAGGTGACAAATTATTTCAGTGCTTGTATGTTAAAAAAAAAAAAACTTTAATTTTCCTTCATGTTTGAAAGATGTTTTTGCTGGGTAGAGAATTCTACACTGATGGGTTTTTCTTTTTCTTTTTTTCCTTTCAGTACTTCAAAATGCTGCTCCACTGTCTTTTTTGTTTCTGACATAAAATCTGCTGCAATACTTATGTTTGCTCTTTTGTGGTTAACATGACCTTTTTCTTTGGCTACTTTACAGTTTTCCCTTAATCACTGGTTTTGAGAAATTTGATTATGTTGTGCTTTGGTGTAGCTTTCTTGGTATTTCTATGTTTAGGATGCATAGAACTTCTCAGTTTGTGTATTTATACTTTTAATAAAATTTGTCATTATTTCCTCAAATATTTTTTCTCTACCCTCTCTCCCCTGTTGGGTACTCTGCATTAATGTATATTAGGTCACTTGAATTTTTCATACAGCTCACACATGGTCTTTTCATTTTTTAAGACTTTTTAATCTGTCCATTTTGGGGGCTTCATTTCTATTTCTATGTCTTCAAGTTTACTAATTTTTTTAAAGTTACGTTTAATCTGCGGATATACAGTGGATATACAGATGCAGAGGGATAGAGGACCATCTCTGTCTAGATCTAAGGTCAACCCAAGGCAGGACATGGGGTCCTGGAAGAATGGAACATTCCCACATTCAAAGACACCGTAGAATTTTCTCTCAAACATTTTAGATTAAATGACAAATTTGATTTGGTTTATATTTATATCTTACCTGTCTCTATGTAATTTTTTTAAAGATATGAAATAGAGTTATAATAACTTTTAATGTCCTTGTCTACTAATTCTCACCTCTGTGTCAGTTCTAGTAAGTTTCAACTGATTGATTTTTCTCCTCATTATTTTATGTTTTGTTTGCATGTCTGTTAATTCTTAATTGAATGGCAGGCATTACGAAGTTTACTATTGTTGAGTGTTTGATCTGTGTGTATTCAAGTAGGTAGGTAGATAGATCTTTTGAATCTTGCTTTTAAGATATGTTAGACATGACCACAGCAGTGTTTATTGTAGGGCTAGTTTTGCCTCATTTCTGAGGCAAGACCCTATGTTGAGAAGAAAACTGAGGACCTCTTTGAGTTCAACAAGGAAGAGTGCTATACTTTATCAGCTGTGTTTATCATGCACAGAGGATGGGAATGGCAGGACATTTACTCATTATTTGTAACTCATATTATAGAAATTAATGCGCTAAAGAACAAAGAATGAAGTACAAGACAAAAATGAATACCTTGAAATTTCCCTAAGAAGTTGGAATACTCCCACTAGGAGGAGAGCAGGAAAGATGACTGAAGATATTATCCACATTTTAAAGAAAGTGAGGTTCAACAATGTTAAATGACTTGTTTAAAGTCAATCAGATTTAAATGAAGAACCAAAGTTTGCATCACATTTAGACTGACATTAACTCCATTTAAAAAATTGCCAATGTAGTAAGAGAGATGGCAGAAAAATGACTGAGTTACTGGGTTAGTTGTAGCCTTACAGGAGTTTTTCACTGTCCCCCAACTACATTATGTGGGTCACTGCTTCATTCAACCATTCTAGGTTAGGGCCAGACCTGGAAAAGGGAAGCTGAGAAGGTAAGAGATGAGAAATATATGGGTCTGATGGGTGTGTCAGGACTTATAAAAGATAGAGACATAAAGGAGATGCATAGGCACTATTTTTAAAGGTACATCTGAGCTCAACAGGAAGGAGTGCCCTGAAAAATTATCAGTATATGCTTTGAGCATGGTGAAAGGGAGATGAGGGAGTGTAAATAGAGGTCACTATGCCAACAACTTTCCAACGACCATGACTAAGACCTTGGTGGTATGAAATCCTGCTGGGCATATTTTTTGTTGTTGATTGTTTGTTTTAAGTCTAGAATCTCTAGGTGAAACTATTCTTCCCACAATCTGAGTGTTCTTAGTGAGACTGTTGATGTCAGTCCCTCACTCCCTTGTAAGTGTGATTAGTCCGTGGGATGAGCATATCTTCATAGAACCAATCAGAACCTTTCCCTGGAGTGGATATACAGATGCAGAGGGATAGAGGGCCATCTCCGTCTAGATCTAAGGTCAACCCAAGGCAGGACATGGGGTCCTGGAAGAATGGAACATTCCCACATTCAAACCACACACATTGTCATCTCACTTTTTATAGGGGTCCTTCTTAAGAGCCCCCAAATTTGAGAGTCATTTGGGGAAACATGATTGTGGAGCACATTCCCATAACCTTGCCCCAGACTTTGCCAACACCACAACCGACATTAGAGCACACGTCAAATCAAAGACAATATAGTGTAGCCTATAAGAGTTGGGGGCATACTGTTTAAATGCTCTTTGATCTTTGATAAGTTTGCTTATTTAAAAAACTTGTTTTTAAGTATCTACTATATTTCAGGGACCATTTTAGATACCTGCAATAAAACAATGAACAGGACAGATAATCTCAGCTCTCAAGGAACTTCTATTCTGGTTAGAGAGGCAGAAGTCATGTAAAAAATTCATTAATTCAACAGTTACACATCTCTGTGCCTTGTTTTCCTCCCTCATCCGTGAAATGGAGGCAGTGACAACATCCACCTTTTTCATAAGAGTCAGATGTCCTAAGATGGAATTAGTTGGAGACATCCCAGCTCATTTATCACTGTTTACCATTGTTCCCCATGTACATTCTCCTTAAGAAAGGCGGGATTCTAGTGGTTCAGTTCAAGGAGTCCCTGGACCTCAACATGTCAAAGAGTTCTGCAAGAGTCTGGCACAGGACAAGGCATCCTTCCTGTGCTCTGAGCACAGACCCCAAGCCGGGTGTACCTAGTCATGGTCCTCCACGAAGTCCTCCTTCATTTTTGACATGCATATCAGAGAAGGCGAGAGAGGCCCTAGGCATCAACCTTGCCATTCAGCCCCAGCTCATTTGCTGGTACTGCCTTCCTATGTCCCTTACCTGGAGGGCCTGGGAGCATTGTCTGCAGTACCTAGAGGTGTCTAGATGTACCTCCAGGTTCAGACATTACTATCCCTGCTTTTCTGGTTTTCATTTCCTCTTCTTGTCTGCTAGGCTTTTGAAATACATATTGCAGCCACTTGTTGCCCTGTTTTCTAAGCTGCCTTGAACTGCTGCCAGGAGCAGTTGCCAGAGGAGCAAATGACTAAGTCACTCTCCTTTCAGCCTCTGGCAGGACTGGGAATTCACTTGGAGATGGGGGTGGGTAGCAAAGGCCCAGCCATCCTGAACCAATCAGGAAACCACAATAAAAGTCCCGACCAGGGAGTCAGTCACTCACTCTCAAAGCCCAGAGCTGAGCTCAGCTTGGAGGTGACGACCAGTCTGGGATGCTCTGGTTTGCTCCTGCGGAACCACATAAGAGGCAGAGAAATTGGGCAGAAAGGCAGACCCATCAAAGCCGCCTTCAGGGGATCCCAGGGTCAGCAGGGAAGAGATACTCACTGTGTTTATGAGCCAGGAAAGACCACAGAAGAGCAGAAAAACAACAGGATATGAATCAGAGCAGGCAAAGCCAGGTGAACTAGATTATAAATAATAATAATAAAACAGCTAATGCCAACAGAAAACTTACTTTGTGCTGGACCCTATCCTAAGCACTTTAAAAGGACTAATTCATCCAGTCCTTCCAATAACCTTATCTGGTAGGCTCTATTATTCCCATTTTCAGAAGAGGAAACAGGCAGAGGGAGATTTTAGTTGGTGTACTTGGTGATGGCCCAATGTTTCCCCACTGATCCTCTCTTACCTAGACCTTTACAATGTCCGCCTCCTTGGTCATCCTGCTTTCTATATGCTTTTCCCAGATGGTTCATTGGTTGATATGTACTCAGAACTTGTACTGAGTTTTACCAATAATTACATGAGGTTGGAAGTGGATCCTTCCCTGATGCAGCCACCAGATGAGATCTCAACCCTGGCTGACACTTTTGATTGTACTTTGAGACCCCATGAAGCCAAAGACCCATCTAAGCTGTGCACAGATTCCTGACCTTTATCCGAATTCACCTCCATCAACACTTAGAAGGAAATAATGGGGAGATGCTGTACTCATACTAGATAGCCTTGATCATTTTGTAAAAGCAAGTGCTCAGGTTATTTGCTGAAAGTGAGATAGGAAGAGGCTTCCCAGAGTGCCAATACTGTCAAAGACAATGAATCATCAGTAGCTCTACATGGATCTTCTCCTCGTGAGAGCTTTTTGTTTCTATCTGTATTTAAAGATAAAGATTAAAATGTTCAGAGAGATGAAGTTAACAGTTGATTGTCACTCAGGTCAAACATGGCAGAATTCGGAAACCGACCCAGGTCCTAGAGTCATGGAGTCACACTGATGTGTGACTGGAAGCTTTTTTGGCAGATGCCACAGGGAAGGTGCGTTCTCTGCCAGAGCTGTTTTGCTGCTTTGTATCAAGAGTGCTTTAGAGACTGTTGTAGGGGGCATGGTGGGTCTAGTCTCAGAGGAGGAGAGGAGGGAGTGGGATATAGACGCAGGCAGAAGAAGAAATGTTCTTTTGCTGAAAGGACATGAAGTAAACTAGTGTAGTCAAGGGAAATCTTTCAGGAGGTGGAAGATACCCAATGTACAAATGTTGTAGCTACTGGAGCATCTGCACACAAGAAACCATGGGCTTCCTGGAGACTTCAAAACAGACAGCTCAGTAGAGATAGTGGTAATGATGGGGGATGAATGAATGTCTCCAATTACAAGGCAGATCATGGAGTAAGATGGTGAACAGGGATATGTAGGCCAGGGATATGGGAAACCTGCCCAATGCACTCCAACAAGCTTAATGTAAATGTTCATAGATTGACGGAATCTTTGTGACTTCTGGATAAGGCATCACCAGCCCTGAAAGAAGAGCCTTAATTTATGCTTCCATCTTTATGAGCCAAGCGGTTGATACCAAGTTTTCAGGAAGAATTTAGGCTTTGAGTTCATTGTTACCACTGCTAGCTCAATGCCTACAGAGATCCCAAGCTAAAATGGTATGATGCCTAATGGTTCAGAATTTGCACATCCGTCACAGGGGTCTACCAGGAAGGATGCAAGAGTTTCCTAACTTTCAGCTGAAGAGTGATGGTGTGCTCACCTTGACTTTCCAGGTCTGGGTAGGTAGGCATAAGACTCTGGGGTACCAGCCCTCTATGATACTAACAGAACTGCTGCTAAGAGGGCAGCAAGTATGCTTCTTTTATCATTTTTTTCCTTCTCAATGCCTGGCTGTGTGTTTGGCAACTAGCAGGTGCGTTATGAACATATGTTGAGTGAATGAATGAGTGTGGGTTTGATCGTGCTTGTTGTGTGGTTCAGTCGCCTTGCAGTCTCTTTTAGATAAACACACATTTCGAATTAGACAGCACATACGCATTTCAGAGACGAAGGGTCTCGGAAGTCCAACCTCCACACATACACCCTCCTCTCTCCTGGCTTCACTCCCCATTCACAGAGGAAACCAACCTCCTCTCCTACTCCCCCCTCACACAAGAGGGAGGCCAGCTCTAACGGCCTTGGCCCCAGTTTGCTTGTATAATTAATGTGGGATTTTTCCTTCTCTAGTAAAAAATGACCTTGTCAAGCCAGAGATGACAAAATCTTGGTTACTGAGCGATTGTGGGCTCCCTGCTGGGATGGCATCCCGGGCCCTGCAAAGAGAAATCTAATAAAATCTGTGTCAGGGACTCCCTGGGTGCCAGGTCCCCTGCTGCCTGACCCCACGATCCCAATTTATTAGCCAAACCCAAGAAAGCAGACAAACCTCACTGGCTCCAGACAGGAGACTTCCAAGTGGGAGCTAGTGTGGCAGCTGGGACTAGGTTTCAGCAAAAATGACAAGGGAAATGACAGGAGGTGCCAGCCCGGCCAGGGAGTCTGGGGAAGCCCTATTCAGAGCATCCTGCTGCCTTGACAGGGCTGATTTTAACTTGGTGGAGGAATGTGTTAGAATGGCCCATTGGGAAAGGAAGCAGCTTCTTCTCTTTGCACTGTTATTGACTGGGCCATGGACCACATGCTTTGCGTTAGTCATGTTCCTGGGAGTCAGCAGGCGTCAGTAGAGGAATAGCCAAATAATACTATTTGCAAAGGGAGTTTCCATTTTGTAAATTGAGCACTTCTTCGTATGCCAGGGAGTTTTAAATATACTGTCGCTACTTACCCACCTGCACAGTCAAAACTCCCTGTGATGGGAGATACCGCTTATCATCACCCACTAGCTTCACCCCTTATTAGTTGAATGATCTTGGCTCAGTTACCTAACTTCACCTACAAAATGGGATAAGAGTATCACTCTTGTAAGTCTGCTTGTGAGGATTACAATATAAGAAAGCAGAATCAATCCACAAAAACAATAGCCTTTCTCTATAGCAGCAAAAATCAACTAGATGAAAAGAAAAAGAAAAGAAGAAGAAAGAAGAATCTATTCCAAATAGCCATGAGAATTCTGAAGTGTCTAGAAATTAGCTTAACAAATAATGCACAGAACATTTGGAGAAAGTGTTAAAACTCTATTAAAGGATATAAAAGATGATTTGAGGGATATTCCATACTTACAAAGGAGATGTCTTAATATTGAAAAGATATAAATTATCTTCAAATTGAACTGTGAATTCAATGCAGTCTCAATAAAAATTCCAGCTAGATATTTTTAAGGATCTAGAGACAAGATGAATGCATACAATTGTATATGGAAATATAAAAGTCCATATATAGCTAAGTGGGTTTTAGAAAAGAAGAGCAAATAGGAGAGGTATGCTGTACCAAATATTGAAATATATTACCAAGCCATAGAAATAAAACAATATGGTGGAGGCCCCCAAAATGGATACATACATGGGTGGAACAGAAGAGAAAGCTCTCAGTTCCCCAACCAGGGATTGAACCCAGGCCATGGCAGTGAAAGCCCAGAATCCTAACCACTAGGCCACTACGGAACTCCCAAGTGGGTAAAGTTTTATCCATCAGGTTTGACTGATGGTTCTGGAAGACCTGACTCACTATATGGATTAGGGTGGATATGCCTTCACTATAAATAAAAGGGTCCCCAAGACGGATTAAAGGCCACAAGATAAAAGGCCAAACTCTAAGGTTAATCACAGAAAATACTGTTATTGTGACCTAGGAGTGTACACAGATTTCTTAACCAAGTCTCAAAAAGCCCAAATCATATACTGCCAAAATTAAGAATTCCTGAGTATAATACATGACTGACATGATTAACAGACAGTTAGCAGATTGGGAGAGATTACTTGAAAATTGCTTACAAGTTTTAAAACTGCAAAAGGGCTAATATGTAGACTATACAAGAAACTCCCACACATCATCAAGAAATAGAGAACAAAGGCAAAAGGCATGAACAGGCAATACACAGAAAAGGCAGTGCTAATGACCAATTAATATATAAAGAGATATTGAAAGTCATGACTAAACAGAGAAATATGAGTGAAAAAAGCAACAAGATACTATTTTACCCCATCATATGGACAAAAATTAAGATAGCTGGATCATGTTGGGAAGGATGTGGGTAAACACCTTTTGTTTCTATAAACTGCTGTCAGAAGAATAGACTGATGCAGCCATTCAGAATAAAACTCCAGCAATTCTTTGTCTACTCCATTAGGCTGCAATCTCACTCTTATTTTTACAGTATATTTGAGAGAAAATGTGACACAAGTCCACAAGGGGACATACAGAAGATGTTCATCACAGCCTTGTTTGAAGCAGGACTTGTCAAACCATGGCCCTTGGGCCAAATTTGGCCACAACCATTTATTAGTGTACTGTCTGTGGATGCTTTGACGCTACTGCAGCAGAGTTGAATACTTGCAACTAAGACCTTAAGGACCACAAAGCCAAAAAATATTTATTATCTGGATCTTTGTAGAAAAAGTTTGCCAACCTTCAGATTAAAGTATCAGGGAACTATTACAGGCCACCTGGGAGTCCCACTGCTGAGGGAAAAGTTAAGTAAAATATAGTGGACATGTACTATGTAATACTATGTGGCTCTTATAAGCCATAAACTGTGTGAGTGTATACCTACAAACATGGAAAGCTCTTATAAAAATGATGCTGCTTGTATGAAAGCAAAAACCAAGTTCACAGTACTTTAGTTTTTATGCATTAAAAAATACCTGCATAACAATAACATTACACATTTTGCAAAGACATACACAAGTTCGAGATATAATATCAAAGGCATTATGAATGCTAAAATGAGGAGTGGGGACACATGAATAAAACAGAGCACCCTTTGCATGAGTCTGATGATAGAGGTATGCTATGAAACTAGAAACATGATTTGTTTATGCCCCCTGCCTAAGATCCAGGAAAGTAAATGTGGAAAGTGCTTAGCACACAATTCAGCACATCATGAATTTTCAGGAAACACTCATTGTCATCATCACCGTCGTCATCATCATCATCATCATCATCTTATTATTAATCTTTTAAAAGTCAAATTCTAACCATGAAGATAAAATTAGTGAAGAGCATGCATAAGACAATCCTGTCTCATCAGTGAATCCAGAACTAATAGACAGACAGTAGCTCCTTTTAGAGGAACCCTTTAGTGGTTACAAGGAATCCAGTTTATGGCTAAAACTCATGAATTGATGGGGAGGGAGAAAAGAGCTTGTTTACTGTTGTGGTCATTGTTTCTGCTCACCAGCTATTTCTAGCTCTTTGCCTTCCAGATTGCATGTTCTTGTCTTTTTTTTTTTTTCTTTTCTTGTCTTCATTTTGGTTAGTTGGAGCCATGCAACCAGTTCTGGCTGAGGAGTTGTTTGTGTAAGTGACATGTGCCACCTTTGGGCCAGGCATAATTGTTCTTTCTAGACCCTCCAGAACTCTCTTTCCCACTGTCAGAGTGGCTAGCTGCATTTGAGATGGTGGTTGCTTCATAGTCCTTGGGAGGCTACAATGATTAGAGCCCCCCTGCAGTATCACAATGAATATGTTCATTGAAGCCACTGAGATTCTTGGAGTTGTTTGTTACCCAGCATAGCATAGCCTATCCTGACTGATACACCTTCCAAATCCTCAACATGTGTTGAGGCACTCACAAAGATCTAGACACATAGAGTTGGAAAGAGTCAGAGGCCAGGTGATCCAACCCCCCAGCATGGATTGAGTGGGTAAATGTGTAAAAGAGGGGATGCAATATCAATAAAGAAGAGTCCACATCCCCCACAGAAGCTCCTATCATCTTAATTCACCTCTTAGTGTTACTGAGATTCTTCTGTTTGGGGCCAAATTTTCCATTCTTGCCACTTCCACCCCTTTGTATTAGTTCTGCCATTATCACTCTTTCACATAATAATCCTTCAGGTAGGGAAGTATGGCAGGCAGAATAATGGTTTCACAAAGATGTCCCCATCCTAATCCCCAAGACTTGTGAATGTGTTACACTACATGACAAGAGGGATATTGCAGATGTGATTATGTTAAAGATCTTGAGATGGAAGTGTATCCTGGATATGTAATCACAAGGGTCCTCATGAGAGGGAGGCGGGAGGGTCAGAGTCAGACAAGGGGATGTGATGACAAAAGCAGATGTTGCAGTGATGCGATTGCTGGGAGGAGGCCTGGAGCCAACGAACCCAAGCAGCCTCTGGAAGCTGGAAAAGACAAGGGACTGACTTCGCCCTAGAAGCACCAGAAGGAGTTCATCCCCGCCAATACTTTGATTTTAGCCTATAAACCCATTTCAGACTTCTAACATCCAGAATTCTAAGACATAGATATGCATTGTTTTAAGCCACTAAATTTGTAGTAATTTGTCACAGCAGAAACAGGAAAATAATAGTGAGATTAGTTATATTATTTCTTTGCATTTTCTGTTTCCAAATGAATTGCTTTTTGCTACACCTGGCTTCATTTTTAGCATGATTTCCTGATACTTTAAAAACTTGGTTTCACTATCTAGTTTGCGATAAATGGGATCCCTACAACTTTGGCTTCATTTTTATTCTGGTTGTGACCTAACAAAGGAAATATACAGCAAAATTAGCCCTACCCAGAGCTAGTCACTGTGCAGACCAAAGCCACAGGGACTGTGGGCAGCTTACTGAATTTGGGGCTTACACAGACTCTAAATCCTTTTCAGAGTTGATTTGGGGACTATTTGGAACCATCTTCCCAATCCCATAGTTGCTCAGTTGCTTCTTTTGGAATTAAACAAAGATTTTACCAATTCCTTCAGATTACTAAGTATGAATTTGTTAACTCATGAGTTGTGTAATTTGGTCAAAACGAACTACATGTAATAGTCTATGTTTCTGCTTTAATGAGAACTTTGACAAAACTTACCAGAGTTGAGAAATGCAATGGCCTTCCCTTTCAGACGTGACAACGAAATCATATGAATATCTAATTTTTCTTTATTGATTGGTATGTCCCAGGCCCTTTGCTGAGAACCAAGCAGTTATTGCCTTGTTTAATTCTCAAAACAGTCCTATGAAGAAGGGAATATTATTATTGATGTTTTATCGTGGAGAAAATGGCATTAAGAGATGTGTAAGCATCTCACAGCTAGGGGGTGAGGGAGCTGGGCTGAAACCTAGGTGTCCGAGTCTGCAGATGGTGTCTTAAGTTCATGCTGCAGTATCACCCATAAAGATATCTGTATGGCCCTCACTGGCCTCTGGCTTGGATTTGTCTGATTCCAGGTCCAGGGGCAGCCTGGAATGTGTGGACACTGTCCTTGGAAATGAAAGGGCTTGTCAGCTCATTTTTGATGGATCACATTTCTTACAATAAGCATAAAATAAATATTTTCCATTTGCTGAGTGATATTATCATGCCTCTCTGGGCTAAGCTTCGGAGGGGAGAGAGGAAACAGGTTTCATGGTTAGAGCTTGAGAAATACCTCTAAGGCAGTCATGGGTGAGAGGTTAGTAATGGGTGATTTCGGCCCCTATTCATGCTTACCTGGCACAGGAAGCTCTGGTGGTTTGGCTCAAACTCTTAACAACAAGCTCCTCATGTGTCCCCTTGAGTTGCTGGTCTGGTGGAGAATTTGTCTGAGAGAATTTTTTCCAGGAGAGACCCAGCTGCCCTTGACAGGAAAGGGAGAAAAGAGAGACAGAAGCATAAATCTCTGGCTTTCTGCCTCTTTCTTAGGAATCTGTTCTCTTCAGCCCAGATGTGTGGAAATGAGTAACTAGTGAGTTTCAAAGCCTGGATGAATATCATACCCCTGAGCAGACACGTGGGACCCCCTGAAGAGAGAACTGTCCCTTTTGGTGGAAACTATCCATATCCAATATTAAAAATTACATGAGCCATTATCACATGAAAAAATGCTCAACATCATTAGTCATCTGGGAAATGCAAATCAAAACCACACTGAGATACCACTTCACACCAATTAGGTTGGCTATAATCAAAAAGACATTCAATAACAAGTGTTGGTGAGAATGTAAAGCAATTGGAACCCTTATACACTGCTGGTGGGAATGTAAAATGATGCAGCTGCTTTGAAAAATAGTCTTGCAGTTCCACAAAATGATAAACGTGGATTTACCGTATGACTCAGCAATTCTACCCCTAGGAATATGCCCAAGAGAATTAAAAGGGGTTGGTTAGATGTAGTCTCTTGGGAAGTCTCAGTCATCTTGATAATCAGTGTCCCCTGTAACCTTCTGCCCTACCCTTGTTTATTTTATGCTGTATTCCCTAGTGATAAAACTCTATGATGAACTACCAGATGCCCACCTCCTACTCCCTTCCCACTCGGGCTCCCTTATCTAGTTGTTCTGAAATGGCCCCTGAAAGCATTTGCATTTGTGACTAACTCCTTCAATCAGAGAGAAGCATTTTGTGGGACATAACAGAGGGAAGAGGGCACACTGACTGAAGCAAATGCACCTAGAGTCGGCAGCTCTCAGAGATCTGGCATGGTCCTCAAGAGAGTCAAGAGTCACGGGATATGAATGACAGGTGAAACACTGGGAAACAAATTTCAGGGAGCAATAGTGGAGGCAAGTAAATAAATAAATAAATAACAACCCAAAAAACAGATGTTTCCAGCATAAAAGAGAGAAGGGTCTAACCCTCTGGGCCCGATCAACAATGAACCTTAGTGGAAGAGAGCTGTGAGTTCTAGGAATAGCAAAGTATAAAGCCTCATACTCTTGGGTCTTGAGATTTAAACACTGGGACTTCTGAATGGGTTTTGATTCCTTGGAGGGCCTTAGGAAAAGTGGCAATTCTCTTTAAGGGTTTTCTCTATTTGTAATTATTACCTTCAAGCAGGGTGTTTATAGTCAGCCAAGAGGTGGTTCCAAGCAATTCATCAGACTTGTCGGCATGGGTCTGATTTTAACTCACAGGCAGAGCTAAAATTCTCTCCCGTGGGAATGCTGGATCACATATTTATCAACCTGAAAGTATCAGCAAAGAGTTAGTGGGTATCCTCTAATTCCACATGCTGATGTATCTGACTGAAAGAATTCTTTCTAGTTGTTTTATTCCTTTAAGCTTTGTTTTCTTTGATAAATGCCCTCTCAAAACCAAAGGCAGCTAGTATTCTGCAATTTTTTCTCCTTCCTGACCATTTAATAGTATTTCTAAGACTTACTACATACATTGTTTATTTGTGTGTAGGGGATGAGTTTTAAATGTATATCAATCTGATAGATTTGAACCTGTTTTATTGTTTTCTAGTTATAATGCATTTTCTTTGTGTGCCTCTGCCCCCATTTGATTTCCTATTTTCTCTTAGAATATTCTAGCTTTTCCCCCCTTTTCTCGCTACTCTTTTGGAAGTTATATGTTGCTTATTATTTTAGTATTTATCCTTAAAGTTTTGAACATGCCTGATTATCTTAACAAAGTCTCATGTTAGGCAACTTATCTCCTTTCTTGGCATCACAAAGACCTGTGAAACTCTTTAACTGGGGTTCTTCCATCTTCATCTTCTATGCTACTTGTTCCCAGTATTTTACTTTCTCCCCATTATCAGCTATCCCCTCAAAAAAGGCATTATTATTACAATTATTAGATTTTAAAGCAAATTTTAAAAGATTTCCATTAAGTTTACCAGTTTCTTTCTTAACATTGCTTTTTACACTCTACTTCTTCCTTCTTGAATCAATTTCCATTTTTCTGAAGCATGAACTATTAGAAGAAAGAAACAATTTATGATCTGGGCTAAACACATAATATATCCATCATCCCCTGTAATTGTATCAGCATTTCTGCAGAATATGGATTATTATCCCCATTTTACAGATTAAAAAAGAAGGACATGGAGAGGAAGTTGACACACTTAACAAAAATCACAGAACTGGTACATTTTAGATGCAACCAGATGTTCTGTTCAAATACATCAAGGAAGCAGCATATTTGCAGTCAAAATGAAATATCTTAGACTAATCAAGAAACAGTTATGGGGTTTGGAGTACTTGTAGGCAGACCAGGGTACTTAAAATGAAGCGATTTGTACAAGAAACTTACAAACCATCCATTATCCCTGAAAACTTCATCAGCAGAGTGTTTTCCAAGCCTGAGGGTTAGATCCGGGCTGTAATTAATCTGGAGCGGGGAAGGGTGCCTGATGGGAGAGAGGAGGTAATGGTATTAAAATGGCCAGCTTGGCTTTACTCTTAACAAGTATCTGAATCTTACAAATAAGGAGAAAATGTTTGGGGATAATCTTTTAAAATTCTTAGCTACATAGTTTTTTTAAAAAACTTTATTTTTTTTTTTAGAGAAGTTTTAGGCTTACAACAAAATTCAGAGGAAGGCACAGAGATTTCCCATATATCCCCTGCCCCTACACATGCATAGCCTCCCCCATGATCAATAACACTCACCAGAATGGGACACTTCTTTTTTTACCAGAGATGAGCCTACAATGACCCATCATAATCACCCAAAATCCCTAGTTTACATTAGGGTTCACTCTCAGTGTTGTACAATCTACAGGTTTGGACAAATGTATAATGACATATACCCAACATTATAATACCATATAGAGTATTTTCACTGCTCTAAAATTCTTCTGTGTTCATCGTATTCATCCGTCTCCTCTTCTCACTGCATAGGTTTTTATTTTAAGTTTTTCAAAACATATCTGTGTCAGAGTGTAGGAAAAACACATTACACCAAAGCTCGTTCAGGGTGGATACATGTTGGCTGGTGATGATTGCGCAGATAACATTACGAAATTAGTGAAGAACAGAAAGAAGACATTAATAATTTGTCATCGTCTGTCATTGCCTTTGGTGGTGTTTGTTTGTGACTTGAAGCCCTTGGGGGTAATTATAATAATAATTTAAAAATTCAGCCAAATCAATGCTAAACAAGCAGTTCATAAACCGAACCCCACCAACTGTTAGACACGCAGCACTCAAGATAACATGCTCAATCTGTTTATGAAATCCACACTTCTCAAAAGCATGAGGTTCACTTTTGCAATTAAAGCTAAATCATTAAAACTGTAGCCTGTTGCTGGTGACACCTTTTGCAGCTCAAATCCTCCTTAAAACAAAACTTGCAGTCATTAGGATGTTGACAACGTGTTGAAAACACCCACATCCACCCTCCCTTGGTACCCTATTCTTTCTGGCTTGCACTTCAACAAGTTGACACCTGGCTTTACGGGCAATTTTAGGAGGCTGTTGATTCTGGCAACCACCCATCCTCGGGTGAGCTCAAGCAGAGATTTTCTTCTTCCAAATGAAACATATATCTTACCTAATCCAAGTGGCTTATGTGTGGAAGTTTCAACATCTGGGGGGTACTGTTGCTCAGGCCCTTGAATGGTGTGAGAATACCAGAGTCAAGAGTATTGCCATCACTGAAGGGCCAGACCACACTGTGCTTCTAATTCTGGCCAATGTGTGACCTTGGTGACACGACTCAATCTTTTTCTATCTTGGTTTGTTCATCTGTAAAATAGAATTGTAATACCTACCCCATGAAACTGTTAAACAAGCTCAGGGAAGACAAGTGAGGCTCTTACTGAATGATCGGTAGACGTTAATTATCACCTAGTTTCTAGTAGCTGAATTAGCCCGCACTTGAGGTCAGCATCAGATGGGTCAATGTCACGGCAAGGTCAGGGCAAGTGGGTAAATGTTTCAGTACCAGAGACTCTTGTCACTTGAGTTTTTTTAGAACAGAATTGACTTATTCTCATCATATTAGTACTTTACTACCTTTACTACCAATGGTGATTGATAATATTATAATATTGATAATGTTAATAATTCTAAGAAATAACCGACTAGCTGCAATATTAAAATTTAAACAAAGTTAGAAGTAAATGTGCCCACTTGCTCATTTAATTTTACCCTCCATAGCAACACTCTCAGTTTATGGTGCCTCATCTCCCTGACTTTACAGACATAGCCATATCTTCATCTATCCCCATGTCTCTATCTACATAACTCATCTACATCTTTAAACATACATTTTGCCAAGGATCATGCAATACACAGTGACCTAAAATTTGCTTATCTGGTAACATCATGAACATCTTAACCTACTGTACACACAGATCTTCCTCATTATTGCTAATCATTGAACACTAGTCTTATCTTAATCTGAACTTTCACCTGGCAACTTTCAACTTTCACCTGAACTTTCTCTGTGGCTTAATTACATTTGTATCATGGTCACAAGAAAGTTGCAAATGAAATAAGCATCAAAAAATCTACTTCTTAAATGAAATGTGTTCATCAGCTTCATGAAGGTGAGAAAATTAAGCTGCTTTCTGTTGCTCAGTTTTTTGGTGTCCAAGCTTCTTCTCCTTCTAGGTAGATTAATGCTTTGGTCTGCTGGGCCAGTGTGGACAATGCTAATGGACTTGGGAATGATGTCTGGGAATGTAGCTCCTCAGGTGAAAGCTCATCTAGGCTAAAGTTTCAGGCTGTCCATATCCAAAGGTTTGGAAGAACTCAGTGTGGCAGAGCTTAAACTTCTGTAAATCCCAAAGACACTATAACAATTTATCCTTTCCAGAGTTTGTAAAATATGCTTAAATTCAGAAATTCACTCTTATGTTCCCTTTATTTTACTTGAACTTGACAGACCCTGACCTCACATTTGGGAGTTGAAAAATATGGACCTAGTATACATTATGACTAATTCCCACTGAGGATACTAGAGGGGAATGCATGTACCAAAGTTAATATATGTTATCTTTGGAAACGCATGAACAATAGCAACCAGAAGGTCTATTACACTGATGACTCATGAGGCAATGAGGAGGAGGAAGAAGAGGAGGAAGAAGACAAGAAATGTGATGGATCCTTCTAGGGCACTGTGCCGTCCAATATGAGAGCTGCTAGTCATATGTGGCTAGGAGACACTTGAAATGTCGCTAGTCTCTATTGAAATGGGCTGTAAGAGCAAAATGCATACAATGATTTCAAAGACTTAGTATGAGAAAAGGAATGTCAAATATATCAATAATGTTTATATTGATGTCATATTGATATGATTATATTTTGCATTTGGTGGGTTATATAAATGATACTATTAAAATTAACTTTACCTGTTATTTTCACTTTTTAAATGTGGCTACTATAACATTTAAAATTACACAGGTGTTACAATAGCCAAGACATGGAACCTAAATGTCCATCAACAGGTGAATGGATAAAGAAGATGTGGAATACTACTCAGATATAAAAATGAACAAAATAGTGCCATTTGCAGCATCATGGATGAACCTAGAGATTATCATACTAAATAAGTTAGACAGAGAAAGACAAACACCATATGGTATCACTTATATGTGGAATCTAAAATATGACACAGGGGCTTCCCTGGTGGCGCAGTGGTTGAGAGTCCGCCTGCAGATGCAGGGGACGCGGGTTCGTGCCCCGGTCCGGGAGGATCCCGCATGCCGCGGAGCGGCTGGGCCAGTGAGCCATGGCCGCTGAGCCTGCGCGTCCAGAGCCTGTGCTCCACAATGGGAGAGGCCGCGACAGTGAGAGGCCCGCGTACCGCAAAAAAAAAAATAAATAAATAAAATAAAATAAAATATGACACAAATGAACTTATTTACAAAACAGAAACAGACTCATAGACATAGAAAACAAACTTATGGTTACCAAAGGGGAAAGGGTGGTGGGGAAGGGATAAGTTAGGAGTTTGGGATTAACAGAGATAAACTACTACACATAAAATAGATATACAACAAGGTTCTACTGTACAGCACAGGGAACTATAGTCAATACCCTGTAATAAACCATAATAGAAAAGAATAGGAAAAGAATATACTGAATATATATATGTGTATATGTATAACTGAATCCTTTTGCTGTACACCAGAAACAAACACACCATTGTAAATCAACTATACTTCAGTAAAAAATTAAAAAGTAAAATAAAATAAAATTACATATGTGGCTTACATTATATTTCTACGGGCAGTGTTGCTCTATAGCCTTCTTTCATGAAGAGATAAGGACAGTTTCCTACTTGTATGTAAATAGCATCTTTAGTAGGATAAGAATAGTTTATGCATTACTTACTTAACTGTCTCCTAAAATATCAATTTCCCCCAAAGCTTTCCTCATATAGCCTTGCCCCGCTACACACTCACGAATTATGAATTGGTGGATTCTAAGTGGAATTAGGCTCGCCCCTTAGAGCACGTGAGATGAAGGGAAATTAATGTGACTCATCTGTAAGATTAAGTTTGATTTAGAAAACCAATGATTAACATGACTGCCCCCCTCTCTAAATATACAAAGTGGAAAATCAGACTAAACAATCTAAACGGATAGAACCTATCATTCAGAGAGGTCTTGGGTATTGATGGAACTGTGGCCGCTGTTACCATTCTGGCACCTGTAAGTGCACCCAGGTGTTATGGTTTTTCCATCCTAGATGCTTCCTTCACCCCCATGAGATGGTTCAATGGGAGGGGCCACTGGAGCTCTCTCCAGGCACAACTGCAAGAGCACATAGACTGCGTGGAAGTGACTGGGTTCCTTAGGTCAGGCCCGATTAAGTTGCCTGCCTCCACGCTCCCCATCACCCCAGTCCATTGAGACCCTAGTCAAACGACACTCTCTTCCCTGATCTTGTGGATCCTGAGCTTATTCTGTGGGTCCTCTTCATGCTTACACCTCCATGCACGTAGCAGTGACCGAGAAGCCTGGCTGTATGGTGTCTGGGGAGAGAGACACTTGGCTTAATGACATCCACAGTCTATTTCCAACTGCTAAATTGCAGCACTGTGGGCCAAGACTGAGGATACCTATTACCATAAGACCTCTTAAGAAGAGAAGGCACACCAATGACACAGCTCTTCATCAGAAACTACAACCAGAGGCAAGTCAATAGCGGTGGCAAGAGGGGAAGTTTCCAGGGCCCCAAAGACAGGTATGTTATTGCACAGCCTTATCTTTAAATACTCAGGAAAGTAATGTGCAATGTTCCTGAAAGCATAAATATGATGGTCCTGGGAGTCAGAGGCAGAGATTATAAAGGGCTGAAGCAATATGTATGCTGGTGAAGTGGAAAGGTGAGCCTTGAGAGGGGTTCAAGCAAGGAAAGGAAGGTGGAGGTAGGAGGCAGTGCTATCAAAATAACATTGACAGCAACCACTGGACTACCGTGTCCATACTTTGCGTCAGACTAGAACTGCTTCACATGTGCACATTGGCTTATATAGTCTTTGGAACCACTCTGCTGTTGTTCTCTCCATTTGAGAGACAAGGGTTCTGTGGCTCCGGGTGGTTGATTGAGTTGCCCAGTATCCGAGCCAGTACATGGCTAGACCCGGGATGCAAACACAAGCCCGCTTGATTCCAAAGTCTCTGAATTTTCCACTATGCCAAGAGGCCAGGCGATGAACGCATCCTGTTCTCTTACTCTTCACCAGGTCGAGGATTATGTGAATGCTGTCCACGTAATTACTGTAAAATCACTTTTGGCTGAGCTATGGTGAATAGCAAGTTGATTTTCGCTTTGTAAATCTAGATCAGTGGCTCTCAACTTAAGACAATTTTGCCTCCCTCCCCCAGGGGACATTTGGCAATGTCTAGAGACATTTTTGATTGCCACCACGGGGGTGTGGGGTGCTACTGGCATCAAATAAGTGGAGGTCCAGGGAGTTGCTAAACATCCTACAACGCATAGGACAGTCCCTGCACCAAAGAGCATTACCCAGTCCCCAACGTCCATAGCATGGAAGTTGAGAAACTCTGCTATAGAGGAACGGCTTGGCTATCTATGTAATCACCTGCCTGATCCTGTCCCACCCAGGCCACTTTACAGCTTAGCTGGCCATTTATTCATTCAACATATATTTATTAAGCATGAATTAAATGGCCAACACTATATTGGTTTCTATAGATATACATTATTAAAAAACCAAATGATTTGGTTCAATATTTGTCAAAAGCGTAGTTGAAACCCATAAGCTACACGTTTAAGGGGTGTGTAATGGAGAAACTTTCTGTGATGAAGTAGCTAACACACCAATATTTTTGAGAATGCAATACATTGGGTTAGCCTTTCAATGTCTGTAAAAAGATAAGGAAGAAGATTAAAGAATGTGTCCATATCAGTTACTAAATTTGTATTTGCAGTTAAATCCACACTTACTCTGTATCGTGTCACTGTAATGTTTTTTGTCTAAGCAAATTTACTGGAAAGTACAAGAGCTTTCCTATAACATTGAGGGATTTGTTTGAAATGTATCTGCAAAGAATATTGACTTGTAGCCTTCAGATTTCTGTGTTAGCTATTGAAAATTATATATATATATATATATATATATATATATATATATATATATATATATATATATATATATATATATATATATATATGTTGGCTGGAGTGTTTGTTACAGAGAATTGTATCTATTTACTTATAATTTAAATACTGTTCATCATGAGTTGAAGAGTGTTCACCTATCTTGTGTTTATTAACCCATTGACTAAGGCATCACTAAGTTTGTGGAAAACAGTGGTCTTAGACTATCAATATTTTTCAAGGCTTTCCTCCTTGCATCTGTTTATACAAGTAAATATTCAAAAATACCATAAGGAGATTAATTTTTAAGGTATCTCATAGTCTTCCACAGCACTAGGGATTCAATGGTTAGTACAAATCAGACATGGTTCTGAACCCAAATGTCTGACAAGGGGAGACAAAAATCAAGGAAATAATCCCACAAAGAACTAAAACTACAACCGTCATAGATGCAATGACAAGGAGATCCAGAGCATGATGAATGAATAAAATTGAGGGCATGGTCCCATCTGAAGGGTCAGGGGAAGCTTCTCTGAGGAAGTGACAGGTGAGCTGAGAACTCATCAAAGTGGGCAGTAGTTATTCCAGGCAGAGGAAAGAGCTTGTGGAAAGGCCTGGGGTCAGGGAGAGTTTGGTGGGCGGTGTGGCAGGAGATAAGAGAGTACAGATGAGCGAGGCAGTGTGTGATGGACTTAAGAGGGCAGATAGGGGATGCACATTTTGGGTCCAGGCAGGCCATGTTACTGAGTTTATGTTTTCATCTTGCCATCAGTGTGGAATCTCTAAAATGTCAACATCGGAAGGGCAAAGAGAGAAGTGTGCATTTTGAGAAGTTCTCTCCAGCCATGGGGTGGTGAATGGATCATCATAGGAGCAAAGTGAAGGCAAAGAGACCATTTGGGAGATAACTGTGTCAGTCAGTAGAGAGATGCTGATGATTGGGAATAGGATGGTGGCAATAGAAATGGAGAAGTGTAGGTGAATTTGAGAAAGGTTTAGGAGGTAAAATCCATAGGGCTTTATCTATAATGGTTAGGCTATGATGGGGGCAGATGAGGGAGATGGTGGTGTGGAGGACTTGCTCCTGAATTTGGGGTTTTTATCTCATATACTGGGGGCATTAGAAACTATGGCTGATGATTCCGTGGATGGGTTCTGATGCACCTGAACTGTCTCCTATGAAAAGGAAAGGCAGAAAGACCTATTTTCCTATAATGGTATACTTTCTTGCCGGGTGCTTGTTATGGTCTTTAATACAGAGGAAGACAGCCATCAGCTCTGAAACAGTAGGGGAAATCTGGGACATTTAAATATTTAACTCAAAGAATTTGAGCCCTGCCAAGTCTTAATCACAATGCAAACCTTTATGCTCCTATTTCCTTCTGTGCCAATAATGACATTTGAAACAGGAAGGAGAAATCTACTGAAAATCAAGATCGCCCTAAGTGAGCACACTGGACAGTGCTTGTTGGGCTGTCTGCTTCAGCTGTTAATTTGCACAGGAATAGCTTCTGGGCTGATTCTGTGATGGGTCTGTTGTCAAGATCAGCCATTTAAAGCTTATGTGCATTTCTGCTTTCTGCACATGACTTATCACAAGGCCAAGAACGAGTGAATAGGTGCAGAAACTATAGCCCAAAGAAGAAGGAGATGGGACGATTGCCAGAAGCCAAGGAAAGGAGTAGGAATGACTAGAAGAGAGGTGAGGGGCAGAGTCCTCTTAGATGGAGGCAAGGTCTCAGTGTGAAGCCCGGGCAAAGGACAGCAGCACCTCAAGGGACTGCAGCCTGGGTCTCTAAAAGAACGCTGGAGTCTAGCCTGGGTTCAAATTCCATCTCTGCAAGTTCTGAGCCTTAAGATAAGTCACTTCACCCTCTGAACCTGTTTCTTTTGAAATCATAATGTCTCCGTTGCATGGTTATGAGAATGGGGTGATTTTGCCATAGATGGTGGGAAACCCTACACTTGCCTCCACGTCTGTTTAGCAAACATCTAGTTTTAAGGAATGAAAGAGTTCATATGAGAGCTTTCCTCTAGGTATTTTTCTGGACCAAAACGATATGGGCCCCTAGATGTCCACAGTCTTGGGTTCAATGCGTTAGCGGATTTAGTAACTTTCTCTCTTGACTAAATGCAAAGCAGCTGAGGTCGACATTTAGATGAATCTTCCAGTCTAACACACTCATCCTTCTGAATCAGCCGGGTGAGGTAATGGGGTGTTAGTCACATGCACACTGAGTAGTTAGGGGGTTTTAAACTACATCACTTCAATTTTTATTATTTCATCTGTTAAAATTAGGTTTTCTCCTGGAAGAGCTTAGTGACAATATTGCTGGCCTTTCTTCCAAAAACCATAAAGATGGCCTCTTAAATTTAGAAAACGCTGAAATTGTTGGAAAATTTTATTAAACTGTTTAGAATTTAAGACAGCAGCTTACAGCAAAGCAGTTAAGAAATAAACAGCTTCTCAGGGTGTTTTCCAGTCCCTTCATGAAGCAATAACTCAAAGTCTTGTCACATTTGGAAAAGGAGACGGATCAGGTGTCTAAACATCCTAAGTGTCTTTAAGGAAAACACTTATCCCTCTGGAACCATGAATCCAATGTTAACAACATGGTTGCTTGGTGAATTGTATCATAGCATTTTAGACCTGGGAAATACTTTATAAGTCATCTCTCAGCCATTTTCCCAAGTCAACAACATTTTTCTTTAGTTTATAAACAAGGGGTAAAGTTTCCCTTGTAAAAATGTTAAAGGCTAATTGCATCCATTGCACTTAGTGAACAATAGTCTGTGTTTTGTTTCCAGTCTGCACTCCTATCTGTGTCTGTCTTGCCCAGGTATCTGAAAAGACAACCACTTTCTCACCTGAAAAGATCTTTCTTTCTCTCTGACAGGATTAGGGTCTCTCTTCTGCCAAAGTTTATCTTTTTTATAATGTCTTCTGTGAGAATCTTTCCTCGCCTTTGGCAAAACCATACTCTTACCGGTACTGGGTAATCTTGTGACAGTGACCATACTTTTTCCTCTTTAGTATATTTCCCTTTAAATGAGTTCTTCAGTCTGAGGTCATATTTTGGCGGGGGCGGGGGGGGGAGTTAGGTGGACCATCAAGGCTGGCCATTAACAACATAGTACTGTAAGGTACCAAAGAGCTACTGTAAAAGAAACCTCACCTTACAGATGAGATAACCAGGGTTGAGAGAGGAGACACCATTTATCCAAGAACATGTAGGTACATAATAGCAGAACCGAAGTCCAAACCAGACCTCTTGACTCAGTCCAGCTTTGCCTCACTTAGGATGACATGTCAACAAGTCTGCAATCGACCACCTTTTGTGAAAGAACATGGCTCTTGGTTCACAATAGACATTCACTGAAGTCTTATTGAGTGAATGAATGGATGCTGAATGAGTGAACAAGAATATTTTCTTAGGCATTTGATTTTAAGTAAAACATTCATGCCATGTCACATGGCAGCATTCATGATCAGCAGTCATTGGTTATATATGATTTTTGTGGAAGTTATCAGGGATAAAAATAAGGGTCTCATCCTGGAACTGACTAGAGATAGGTCAGTGCAAATCAGGAAACATCTGATTCTGCTTTGATTCCAAATCTTGTTTGCCATGTCATCTAGCTGTGGATTTGGAAGTTAATTAATTTACTAACTCAGTCAAGGCCAATGATTCTGGAAAAGGTAAAACAGTGATATTGGATTGAAGATAAGAAGACATATCTTCAATTTTCCCACACTCAGTGGCTCAAGCTGGCCGGGGGGCTTTCTATTCCTGCCCAGGAAACTGGGACACTCTCTGTGTCACCTCCCAAAATTTCTCTCCTCCTTTGGCTTCTGAATATCCATTGCTCCCACTGATAGAGGTATTAATAGTCCTTTACATCCGTGCACTCAGTGAAATCACTTGGAAATATTTTCCTTTATTTACAGAAGCACCTGCTTTAATACCTATAGACCCCACTTCTCTCTCCCTAGAAAACAGGGGGCACACAACTGGATTTGTTAGAACAAAGTTAAATGAGGTTGAGGACTCCTTCATGGAAACTTATCCTTATGGTATACTTCAAAACTACTAACAGAGGAGAACTCTTAAAAATACTTGGATCTTTGCTAACAAAGAAAGAGATGTGCAGTGTTGCTGTAAGTTGGGTGTAAAATGGCTTAATTAATGTTCACAGTCTGGGGGAGCCAAAGATGGGTAAATGGCTATGTTACTGGATAGATAAATGGACGGACTCTTGGGCAGAGTGATCTGTAAGCTAAAACATTTCTTATGACAACATAGAGCAACTGACTTGGCTTTTCAAAATGATAAGCCTAAATATTTTTCTTAAGGGCTAGGAAGGCAATGAGTTTGCCTAACTGAAACTTAATGTCTTTTCTAGAAAATGTCTGTTCTCTTTTACTTCTAGAAATTACATCCCATCCCCTTTCCCCGCCCTGTAGTTTTCTGAGCTATGTTTATCTCTTTATGGTGACTTGCTCATCTGTCCCCATGAGGCTATGAGATACTTGGTGGCAGAGACCATGTCTTCTTCTACATACTTTCTATTTTTATTTTCACTTTTTGTTTTGAAATGATTTCAGACTTACAGAAAAGTTTAAAGAAGTGTATAAGTAATTTCCATATGACCTTCACCTAGATTATCTGCAAATGTTAAAAACTGACATTTCCTTTATTATTCTATCAATCATTGTATCCTATCTATCTACCTACCTATCTACCTTTCTATTTATCTATTTCCCTTTCTATATCTATCTATCTATCTATGTATCTATCTATCCGTCCATGCACACACACACACACACACACACACACACACACACACTTTATTCTGAAATGCTTGAATGAAGGATACCTCTTTGCCTCTAAATACTTCAGTGTGAGTTATCTAAGATCAAAGACATTTTCTTACATAGTTCAATTATCAAAATCAAGAAATGATCATTCATTCAATACTATCATCTAATCTGCAGCCTTATTCAAAGTTCAACAGTCATCCCACTAAATCCTGGGACCAATTCAGTATCTAATCTGGGGGTGCATAGTTGCATTTAGTTGTCCTGTCCCTTTAATCTGTCTTGTCCCTTTGTTCTCCTTTAATTTGGAACAGTTCCTTAGCTTTTCTTTGTCTTTCATAATCTTGACATATTGGAACCGTACAAATTAGTTATTCAATAGGATGCCCCTTAATTTGGGTTTGTCTGAGGTTTCCTCATAATTAGATTCAGGCTCTGCAATTTTGGTAGGAAAACCACAGAAGTGATGTTATGTACTTCTTAGGGCTTCATATCAGGAGACAAATGATGTTGATTTGACACCCCCCTCCCCCATTTTTTGTTGATGTTTACTTTCATTGCTTTATTTAAATGCTGTCTGCCAGGCTTCTTCACTGTAAAGTTACTATGATTCTTTTTTTTTTTTTTTTTTTTTTTTTTTTGTGGTACATGGGCCTCTCACTGTTGTGGCCTCTCCCCTTGCGGAGCACAGACTCCGGACGCGCAGGCTCAGCGGCCATGGCTCACGGGCCCAGCCACTCCGCGGCATGTGGGATCTTCCCGGACCGGGGCACGAACCCGCGTCCCCTGCATCGGCAGGCAGACTCTCAACCACTGCGCCACCAGGGAAGCCCACCATTATTCTTTTTGTAATTAATTAGTATGTTGTGGGGAAATATTCTGAGACTATGTAAATAACTTGTTTCTCATAGTACTTACACCCACTAATTTTAGCATCCATTAATGATCCTTGCCTGAAACAATTATTATTGTAGTGGTAGCCAAGGGGTGATTTTCTAATTCCATTTTCTAATTTCCATCTATTTATTAGTTGGAATTCTGGCATGTCGTCTTCATCCATGTCCTCTTTGCCTAGTTCAGTCTGGTCCAAAGAAGGCTTTATTTTGTGAGCTCTTTTAGTAGTTACTTACTTGGTGTTATCATTAAAATATTTGAAGCGAGGACGTTGTTTTAAAGAGGAAATTCTGCCAACATAATAGGATGTGCTGTTCAATAAATTTTAAATGGATTACAAGTTAAGTGGGTCTTTAAAAAATTAGCACAGATAAAGGCATTTTTGCAAAATTTGTCAAAATAAACTGGTCCAAGACCCCTTTCCAAGCTCAGTAAAGGGTTCAGGGTCAAGTCTTCATTGTCTCATCTCTCAGTGGGAGGAGGTTGATTCTGTCAGAGATGGAAGACTGAGTCACATCAGGCACCATTTTTTGCTCATAGGTCAGTAAATTGCCCATGTGATACTTGACTCTGTGAGGACACAGTTGAGGAAGAGTGGGCAATCATCACAGACAATTCCTACTAATTCTCTTTGTTCTTTAAGTTCATGGTTTTGTTTGTTTGTTTCTCCCTGATCCTTATACAATGGAGTTGATCTATATGCTGCCCCATTATCCTTTTACAGCATATTGTCACATTTAGGCATACATGATGGGGGCCACAAGAGAGGTTAAGTAAAGCCATTTATATAGATGATGCAACTAACTCAGAGTCCCACCAATGCCTTCTTGCCTGCCCTCCCTCTCTTTTCTCAAGTTCCTTGGACAGTGCTCCATTGTCCCAAACTTGACCCTAGCTGCTAACCAGTTTCCCCCATGACTCAGTCCAAACACTGCCCAAGCCTTTACCTTCACCCCTCTGGGGTTTTGCATCTGGGCAAGTGGCTCTTGTTCCTGGCCAGCCTTTGATCTTATTTCCTGGAATCCTCCACTGCCACATCTGTCAGTTTGAGGTCTCTGACCCCGTCTGGCTTCTCTTCTGGGCCACTGGCCCTCTCCCAAAGACAGCCAGTTAATGAGTTAGGGTCACATTGCTTCCCTGTCTATCCTGACTTAAAAGGGGGGAAAATCCATTTCCCATTTGGTTCTTCAAAAGGGACTAGAATTTCTCAAAAAGAATCTCCACTGAGAAATAAGGATAAAACAGAGACCAAAAGATTAAACAAGTAAACCGTTGTGGGTTTTTTTTTCTTAATGAATTTATTTATTTATTTTTGGCTGTGTTGTGTCTTTGTTGCTGCTCACGGGCTTTCTCTAGTTGAGGTGAGAGGGGGCTGCTCTTCATTGCGGTGCGCGGACTTCTCATTGTGGTGGTTTCTCTTGTTGTGAAGCATGGGCTCTAGGTGCGCAGACCTCAGTAGTTGTGGCACATGGGCTCAGTAGTTGTGGCTCGCGGGCTCTAGAGAACAGGCTCAGTAGTTGTGGTGCATGGGCTAGTTGCTTTGAGGCATGTGAGATCTTCTCGGACCAGGGATCGAACCTGTGTCCCCTGCATTGGCAGGTGGATTCTTAACCACTGCGCCACCAGGGAAGCCCCAAGTAAATAGTTTAAAGAGACCCCAAGTTTCACACCAAGTTTAATTTTGAGCACAGATTATATTAAGTGGCCCAAGTTAGAAAACAGGGACCCATAGTACTGATGACTACACCATCCTTCAATTTTATCTTTTAGGGAAAGCCTTTGGTGGGGGATGTCTTTTTGAATTATTGAATGTTTTCGTGTCTCAACTTCTAGGAAAAGGACAAAAGTATAGCCTCATAATCTCACAGTCTCAATGAGATCTAAGGATAGGCCTGTGGTGGTCAAAGACAAATCACCTGGGGCTCATAAAAAGTCTGGAATAGAGTAAGTGACCCAGTAAATATGCACTTGAATTTTCTTAGAACATCCTCCTCAAAACTTTCATAGATCCATGAATTTCCAGGATTTAGGCATTGGGATTATAGCTTCCAAACTGGAGGACTAGAAAATAAAGTTATATGCAAATAGGCAGCTTTCAGTTGGCATTAGAAACTTACACTAACCTAGGTGCACATCAGGGAGCCTGGTGTCTACCCAGTACATTCCTTTCTAGGTGGTTGGAAGGACTCAGGGCACTTTATAGCTTTTTGTGCATAAATTCCTAAGACCTGAGATTGCCAAAGGGTTTTGAAAAGGCAAGTGGAAATATGGAAGCAGGGTTAATGTGGTGTGTATTTGTCTCTGGTAAGCTTGCCAATGGCCACATCATTTTCCAGAAAGAAATCAAGCCTTTAATTACTGCCTGATTTCCACATTAATGTGTATTTTCTCTTATTTTCAAACAAAAACTTGGAGTCATCAGTTAGACTTACAAACACTGAAACCTTGGGGGAATTGTTCAATTGCTGAAGAGTTTCTTCATCTGTAAAATGGGATCATGGCTTATCATATAATGTTGTTATAAAGATTAAGCAAAAAAGAAGGGAACCAGCTTGAAATAACTTGTAAGTGGTTTCATTCCAGAGTCTCAGGATAAGAGCCCAGCCCAACTGACACACTGACTTCAACCTTGGGAGATGTTCAGCAGAGATCCAATCAAGCCCACCTGGACTTCCAAACTTACAGAACCATGAGATAAATGAGTCTTGTTTTAAGACATTAAAGCTTGTAGTAAACCAGCACACATTCCTTCCTTCCTTTTTCTTGCACTTGTAAACATTTATTCTTGTCATAGTCTATGTTGGGTACTGCTTCAGGCACCCTATAAAAATTGGAGCATTTAATGCACAGAACACTGCTAAGGAAGTGTGTTTCCACATCCCCATTTCCACAAGGATGACTGTAGGGTTATAGAATTTTGGAAACCATCTGGTCTCTCACACAAAGCCTTCTGCAACACCATGTTATCTCCACTTTCCCATCTTCCCTATAAGATTTGGATTTTCCTCTGCCCATATGGCTGAGTGGGGTTGAAGAATCTGAGGGCAGGGGAGGAGTGGGGAGCATTACTTCTGAGGTTACCATGGAGATAACACAGCATCGAGGTGGGAGCAGCACTTGGTGACTTCTGAAAACCTTGGATTATTGTCCAGCTTGCTTTCATCATCTTCCTCTCAGCTCTTCAGAACTGTATTTGGCAGAGTCAGCCGGAAGTCCTGCTTCTGATTTGGAGCGCAGGAGAAGAGATTGTGATAACAATAACAACTAACACTTAAAACATATTTATCTGTTCCAAGAATTAATTAATCTTCAAATCTATCCTCTGCCTTGTGCAGAGGACTGCCATGCCAAGTCACATTGGAACCTGAGACAGAAGCAAATATGTGTGCCCTGGATTCAATGAAAGCAAACACATCAACAATGTTTTCAAAATTGACTCCATTGTTTGTCTCATTTTCAGTTGAGAGAGTGCCATGTTGATGATTTTTCTTCACCAGGTGACAATCTTACACAATTTTTAGTTAACTTAAGCTGAAGTAAAATGATCATAAATTATAATTTGGTATAAATAAAACACTTAATCTGAAAATAATGTCAGTTTTAGTCCACTTACACTTCAATTTTCAATATTTTCCCAACTACTTTAATGTTCTGCAAAAAGAATTAGCCACTAATAAAATATATAAAAACATGTGTATAGAGACACACATTTTTCCTGTTGCCTCAAGTGCCATATGACTCAACAGAGAAATGGTCTTTATTTAAAATATTGATATTTGTTCATCATTGATTTGTTTGGATTAATTCTGATTTCTTAAAAAGATATTGCATTAAATTATTATTTATCTTGAATACTGATTTCTTGGCATCCCCTTAAATTTGACACTTGAGGTGAGTACCTCACTTGCCTCACCCTAGTCCTGGCCCTTGCTCAGGGCACACACACAGCTTCTAGAGAAACATCTCTAGACTTTTCTGTACGTTGCAGAAAATCCTGATATTGGCTGCCTTATTCTTCAGGGAGGTATTGACAGACTTTGACATTTCAAAACTCTCAAAGTGTTATTGCCTTCTTGGTAACTTTAGTCTATCCTAGGCTAGATTAGAAAAACACAGGGCTTTACAAAGATTCGGTGTGAAAAAAAAAAATCTTGCAAAGACCATAGTTGCACTAGTGTAGCTGGACTTGTAACTTTAGTCTGAGACACACTCAAACTAATATTTAAGGGGATCCAGAAGACTGCTGAGGGCCAGTTTACAAGCCGAGTAAATGAGCCTCCTAGGAAAGAGAGAAGGCAGGTGTTCAATTTTCCACAATGTTAATTATTTGACCAATGGTGTCTTTATTGTTTTAATAATAATAGTAAAAAAGCATCAGTGCAAATATATTCTGGGTCATAGAGACAACTACTCTCTACTTATATATTACTAGACACTAGACACCTTTATTTTCCTATACTCCCATTTGTGTTTTTATAAAAAAAAAAACAAAAACAAAAGATGAGAGGAGATTTAACTGCATAACTGAGGTGTCCATTTTCAAGTGAAGGTCAATGAATGTCCGCAATCCATTTGTAAGAACAAAGCTTCAGTAACAGCTCAAACAGGCAAACAATGTGAGAGAGTGGGATGGATATTGACTCATCACACAGTGCATTGTAGTATCAGCTTGCTGGACAGAAAAGATGCTGTCGAAACAGAGCAATCAGTGTGCCATGTTTAGATTTCAAATGGCAATTTAGTTTCAGGAGCACAACACAAGTTGCACATTGAATTAATATTTTAATTCAAATGTAATGGTTATTGTTGTTTTGCTTCAGTTCCGGTTGTGAATGGGTTTTGTATTATAGTTGTATATGAGACATGAGGATAAACAGTTAATACAAAGCTTTATGTTTGCATACATTGAAGATATATTGTGATAGAAATTATATCAGAGCTTGGCATACATGCAATTCTTTTATTCCTTCAGACAAGGGCCATTATGTTACCCAAGTGTAAAATTCTGGGGCTGAAAGCAAGTCTTGGTTTCATAATGGGTACTTGGGAAGGAGAGAGAAGGTGGTTCTTAATCCAGATGAGCTAATAGCTTGTGGCACACAGTCTCTCAGCCATGATGGAAGAGACATTTGGGGGCTCTGAGTCTCCTGGACCCCCTTCAACCATAGCTGCAGCCTTTGTTTAAGGAGGAAACGGGTCTGAGCAGCTCTGTAGTTTGTTCACAAAGTGTTAGAGTGAAGTTAGAAAGGCTCTTGCTTCCTCCTTACACCAAACAGCCTAATGAGATTGTTAACAACATTGTGAGAATCCATTATCACCGTTACATTTTAGCAAGAGGGTGTGTACATGCGGGGGTCTGGGGGATGCGGCAAGCCCACGTGTGGACAGAGTGCAGAATTGTCACTGCCGCTACTTTTCCAAATCCCGGAGCTGTGAATTTGGCTGGTCAGGGTCTGGGCTTCCAGCCAACTGCTAAGCTGTCCAGGTAGATGACAAACTAATTAGGGAACTGTGAACCAATTAGCACTTAGGCTGGGTTGGCTGGTCTGTCTTAAAGATTTCTTCACTGAATGTTTGGCAATAAGACCCAGCTCCATGCCCCCTCCTCCCGCTGTCTAGATGGGTCATCCAATCTGTCTTGGAAAGGGGGGTGCTTTAGCCCTAGAGACATTAATGTTCCAAGCAAAGTTTCAGTTCTACAATGTTAGCCTTCCTTTGAAGGTGACAATCGTCTCCCGAGAGATGACCATCATGCTTTAGGGCAGGTGGACTGGGCCAACCCTTCCACAGTGAAGAGACAAAGCAAAGCAAGTTCTCCTGGGAGACGGGAAAGTAAATATCTCCCTGACCAACATATTAATCCATATGTCACTGTCACCTCTGATACAGATTCCAGAAATGGGTTTATTTTCTTATCTTCTGAAGCATCCTTGACCTCCCCTTCTGTAGATCATAGACACCTGACCTTGTTGCTCTCCTCCCTGGAAAGCTCTGCCTTTTAACTTCACTGGTGCAGGTCCCCTATACCCATCCTGCCCTGTTGGCTTCTGTTGTCCTATGACTGAGGAGGAGACGGACTCCCCAGAGGGGCATCTTCTGCTTAATTAATGTTTCCTGTTATATTTTAAGAGCTATTCATGAATCTGAGGAAATGGTTTACTTCTGATCAGTAACAACAAATAGTCAAGAAACACATTTCTCATTTGTTTAGCAAGTATGTTATTTTCTTAGTATATAATACCCACTGAGTGGCAATAAAAATTGGGACAAAGGAACAAGGGACTCTGTCCACCACTAGAGTCTTTAATAGGAATGAGTGATTCCTAGGAATCACCTCTGAGTGCCTGAATCTAGATGTTCCCCTGAGTGTGCACCATGGGGGGGGGGGTGTCTGTGTGTGCAAGAGTGTGTGACCTAGGACCACAGTCTTACTTATGGCATGTCAGCCATTCCATCCCAAATGGAGTCTGACCCCTCCCATTCATAAGGAAAGGTGATTTTAAGAGACCCCCTGTTTGAGAATAGACTTATCATGGCGCTCAGGACAGTGTTTCCTTGGTTCATAGTTTGCGTGCATGATAATATGTTTGACCTCCCTTATTCTAGAAGAAACAAATAAACAAAAAATGATGTGTATGGTTCCAATGGTAATTCTTGCACACCTTTGTATCAGCAGCCTCTGCTGTTCTCATCTTAGCACCTTGACATGTCTAGACAAGCCAGGAGAGTTTTGCATGATAGGGAACAGGACATTGGATTGAAGACAAAGAAGCCTCTTGGGATAGGATTTACTCAAAATGTGGTTTATTTCTTTCTCCAGATCCGATCAATTTACTGTGGAACACTGTGCTGATAGAAGGTCTGAAGTGTGTTCCAGATCCTCCATCAAGCATGCTGGACTCCATGCACCACAACTGTCATGGAGGTAGGAGGTGGGGATGGTGACATTTGTAATCTCTGCCTTAAGGACAAGAGAGAGTCAATATAAAAATAAAAGATTGGGCTTCCCTGGTGGCGCAGTGGTTGAGAGTCTGCCTGCCAATCAGGGAACACGGGTTTGAGCCCTGGTGTGGGAAGATCCCACATGCCGCGGAGCAACTAGGCCCGTGAGCCACAACTACTGAAGCTGCGCGTCTGGAGCCTGTGCTACACAACAAGACAGGCCGAGACAGTGAGAGGCCCGTGCACCGCGATGAGGAGTGGCCCCCACTTGCTGCAACTAGAGAAAGCCCTCGCACAGAAACGAAGACCCAACACAGCCAAAAATAAAAATTAATTAATTAATTAATTTAAAAAAGATGTCTCTTTTTTTTTTTTTCGGTACACGGGCCTTTCACTGTTGTGGCCTCTACCGTTGCGGAGCACAGGCTCCGGACGCGCAGGCTCAGTGGCCACGGCTCACGGGCCCAGCCACTCCGTGGCATGTGGGATCTTTCCAGACTGGGGCACGAACCCGTGTCCCCTGCATCGGCAGGCAGACTCTCAACCACTGTGCCATCAGGGAAACCCAATGTGCCTCTCTTTAAAAAAAAAAAAAATTTTAAAAAAAATAAATAAAAGATTGATTAATGGGTTAGATCTCATAGTTCTTATTCTTCACCGTTCCCTGCATCCACACGTGCACATGCCATGGCCTTTTCATAGGTGGAGTACATTCCTCTTACCCTTGACTTTGGACTTGACCATGTGATCTGGTTTGACCAATGACATGTGGGTAGAAGTGAGAGCCTGCTGATTAGGAGACTAGGACTTAAAAGGCCTTATCTATTTCTACTTGCCCTAGTCTGTCTCTGCCCCCACCATGGATGACACATGCCTTGGCTAACACCCTGGTCCCAGGAGGAGGCTGAGAGATAGAGCAGAGCTTCCCCAGCCAAGCTTCTCTAGCCAAGCCTAACCAGATCAACTTAACTCCAGCCACTCTGAGACGTGTAAGTCTTGATAGTTTGTTACACAACAGGAGTCATCAGGACAATCCACAAACAAAAGCCTTGGTTACAAAATGAAAGTGTGACTCTGAGTACAGAAGAGTATCATTTCCCCAGTCTAGCATCAAGTGACTTATATCTGAGTCCCAGGGCAAGGGGACTGAAAACAAATACTTGCCAGTAAAATGGCAAGAGGAGTTTCACTAATAAATCATAATAAAGACTCAGAACCTGCTAATGCCAGGCAAAGCAGGGTTTTAGCCCATATTGAAGAATGTAATACTTATGGGGCTGGGTGTAAGGGTGTGGTGGTTTCAAAATATGTCTGTAAATTCTTGACACTCTTACCACCAAAAGGTAGAGTCTAATTCCCTGCTCCCTTGATTACGTGTCAGTCTTAGTATTTAGAAGTGACTTGCTTCTAATAAATATTATATGTTGCTGTGACACCATGTGGCTTCCAAGGCTAGGTCATACAGTTCCAACTCCCTCTCTGTCTCTCTTCCTCTTTCTCCCCCGCTGCAGTCACCCCTGCCCTTAGAACCCAGATAACAGGCCATGGGGAAGCCAACCAGCTACATACAAAGACCACATCCAGGAGGTCCAGCCCTAGCTCCAGCGAAGGTTCCATCTAATCCTCAACATTAATTGTCAGAGATGGATGTGAATGACATTCCAGATGATCCCAGCCCCCTGTGATGCTGAGTGGCTCTGAGGTGACCTGTTCTCTGAGCCCTGCTCAAACTGCAGATTCACAAGCAACATGAATGTCATTGCTTAAGTAGCTAGGTTTGATGCCGGAAACTCCATCCCTGTGCACCAGTGCCGAATCAAATCTCAGAGACAGAATTTTGAGAGAAGTAGAAAAGAATAGCTTTATTGCTTTGCCAGGCACAAGAGGACACAGTGAGCTCATGCCCTCAAACACTGTCCCAACCCAGGGAGATTTGGTGAGGAGTTTTATAGCACTGGTTCAAGGCCAGGGTTGCTGACAAGGATCAGGGTGTGTGCAGGGCCTGAATTCCTTTAATCTGGTCTCAGGTGGTCTCCTGATGAGTTTTTGTGGTTCTCAAGGTTATCAAACTGTGACCTTCTCTCTGGAATGAAGAATGCTTCATTAAGTAGTTAACATCTCCATTTGTTGGGGGGTTTAGTTCTGTAGAAGAGCTCAAAGATACTGATATATGTATACCTTGAGGAGGAACCAGGACCCTGTCCCAAGGCTGCACTCTCGTTTCTTGGCTGCTCCTCCCTTGTCTCTGCATCCCCACCCTTCCCTGATTAGCAACTGTTTGAATCTTCCCTTTGGAACTCAAGGAAGGTCATGGAGACTGAAGCCTATTTCCTACAAACAAGAAATGGGGGGGTACAGAAGAGCTTCCGTGCCTAGGAGGGAAGACCCACAGGGTCTTGTTCAGTTTCGGGTTTGTGGGGTGATATTTTATGCAGCCACAGGTAACCAGAATGAGGGTGTTTCTTTTTGAGGGATAATATTGGCCTGGGGAGGACACAGCTGTATAAACCAACAAGCTCCATGACTGGACCAAGAAGAAATCACTTTCCAAGGACTTGAGGAGGAGGTGGCCCTGGCAGCTTCAGCGTGGACAGGAGATGCACCCACATTTCTCCATGACTTGAAGGCACCAGGAGCCTGAGCAATGAGAACAAATGCTGTGGAGTAACAGAGAAGTCCATGTGTGCAAGAATCCAAAGACACCCTGGGGGTCCACCCCCAAGTGTGTGTACGGGCTGGCCTTCCCATACTCTGGACTGATGTAGGTCCATGTGTGTGACCGGCTTCTCCTCCTGGGCTGCCTTGGCCTGGAAAGCCGAGTTTGCCCATTTGTTATGATACTCCTGTTTCCCAAAGCCCTCACATACATCATCTGTTTAAGTGCTCACATTAACACCTATGAGGTAGGTATTATCATTCCCAGGTCTCGCAGCCTGTAAATGGCAACTCTGCCAGGAAATCAAGTCTTGGTTCACTCTCTGGACCACAGCTGCCCTGGCAAATCAAATCTTATTTTTAATGTAAGCCCAGAGAAAGCTGCTTAAATTAGCTCTGAGGTGAATTTTAAACCTTATCCTAAACCCTCAATGATTCATCCATCCTGTGAGCTCAGAGCGCTGCATAGTAAAATCCCATGAATTCAATTTCCATGAATGTAGAGTTTGGGGTGGGAACCAGATGGATGGTCTCTCCTTGATAATATAGACACACTTAGTCTGGCCCGTTGAACCAAATGTTTTGTGTTAAGGCCTTTCTTCAAAATAATCTCTAAGGCATGCACTTTATAAATGGAGGCCACATAAGCCTAAGGTTTGGTGGTGGGTCTGCCTTGGTCTTGCAAGTGTCACCTTCATACCTGCCTGAGGAGTAGGCCTGCCTACAGGTGCTTAAGGTCCTTCTAGCTTGGCCCCTTGACTCTTTTGCACTGTGTGCAAGGTCTTGGTTTGAGGACACTGATTCCTTCTCACTGGCCTTTCCCACCTTGGAATCTTGCTTCATAGGCAGATCAGCATCTTGGCTGATACAGATTCTGTCTCTAAGGTTCAGGAGAGCTCACACCATGCCTTAATGGCATTGACCACAGACCTAGGTCCCAGATATCTGCCAGGCAGCATGGGCCAATGATTGACTCTGGTTTGGCCTTCCCATAATTATACACCCTGGAGAACACCTGCAGTCAGTCTACAAGTTGGATTGTTTATTAAATAATCACTATTCTACTGGTGAAATTGTGCCTCTGCAGAAATTGAACTTGTGGTGGCAAAGAACAACCCCCATTCCTCCTTCCTTAGAATAAGTGTTGTCACTTGAAATTGATGATACACAGTTCAGGGGATGGTCCTTAACTATTTGGAGTGTGAATTGGAGGCAGTTTGCCAACATCTAGCATTTTTTTAAAATGCACATAAACTTTGTTCCAGCAGCTAGACTTTCAGAAACGTATCCTACATCTGGGTGTCATGAAACATCTGAGGAGTCTTATTGTAACTTTGCTTGCAATGATCAAGTATTGGTAACAACCTAAATACCCATCAATGGAAACTAGTTGAATAATTGGTTTCAGCAATACATGGGAAAGTGCTCAGTCTTTAAGACATAGTTTCAAGTAAACACAAAGAACAAATGAAAAGAACAATGACATGATTCAGAAAAGTGTGTAAAGTAAAGCACAAAGAGCACACACACAGACATACATGTCAGTCCTACAGAGAAGATTTTGGAAAGATAAAAGAGAAACAACTGTAGTGGTTACATCTGCTATTCTGGAATGGGAAGAAAATTTACTTTCAGGATACTCTTCTTGATGTGTGAAGTTTTATTTAATTTCTTTCTTTCTTTTTTCATGTACATGTATTAATTTTTTAAATTAAAAGAAACCAAAAGCTAAAAACAATATTGACATAGAAAATTTGGTTCAGGATTGTCAATATGTAAGGTATGAAAGCACAGATTTTTCAAAACTGAATCACAGGAAAGTCAAGGGATATTCACACTTTGGAAAACAGATTGCATCCCAGTCCAGGGAATAGGGTTAGGAGTAGGTGAATGAGTCTGATTTGAAGTCTTGAGGCCTGGAGAATGTTGCTGCAAAATTGTTCTTTATATCCTAAATTGGTCATGGTCTTTGGGTTGATCACATTCAATAGTTTATCAATGAACCTTTTCTTATATTATAGAGAAATGCTATATAGCACTATTTCCAAATCAGATTTGGGCCACTTTGTTCCAGCTGGTGAAAGCCAAGCTCAAACTGGCATACATGGTGCTGCCTGCTGGTCCATAGCTTTATTTCACAATGTTTCCCACTTCCATGAAAAATACCATCTTTGTTTTCATTTACTTTTTTTTGAGACTATGATTGGAATTTTACGGCTCAAAGTTTTCCAGGGTGAAAATTTAGGTGTAGTCCAGGGGAAGAGAGCAGCTGCCAAGATCCTTGCCTCCTCTCCTCCCCCAAACCCCATTTTCTTCCAGGACCCTCCTCTTATTCTTCCCACTTCAGTTGGAAAAATTTAACATTTTACCTACCTTGGGATTTGGGGTAAATTTTTATTGGAAAGATTGAATGCCGCTACTCAAACACATTTGGAAAATAGTCTTTTATTGCAGTTTGCACATAATGTTGTTTCAAAATAAATAGAACCCAGACGAATTCAGAAGCTAATGCTAGTGCTGAAAATGAGACTTTCCTAAATGTAATATAATTGAAATAAAGATGGCAATCGTTGGGCTTGAAAAGAGGTGACAATTTGAACAAAAGAAATATGAGGTAGGGTTGAGCACAGGGATTTTAGAGCCAGAATGTCTGGGTTTGGATTCCAGTGCTGCTAGTTACTAGTGATGGGACCCTAGGAAATCACTTACACTTTCTGCCCTCTTGTTCTCAAATATACAACATAGAAATGATCATTGTGGTAGCGACAACTGTAGCTTTGTTGTGTAATTAAATCAAATACCTGAAGGGCTTAGGCAATGCCCCACGCACAGTAAGCGTTATATAAACATTGGCTCTTGTCCTTACCTTCCTCATTTGGCTTAATGCCATGTTCAAGTGTGAATCGGCATGAAATATTGGAAACATTTAATTATTTGGAGTCTTGTGATATGTTTTGGCTTTGGGGGAATTCAATCACTCTTAGGATATGGAAACAGATTATTCAACTTCTAAACATTTGAATTCCATACACATTGTTCAGGAACACACTAAACAAGACCAGTGAAGCCGTTCTGTCCAAATATCTTGGTAAGTGTTTTTTAATTTATTTATTTATTTATTTTTGGCTGCTTTGGGTCCTTGTTGCTGCGCGCAGGCTTTCCCTAGCTGCCGCGAGCAGGAGCTACTCTTGTTGCAGTGCGAGTGCTTCTCATTGCGGTGGCTTCCCTTGTTGCAGAGCATGGGCTGTAGACGCGTGGGCTTCAGTAGTTGTGGCACGTGGGCTCAGTAGTTGTGGCTCGTGGGCTCTAGAGTGCAGGCTCAGTAGTTGTGGCACACAGGCTTAGTTGCTCCACGGCGTGTGGAATCTTCCCAGACCAGGGCTCGAACCCGTGTCTCCTGCATTGGCAGGCGGATTCTCAACCACTGAGCCACCAGGGAAGCCCTCTTGGTAAACTTCAGTTGTAATCAACATGCAGTGAGGTCTACAAATCAATTGTTCAGATTGATGAAATTTTACATATGCAGACACCTGTGTAACCACCACTCAGACCACAATGGAGAATGTTTCTAGCAGCCCCGAAACACCTGCTCCTTCCCAATCAATACCATCCATACAGGGAACTCTCTGGCCTCTAGCCATATTTAGCCTTCTCTGTTCTTAAACTTCATCTAAATGAACCATTCAGTGTGCTGTCTTTTTGTCTGGCTCCTTTCCCTCAGCATATCTGTGTGGCTTGCCTATGTCAGTGTGTGTCTCAGCTGGTCCATGGTGTGGATATACCACAATAATTTCATCTGTTCTGTGGTCGACCTTAGGGTTGTTTCCAGTTTTTGGCTTTTTGAATTAAACAGTTTTGAGTATTCTCGTTTGTGTTTTTGGTGAACCTCAGCCCTCATCTTTCTTGGGTATATTTCTAGGAATGGAATTGCTGGGCCATGGGAAGGCTTTAGTTTGGTTCAATATATAGAGCTGACCAATTTTTTCTTAGCATCTCCTAAAGCAAGTTAGGCCATTCTCATCCCAGAATGGAGGTCAACCTTCCTGCAGCATCGTGGCATGATGGGCTGTTCTGTGGATAAATTCACTGAGCAAAGAATCCTTAAGCACCCAGGGGAGCATTGCACTAACTGACAGAGGGGGTCCAAGAACAGACATCTGAGCTGGAGACCCTCAGACCTCAGGCTTCACTTCTGAAGTTTCTATGGAGCAAGGCTTCTTCTGGCAGGCCAGGCCCCCTGCCTTCAGGGACGCCTAGGGCAGCGAGGGTGCACCTCTCCCTCCTGGCAAGGTGAAGTCCCACATTTCTGAGCCAGGCAGACGAATCATTTGTGAATTTATGACAGAAAAAATATTCTTTAGACAGAGTCTTCCCTGATTATTGGAGCAAACTTGACTACTAGAAACTGCTTCTCTACATCAGCTCCTTGGTAACAGAGGTAAAAGTTTCTCGCTTTGCCTAACCCCCGATGATCGTGTTTCTTGCTCTACAAGGGACTGGACAAATGCATGGTGAGTGCAGTGGAAGTGATCGCTCCGCCTTTTAAAGGTCTCCTCAATACTGCTTGTCATCCACACAGTGCAGACTTCAGGATCATCCTCTCTCCTCCTACTTAATCCTCATGGCTTTTTTCCTCTATTCATCTTGTTTGGAACTAGACACATGGTATGGAATAAGAAGAATAGTGGTTAAAGCACAAATTCAGGGGCCATATACCTACATTCAAAACCCTGTTTCTGTTCCTTAATAGCCATGGGGTCTTCATCACATACCTGCACTGTATGTAAGTTTCCTTGTGTGAGTAAATAGGTTAATAGGCATAGAAGAGCTCAAAACTATGCTAGGCTAAGTCCTATATAATTAAGACTAATTATTATTTAAGAACCCAGAGAGGACGCAGTGTTCCCACCACATGCCTGCACTGGTAAGCATCATGAAAAACAAACAAAATAAAAATAACAAAAATTCTTTGTTACTCTGATAAAAAACTTATAATCTACTTTAATTTGCATTCATTTTATGAACAATAAGATTAAACATATGTTCATGATCTTTTTTTTTAATTTTTATTTTATATTGCAGTATAGTTGATACACAATGTTGTGTTAGTTTCAGGTATACAGCAAAGTGATTCAATTTTACATATTTATATTCTTTTTCAGATTCTTTTCCATTATAGGTTATTATGAGATACTGAGTATAGTTCCCTTGTTATACAGTAGGTCCTTGTTTGTTATCTATTTTATATATAGTAGTGTGTATAAATTAATCTCAAACTCCTAATTTATCTCCACACCTCTTCCCCTTTGGTAACCGTAAGTTTGTCTTCTATGTCTGTGAATCTATTTCTGTTTTGTAAATAAGTTTATTTGTATCATCTTTTCAGATTCCACATGTAAGCGATATCATATGATATTTGTCTTTCTCTGTCTGACTTACTTCATTTAGTATGATAATCTCTCGGTCCATCCATGTTGCTGCAAATGGCATTATTTCCTTCCTTCTTATGGCTGAGTAATATATATATGTACTCAGTGGAATGTTATTCATTTTGTTTTTTTATTTTAACTTTTAAAGCCATATAGAATTTATATTCTTTTATGGCAAAAGTTAGGAAGCAAACTTATATTTTTTAAATTGTTTAGCCAGTTGCTCTCTGAACTGTGGCTAAGATCCACTGATATAAAACCTCACCAGTTCTTTGAACAGTGGTGCACATGGCTTATCTCAGGCTGGTCCACCTTCTCTTTCTTCTTCCCTCCTGTCACTCACATCCCTTCCTCCTGGGCTCTATCTTCATGCAACTCTCCTCCATTCCTGGGGCTTGTTTAGGTCTTTATACCATTGTACACACTTGCAATGACTTCCTTCACTCTCCACCCTCATCAAACACTTTCTGCTAGGAAAATGAGACATCTTTTAAGATCCAGGGAAGGTGCCACCTCCGTTGTGCATCCTTTAATGCTGTAGAAAATAACCTCCTCTTTGGGCTGCAAGCTCTTCATGAGCAGTGGTCCAATCATGATCATGTCTGTATCTTCAGCTCCTCTGGTAAAAGGCAGATGCTAGAATAAAGTCTCTTCAGTGAATGAATTAATGATTGACATCTAAGCAAAGCATCATGCCTGTAGAGGTAAGCTTCAACAGGGACATTTATTGGTTCTCTTCCCAGCACTCAGGACTGGCTTCTCCTCCTAGAGTGCACTGATTGCCAACAGGGAACTCACCCTTCTTCCATCCCCCCACTGTGCATGTGTGATGAGATTGACAGTCAACCCAGAATGTGTAATTGACTTAGGACAACCAGCCCACTCTGGTCACAGTGATAACTTCAAGACCCAGCGTGTAACCTGGCCAGCATCCTTAGCCCAAGGGGACATGTTCTGAGTTCTCAAGGAGAGGACAGCCTGTTTCTTCAGAGGATGAAATTGAAAGGTGCCTCCCTCCTTCCCCCCCAGCACACACTGGATGTGAAAGAGGAAGGAGGTAAACCTCAGAAGCTGTTGGTGGTCCTCATCAGACCTAAATAAGAGCTTTTCAGAAAATGTTGCCCAGCCAAGCACAGCCAAGAAATGGTGAGATAGAACCCTATTCTTTAATATAACATTTAAATCCTAGATGGTACTGCACCGAAAGTGGATTCCCTTGAACCACTGAGTTACATGAGCCTTTGAATTCCCCTTGTCATTTAAGCTACCCTGAGTTGAGGTTTATCTTAATTGTAACCATCAAAGCAAGATATGGTCAATTAATGCTGTAAGGACTAAAGCTAACCATCACCAACCACAGAAACTAACATTTCTAGACAGCTTTCTAGATACCAGGTCACTGTTAGCAAAGCAATTACCCATGTATTTTATTAGTTGTTTCTATAGATTAAATGTTTGTGTCCCCCCCAAATTCATAAGTTGAAACCTAACCCCCAAGGGTTGATATCAGAAAGTGGGGCCTTTGGGAGCTGATTAGGTCATGAAGATGGAGCCCTCACGAATAGGATTAAATCGTGTTCTTTTATAAAAGAGATCCCACAGAGCTCCTTAGCCCCTTCTACCAAATGAGAAGGCACCTTCTACAAACCCAAAAGTGGGTTCTCACCAGACACTGAATCGTGCACTCCCAGCCTCCAGAAGCGTGAGAAATAGTGTTCCTTTTTGCTGTTTAAAAGCCACCCAGGTTATAGTTTGTGTTATAGCATTCTGAAGAGTCTAAGACAGTTGCTTTGAATTCTGTGACATTCCTAGCCTAGTTCATGGCACAGAGTAGCCCTCAATAAACAATAATTTCCATAACTTCACTTTTACCCAATACCCTTCAGGCATAAAAATCAACAATTTGATTTAGGATAATAAAATAACCACTTACAAGCACGAACTGTTATCCTTAACTTTAGAGAATTCATGGAGAATTCATAGAGAATTCAAGGCATCAGATGGAAGCTATAAAAAAGTCGCATACCCCAGCTGGATGCAAAAGTGAAACACCAAGTGATCCTTTTTGGAGAAATACAAATAGTCACAGCCCTGGGAGATAGAGCACAGTCACATCTCACCAATGGTGGTCCAGCCCATAACTGACCTGGAGAGATAGTGCTGGAAAGTCAATCATTGGACCTGGCCTTGTGGGCCTTCTATTCTAGTGGAGAAACTAAACAATGAAGCAACATGTGGTCATTTAACTTGTAATAAACTGTGTTCTTAGGGATGCTTCAGTAGAGAGTGGTCATGGGAGACCTCTCACAATGGATGGCTTGTCAGTTGAGATATAAGGTGTGAGAAAGGGTCAGCCAGGCAGAGGACACGAGGAAGAAGAGTCCAGGTGTCTGGGCCAACATGTATAAAGGCTTCAACTGAGACATGGAAGAAAGAGACGCACAAAATTCCATTGGCCTCCAGAGAGGACAGACATGGCAGTTTACAACTAGTGAGAGCAGGGATGTGGTTATGGAGAGACTTGTGAAAGATCAAAGGTGGGGACCCCCAAGGACAGGGGTGTAACTGGGACTGATGAATGCTTTAAACCTGCGCCAACAGTGACCACAGAGAGGGCTGAGGCCACTGACACCAGCATGACCCTGGCTTGGCAGATACTGACATTCCTTTACTATGTGGTTCCCACAGTGCTGGGGCTATTCATTAGGAATGAGCATTATTAGTGACCAGACTCAGGGGAGGGAAGAGGCCACATATGCAGAAAGTGGGAGGAAATAAGGCAAGTGGGAGAACAGGATGGCAGACCACATCACGGTGCTAGGGTCACAGGGTCAAGGGTGCGGGGTCCTCTGGTTCAGAGGCATTGAGTTAAACCATGGGTGCTTGAACCTAGGGACCCACTGTTGCTCCTGAGAAAGGAAGTGTCGGGATAGTGGGACAGGGGACATTGGGTTGGGGTCATGTCTTATTGTGAGGGCCTCACTTGCCTCCTCTAAGAGGTGCAGACAGTGTTTAGGGGTACCACCTCAGCCTGGGTATGATACTGGTCCCCAGATAACTAAGTATATTTCAATTACACTAATACTTTGCAAGAAGCTACTGTGTTCCAGGTACTGCAGCAAACAGTGCCTCTATATTGAGTGAGTATATAATGTGTTATCAAACCTGAGATAATTTTTTTCTTTCTTTTTTTTTTTTGGCCATGTCACATGTGGGATCTTCTCAGTTCCCCAGCCAGGGTTTGAGCCCGTGCCCCCTTCAGTGGAAGCACGGATTCTTAACCACTGGACCGGCAGGGAAGTCCTGAACCTGGGACTTTTAAGAATGATAGGGAGTGGGATAATTTCTAAACCCACTGGAGTTCCGGGACAACTGACAATTACTAGGTAAACTGGGTGAATGGTGGCCTTGTATATACCTCCCTGCCCTTAGGGTGGTGGTGTTTGTTGACGGACTTAATGTGTGATGGGTGTTAAAAATTGTTTGCTATCATCTTGTCCGTTAAGAGGTGAGCAAATGGCAGAACTGGAGAGTCAAGAATATACTGGGGGGCCTAGACTTAGATACTCCTTGATTCATATTCTGCCACCACTGTTTCCTCTGAGTTGTTTCACCTCTCTGAGCCTCAGTTTCTCTGGGAATATTGATTTTGATACCTCGTTTGCCAGGTGTTATGAGTTTGAAATGAAATAATGTGTACAAAGGGGTTAACATGGTGCCTGGTACATAATAAGCAGCAATAAATGTTAATTTACAGGATTAATTCTCAGGGATGGAGAGTGACCAATAAAAAGTTGCATCAAGACTTTGTCAAACACACCTTCAACAGAGCTGTGTTGCCCATCCCTAGGACCTGGTAGATACTCTCATTTGCAAAGGACATGCACACACACACACATACACCGCTCCCCAGAGCATTGTCCCCCCTGTTCCCCAGGAGAGAAGTCCTGATCCACTTTCCCTCCTAGGAGGCTGAGTGGAGAAGGCAAGGGGAGATCCGAGGTACACATAAGCTCCAATTCAATCTTTCCAATCACTAGGGATTACTCACCACCAAGTGACATATGAGAAGAATTTAGTAATTTGAAGGGCTGGGCAAAGAACACATATTCTAACATGTTGCCATCGCTGGTTTGGAATTACTGAGCATTGCTCATTTCAGCATTCAGTGAATTGTGCTGTCCTGAACTGAGGTTGGCAGTTCTGAGGAAGTCCTGAGATTCACCCAGAAGCTGAGACTCAACTCCAGGGATTCATACCTTAGCTGGGTTTCGGATCATGGCCGTTGGCTTCTGAGCTTTTCCAGCATCTATATAGCCATTCCCTACCTATTTCCTGTCTTCAGTACTTAGCATAGTTTCTGTTTCTTGGTCCAACCACAGAATGGAATAAATATGACAAGAGTGCTAGGCAGGAGGTATATGAAACACTGGAAGGGGTACAAGATGTTTTCTTTGGGTACCAGCAGATCAGCGGAAGCTAAACTGAAAAGAGGTGACATTCAAATAAGACCTTGGAGGATGAGTATGAGCAGGGAGTTTAAGGAACAGAGAGAAGGAGGGGCATTAACACCAGAGGAATGATATGAACACATGTATGGAGACAAGGTGTGTCTGGCAGATAGACCAGTGTGTATACATGGGTAAATTTTCTTTAAATTTTTTATTTTATATTGGAGTATAGTTGATTTACAGTGTGTTAGTTTCAGGTGTACAGCAAAATAACTCAGTTATACATATACATATATCTATTCCTTTTCAAATTATTTTCCCATTTAGGTTATTACAGAATATTGAGTAGCATTCCCTGTGCTATAAAGTAGATCCTTGTTGGTTATCTGTTATAAATATAGTAGTGTGTATATGTTAATGCCAAACTCCTGATTTATCCCTCCCCCCACTTTTAGCCTTTGGTAACCATAAGTTTTTTTTCTAAGTCTGTGAGTCTGTTTCTGCTTTGTAATTAAGTTTGTGTGTATCATTTTTTTAGATTTCACATGTAAGCAATATCATATGATATTTGTCTTTCTCTGTCTGACTTCCTTTGCTCAGGCAGCTCAATATCAAAAAAACAACCCAATCAAGAAATGGGCAGAAGGGTTTCCCTGGTGGCACAGTGGTTGAGAGTCCACCTGCCGATGCAGGGGACACGGGTTCGTGCCCCGGTCTGGGAAGATCCCACATGCTGCGGAGCAGCTGGGCCCGTGAGCCATGGCCACTGAGCCTGCACATCTGGAGCCTGTGCTCCACAACGGGAGAGGCCACAACAGTGAGAGGCCCACGTACCGAAAAAAAAAAAAAAAGAAAAGAAACGGGTAGAGAACCTAAAGAGACATTTCTCCAAAGAAGACATACAGATGGCCAAGAGGTACATGAAAAGATGTGTAACCAGTAGGATGTTGTCAAAATTAGAGTAGCCTTTTTATAGTGAGGTTATAAAATACTGCTTGTACTTGATTCTCTCTTGGCCCACTAGCTGTGGAGAAACCAACAGCCCCACCATGAGGACACTTGACAGCCCCATGGAGAGGGCTGCTGGCTGAGGAACAGAGACCTCCTGCCAATAACCAGCACTAACTTGTAAGCAGGTAAGGGAGACACTTTGGAAGTGGATTTCCCAACCCAGTCAAGTCTTCAGATGAAGGCAGTCATGAACAGTAGCCTAATTGCTACTTTGGGAGCCAGAATCACCCAGCTAACCCTCTCTTGGATTCACAGAAACAGTGTGAGATAATAAGTGTTTAATGTTTGATGATGCTATGTTTTGGGATAATTTGTTATGCAGCATAGGTAACTAATACATAGACCACCAAATTTACCTCTATGTAACAAGGTAGAAAAAAATATGACTCCATGTTGGATCTCTTTCTTTTACTTTGACCTTTGCTTTCCATTGCTTTTGTTCTGTTTATAACTATAAGCATACATAGTGGCCTTCCTCGGGGAACCCTGCTTCTCTGCCTGAATATTAAACTAGAGTGCCTTTGTTCAGCTCACAGGGAAACACCCTGACCCTGCCCACCTGTGAATGACTGCAGAAAAGAAGAAATTAACACACCCCCTCTCTGAGGCTGGCCCAAATCAGGAGATATTTTGCAAGACTTATGACTTTTTACTTTACTTCCTCACCTCCTCCCCCTCTCCATTCTATAAAAGAAATTAGCATCCAGACCCTGATAAGATGGTACTCTAAGATGTTAGTCCACCATCTTCTTGGATGCCTGGCTTTCCAAATAAAGCTGCTATTCCTTGTGTCAACACCTCGTCTCCTGATTTATTGGCCTGTTGTACTTCCAGCAGAGCTAGAGTTTGGACTTGGTGACATCTACTTTGAACTCTAAATCAAAATAGTCCTATGCTATGTTTTTTTGTTTAGAGCTGCCACACAAAGGTACCTTCATCATGGATGACATTGCTGCAATAAATACAAGAACCCCCAAAGTGGCATATTCAGGGACATGTGTCATGAGGCAACCTGGACCCTAGATGTTTGTCAATGTGGCTCCACATCTTTGCTTTTCCCTGCACAGACTACACCCTCCTCTGTGCAGGCTACTTCCTTTGGAAGGCTGTAGGTTTCTTCTTCCTTATAACTCTAGTTGGCATATGGTTTGTATAGCAACACTGGCTTTAGCCTTGTATGACCTTATTAATTGAGAGTCAGTCCCAATCTTACAGCTTATTTCATGAGGCTCAATTCATTTCCCAAGAGTAAAGATGACTGGCTCCACCTGAGTCAGGTACCTGCCCATGAACTTTGCAGGTGGGACCCAGAAGCAGAGTCACCCAGTACGATCATGGCTATCCTGGTCTCTCTTTTAGGATGGAATAGGAGATCCATTTCCAAATGGGGTTATGGAATCTGGCAAGTACTTCAAATGTGTCTAGCATATGTAGCCCCAATTAAGAGTTTCTGAGAAAGCCTGCTGTGAGATCAAGATCACACACTCTCTCCGTTTTTATTAACTCACTGGGGTGTGAAGCACACTCTTCTGAATGAGAAGAGACAGGAAACATCCTCCTCCACATGACAAAAGCCTGTTGGCAACAAGGCATTAGGCTTCATGACTCAAGCCCATAGTTCTACAAAAGCAATTCCAAACTCTCCAAAGCAATTATACATCATATGATATCATCAGAATAAAATAAATATAAATCCCAGGATTAATATGAAGGCATAAACAACTGCTGACAGCCTATAAATTGTATTAGGAATACTTTGATAAACTCCTAGTTTTCTATATTTCCTTCATCCTCATGACAATAGCTGTTGAGATTCAGCACATGCTGGGGACATATGTGGTAAGTGTCTTGGTGGCAGGGGGGAGTAAGGAAGGTTGGGAATTAAAAAAAAAAGAAAGAAAAAAGAAAAAGAAACAGAAACCAGGAGAAGTGGATGGATGAATAATGACTTTAAGGCAGTGGGTCAGGGGGCCCTGAAGAAGAAGTCCATCTCCGGAGGCCAAGGAACCCCCTTTCTCCCCTATGACCTCTCTATAAAAGGAGGTGGCTGGCGGTGTCTTCATGACTTTGCTCTTTGTACTTCCCCTCCAGCCCTCAGCAAAAAGGAGGCAATTCTGAATGGGTTATTTCTTCCAGAAATATTCACTGAACATCCATGGGCTGAAGGGTCACGATCTTGTGCAACTCAAAGACTGATGCAGGAGATAGTTGAGCAGACAATTAAAGTTCAATGAGACTGTTGCTATATAATGAGTATTTTTAGGAGAAATTAAATGTGTGCCCAGGGATGTGGGGAGAGCTCTCAACTCTGTTGTTTTGACTCATGGAAGGGGCATTGTTAAGGGCATTGAATTGTGTCCCCCTAAATTCATAGTTGAAGTCCCAAACCCCAGTACCTCACAAGGTGACCTATTTGGAAATAGGGTCATTGCAGGTATAATCAGTTAAAATGAAGTCATTAGGATGGAACTTAATCCAATGTGACTGAAGTCTTTATATAAAGGGGGAAATTTGGACACAGTGACATGTATACGGGGAGAATGCTGTGTGAAGATGAAGGCAGAGATCGGGGTGCTGCTTCTAAAAGTCAAGGTGTGCCAAACATTGCCAGTGAACCACCAGAAGCTAGGGCAGAGATATGGATCATATTCTTCCTTAACCTTCAGAAAAAAACCAGCCCTGCTGACAGAAGACCTTGATTTTGGACTCTAGCCTCCAAAACTGTGAGAGAATAAATTTCTGTTGTTTCAGCCAACCGATTTGTGGTAATTTGTTATGGCAGCCCTAGCAAACTAACATAAGCTTTTTATAGGTTCTAAAGATTAAAAGAGGGAAGGTCCTCCAGGTTTAGAGGCCAGAATAGGGATGCAGTTGCTTGAAGAAAATCAGCTTTCAGGAACATGGCAAGATGCCTTGTGTTGCTGAAGGGAATGGTAGACAGTGGTATGAAGTATGGCTGTAGAGAAAGACCAGGGGGTTGTAAAGTGATGCTTTCTGAGTTTGCAACACATTATTATAAAACCTGATGTAGAAAGAGGGATAGAGGCATTGAAATAGTTTGAGGGCTGCCCTGAGATGTGTCCACAGCATGCCTGGTATTAACAGATATTCAAAAGCTATTTGTTAGTGAATGGGCAAGCTTTGGCTACTTCAGTGCAAATAAGCAAGACTTGGAGCCCTGGCATATCCAGCCTCTGTCTCCATTCAGGTAGCCTCCTGCATGAATGTTGCTTTTGCTTCCTAATCCCCAAATGAAAGAAGAGCCCTAAAAGTAGAACCCTACAATTATTCCTGGAATGAAACAACCAGTGTTAGTGCAGGAGGGTGTGAGTCCCTCTGCTTCTGTTTCTCCCAAGCTCCTCTGCCTTTCAACCTCACCCATTGGAACTATGGGCTGTCCAAGTTCACTCTAATCTCAATCATATGTTTTGACACTTAGAGAAAAGTGTAGGATGTGTTGAGAAGCCAGAAATGGTAACTAGAAGGGGGGAAAAGAGTGACCAGCAACTTGGAATTGCTCTCTTACAAGGATTGGATTTCTCCACCAATAGCATTGTGGTGGGAGCCAGAGGGGGGCAGCCTTGTAGCAAAATGCCCCGAGTTAAATGCATTCACTTCTTTCCCTTGCAACTTAGAAGGCAGCTAATTTACACGCTACCTCCTATTAGTTTTGGGGAAAAAACATAGCTAACAATAAGGAAGAGAATGCCATCTCTTTCTTCAGCCTAAACATGCTTGCTCCGGTGGTGAATGGTTGATCTCTAGGCTGGCTGTTTTCAGGCTATAAAAGCTGTTTATGTCACTCTATAAAAGAACATTTGAACTTATTTAGCTATCTGAGTTGAAATGTTTGGGGGAAATTAAAATGCAATGGGAATTAACAAAGTGAAGCTGTAACCTGATTGGTGAGGGCTGCAAGGTTTGCATAGAAACTTACTTCATTTGGAATCCCTCCTCCCTGCACCCCATGCACCCAGAGCAGCCCCCATGCACAGGAGATGTATGAGCTAGGCAGCACTCCAATAGCAGCCATCATTTCAGCAAAGCTCTCCAAGTCACTCATTTCTCGTGCACTGTTGTGATCCACATTCACTGGGGACCCTTTGGCTCTTAAAAAGCTGCGGCTGCCCAGAGGAGGTGACAAGACGTTGACAAATCTGTGTTGTTTTTCTCCTAAAAACTGTGAGTCTCTGTGAGTGCCCTAGGTAGAAATGTGCTTCCCCCACATCGAGTGTGCCTCTGTTTTGCTTGCTCTGGGACTGTGAGGCCCGAAGTTCTGAGAGATTAGCTAACATGTGAACATGTGTTCACGTGTCCAATCATGTAAGTTAGTTCACATGTCTGGCTACATTGTCATGTGCGTGCATCTTCTACAAGTGGTTGTGCTTTTGTGTACTTTACTGTACAGTACTGTATAGAGTACAGTAGTACAGTATCTTTATGTCAAGCTAAGGATGTCCAGAAGCAAGCATAAAAGCAGAGGTGATGTAGCTGATACTACTGTGCTTTTCAAGGCATTGTACTATAAGATTAAAAATGTTTTCTGGGCTTCCCTGGTGGCACAGTGGTTGAGAGTCCGCCTGCCGATGCAGGGGACACGGGTTCGTGCCCTGGTCCGGGAAGATCCCACATGCCGTGGAGCGGCTGGGCCCGTGAGCCATGGCCACTGGGCCTGCACGTCCAGAGCCTGTGCTCCGCAACGGGAGAGGCCACAACAGTGAGAGGCCTGCAAACCGCAAAAAAAAAAAAAAAAGTTTTCTTGATTTTTTGTGTTTGTTTGCATTTTACATATTATTTGTGTGAAAAGTATTATAAACCTATTACAGTACAGTACCATATAGCTGATTGTGTTAGTTGGGTACCTAGGCTAACTTTTTTGGATGTATGAACAAATTGGACTTATGAATGCACTCTCAGAACAGAACTGGTTTGTATGTAGGGGACTTACCATAGATAAAGATCTTCCCGCTTCTGCTGGCCTCTCTGTATTTCAGCAAACTGTGTAACAAATCCCCAGATACTGCCTAATCCTAGTTCACATTGCCTCCCATTCTCTTGGCCCCTCATTCAATTTATCCTCCTATTTCAGAATATGTCAGACTCAAGCCTGCTCTAACTACTTGAAGTCTTAGCCTGGAAAAGGAAAATTTTTTTGTTTAAACCTTCAGGTAATTGAAAAAAAGCCAAAGTTTCAGAAACTAATGCCTACCTTTCCCTTGAGTGATTCTCCTCATCAAAGAAGTAAAGGCATTTCAGGATGTGTGACATCATTATTTTTTTTTCTTCATTGTTCAAAGTCTGGTCATGATTCGATGGGGAGGGGAGACCCCAGTGTTGGGCTGATAAATGTTCAATAACCAGCTCTGTTGGAAAACCCAACCAACCAACCAACCTTTATGTGCAGCATATGCAAAGTTCCATGGTGTTGATATTTCCACTATGGCCAATTTCAAACTACCCACGTGAAGTCATTGAATGCCTATGTCAGGAATAGATGAACAGCAGCACATTAGTTTATAGTATTTCCACCACATGAATACAATAGATGTAAATAACCTCACATGCATAAATAATGGTAAAACATAGTGAATAATTAGAAAGCAATGAAGTTTGAGTATTTATTATCTTTATTTTTAATGCAACTTATTTCATTGTGATTTATTAATTTAATTTTTAATAATGACTGTGTCTAACAACCAGTACCAAAAATTCTGAAAGTTTAACAAGAAGCTCTCGTGACCTGGTGTAAGCTGACTACAGCACACCATTTTGGAGACTCTTTCTTGAACAGGTACTTCCTTTTGTAGACTCTGCTCAGATCTTTGTCCTAAGTCCATAAGAGGAAGGGGAAATTGGTCAATGACATAATTTAAGATTCTGGCTGAACAGCTAGAGTGAGAACCAACTATCTTCTTGCTGTTATCAAAGTCTGAGACCCTTTTTGTATAAGTTAATGTTTGCCACGACCCTCATCCCTGACCTGCCCTTTGGTATCCTGTGTGTCCAGAGGCTGACACCTGAGTACTGTTCATGTTGTCTTGCTTCTGCTTGAGCTCAGCCTAAAGGATGCAAGACAAATGAAGGCAGAAGAAGAGAAAATTAGGAGGATAGTGTATATACGTATAACCACTCTCTTTCTCCCTCATGGCAGTTCTGACATGAGCCTTATATGACTCCTCTTGGGCAGCCATTTCCCATGGCTCTCCCTGGACCAGTCCCAGCTTCCTCCTCTTGGCTTCCTCTGTAGCTGTGACTGTTCCTGGGTTGCTTCATCAACCTCAGTCCACATCTGTGTAAATAGTCCTTTTATTAAACTATTTTCAGCTAACTCCTTTGCAGTGTGCCTTGTAGGTTACCCACACTCTATATGATATACTAAGTACATTTATCCAGTGATGTATCCTTCTGCATTGGTCTGTAGGAAACCTAGTAGCCTGATTCCTCATATGGGGGAACACTTTTCTATGTGATATTCTCATTGTGACCACCCCATCACATCCAGGAGTTCCTGAATATCATTCTCTCTGCCCAGTTACCAGCCATAAGTAGGGAAAAGGGGGTGGAGTCAACTACCTTCTCCAATATAGAGTTTCCTTTTCCCCCACATACAACTTCATCCACTCAGGTGGGCATACAACCAAGTCACCTTGACTCGTCAGCTGAACATGACTCATGCTTTGCTCTGAGAGCCAGGCCTCAGCTCCAGTGTCAGATACAGTCTGTCCTACGGGACCTGTAAAGAAACCAGGCACCTGCTAAGGGCATTTCATAGTTCCTATCCTGTTCTTCTGGCACCACTATTCTCTCTGGGTCCTTGCCTTGCTCTTATGCACAACTTTCTCCAGCCTGACATCTTTTTTGGCCCAATGTCCCATCCCCATGCATGAATTTGGTTGTCAGAACTTCCTAGAATCAATAATAGGTCAGCAGACTGATATGAATTGAGTGTGTACCATGCACCATACACTGTGCTAAGGATTTCACGTGTACAGACTCCTCTACCATGGAAAGAATTCAATGATACTGGCCCCTTCATTATCTCACCCCTCCAATCTATCATTTACCAATCATGCAGGCCATTTGTCTGTTTACACTCAGATGCATTCCCTACCCTTTTCTCCACCTGCTCTGTGTTACAGGGAACTACATTTCCAGGCTCCCTTGACTGCTAGCTTCTGGAAAGTCACTGCCAGTGAAAGAACTTGGCAGGAGATAGAAGGACAGGAAAAAGGTAAGGTTCTCCCTCTCTCCACCTGGGGCCTCATCTCTGCAGCAATTGTGCTTCTGTTGTGGCACCAGCTCCCTCTGGACAGCCCGTTCCTTTATGGTCCCAGCAAGCCTGCCACAGTTCCAGCTTCTCCAGGGTTCCTGGGATTTCTTCCTTTGTCTCTCCAGCCCTAGGTGAGACAGTGGCTTTCTATAGTTGCTAATCTCTGGATTTCCCTCATCATCTCTTTGCTATTTTGACTTCTTTTTTAATTTAATTTTATGTATTTTTTATACAGCAGGTTCTTATTACTTATTTATTTTATACATAATGATGTATACATGTCAATCCCAATCTCCCAATTCATCCCAAGACCACCCCTCATCCCCCACTTCCCCCCCTTGGTGTCTGTACATTTGTTCTCTACATCTGTGTCTCTATTTCTGCCTTGCAAACGGGTTCATCTATACCATTTTTCTGGATTCCACGTATATGCATTAATATACGATATTTGTTTTTCTCTTTCTGACTTACTTACTTCACTCTGTATGACATTCTCTAGGTCCATCCACGTCTCTACAAATGACCCAATTTCGTTCCTTTTTATGGCTGAGTAATATTCCATTGTATATATGTACACATCTTCTTTATCCATTTGTCTGTTGATGGACATTTAGGTTGCTTCCATGACCTGGTTATTGTAAAGAGTGCTGCAAAGAACATTGCGTGTGTCTTTTTGAATTACAGTTTTCTCTGGGTATATGCCCAGTAGTGGGATTGCTGGGTCATATGGTAATTCTATTTTTAGTTTTTTAAGGAACCTCTATACTGTTCTCCATAGTGGCTGTACCAATTTACATTCCCACCAACAGTGCAAGAAGGTTCCCTTTTCTCCACACCTTCTCCAGCATTTGTTGTTTGTAGATTTTCTGATACTGCCAATTCTAACTAGTGTGAGGTGATACCTCATTGTAGTTTTGATTTGCATTTCTGTAATAATTAGTGCTGTTGAACAGCTTTTTATGTGTCTCTTGGCCATCTGTATGTCTTCTTTGGAGAAATGTCTACTTAGGTCTTCTGCCCATTTTTTGATTGGGTTGTTTATTTTTTTAATATTGAGCTGCATGAGCTGTTTATATATTTTGGAGATTAATCCTTTGTCCACTGATTCATTTGCAAATATTTTCTTGCATTCTGAGGATTGTCTTTTCATTTTGTTTATAGTTTCCTTTGCTGTGAAAAGCTTTTAAATTTCATTAGGTCCCATTTGTTTATTTTTGGTTTTATTTCCATTACTCTAGGAGGTGGGTTAAAAAAGACCTTGCTGTGATTTATGTCAAAGAGTGTTCTTTCTATATTTTCCTCTAAGAGTTTTATAGTGTCTGGTCTTACATTTAGGTCTTTAATCCATTTTGAATTTATTTTTGTGTACTGTGTTAGGGAGTGTTCTAATTTTTCTTTTACATGTAGCTATCCAGTTTTCCCAGCACCACTTATTTAAGACACTGTCTTTTGTCCATTGTATACCCTTGCCTCCTTTGTCATAGATTAGTTGACCATAGGTGTGTGGGTTTATCTCTGGGCTTTCTATCCTGTTCCATCGATCTATATTTCTGTTTTTGTGCCAGTACCATACTGTCTTGATTACTGTAGCTTTGTAGTACAGTCTGAAGCCAGGAGCCTGATTCCTCCAGCTCTGTATTTTTTCCCTCAAGATTGCTTTGGTTATTCAGGGTCTTTTGTGTCTCCATACAAATTTTAAGACTTTTTGTTCTAGTTCTGTAAAAAATGCCATTGGTAATTTCATAGGGATTGTATTGAATCTGTAGATTGCTTTGGGTAGTATGGTCATTTTCACAATGTTGATTCTTCCAATCCATAAACATGGTATATCTCTCCATCTGTTTGTGCCATCTTTGATTTCTTTCATCAGGGTCTTATAGTTTTCTGAGTACAGGACTTTGACCTCCTTAGGTAGGTTTATTCCTAGGTATTTTATTCTTTTTGTTGCAATGGTGACTGAGATTTTTTCCTTAATTTCTCTTTCTGATCTTTCTTTGTTAGTGTAGAGGAATGCAAGAGATTTCTGTGCATTAATTTTGTATCTTTACCAAATTCAGTGATTAGCTCTAGTAGTTTTCTGGTGGCATCTTTAGGATTATCTAAGTATAGTATCATGTCATATGCAAACAGTGACAGTTTTATTTCTTCTTTTCCTATTTGTACTCTTCTTATTTCTTTTTCTTCTCTGATTGCCATGGCTAGGACATCCAAAACTATGTTGAATAATAGTGATGATAGTGGACATCCTTGTCTTGTTCCTGACCTTAGAGGAAATGCTTTCAGTTTTTCACCATTGAGAATGATGTTTGCTGTGGGTTTGTTGTTTATGGTCCTTATTATGTTTAGGTAAGTTCCTTCTATGCCCACTTTCTGGAGAGTTTTTATCACAAATGGGTGTTGAATTTTGTCAAAACCTTTTTCTGCATCTATTGAGATGATTATACGGATTTTATTCTTCAGTTTGTTCATATGGTGTATCATATTGATTGATTTGTGTATATTGAAGAAACCTTGCATCCCTGAGATAAATCCCACTTGATCATGGTGTATGATCCTTATAATGTGCTGTTGGATTCTGTTTGCTAGTATTTTGTTGAGGATTTTTGCATCTATATTCATCAGTGATATTGGTCTGTAATTTTCTTTTTTTTTTCAGTATCTTTGTCTGGTTTTGATATCAGTGTGATGCTGGCCCCTTAGAATGAGTTTGGGAGTGTCCCTTCCTCTGCAATTTTTTGGAAGAGTTTGAGAAGAATGGGTGTTAGCTCTTCTCTAAATGCTTGATAGCATTCACTTGTGAAGCCATCTGGTCCTGGACTTTTGTTTGTTGGAAGAGTTTTAATCACAGTTTCAATTTCAGTACTTGTGATTGGTCTGTTCATATTTTCTATTTCTTCCTGGTTCAGTCTTGAAAGGTTATACCTTTCTAAGAATTTGTCTATTTTTTCCAGGTTGTCCACTTTATTGGCATAGAGTTGCTTGTAGTAGTCTCTTAGGATGCTTTATATTTCTGTGGTGTCCATTGTAACTTCTCCTTTTTCATTTCTAATTTTATTGATTTGAGTCTTCTCCCTCTTCTTCTTGATGAGTCTGGCTAAAGGTTTACCAATTTTGTTTATCTTCTCAAAGAACCAGCATTTAGTTTTATTGATCTTTGCTATTGTTTTTTTTTTGTTTGTTTCTATTTCATTTATTTCTGCTCTGATCTTTATGATTTCTTTCCTTCTACCAACTTTGGGTTTTGTTTGTTGTTCTTTCTCTAGTTCCTTTAGATGTAAGGTTAGATTGTTTATTTGAGTTATTCTTGTTTCTTGAGGTACGATTGTATTGGTATAAACTTCCATCTTAGAACTGCTTTTATGGCATCCCATAGGTTTTGGATCATCCTGTTTTCATTGTTATTTATCTCTAGGTATTTTTTTGATTTCCTCTTTGATTTCTTCAGTCATCTCTTGGTTATTTAGTAACGTATTGTTTAACCTCCACGTGTTTGTGTTTTTTATGTTTTTTTCCCCTGTAATTGATTTCTAATCTCATAGCGTTGTGGTCAGAAAAGATGCTTGATATGATTTCAATTTTCTTAAATTTGCTGAGGCTTGATTTGTGACCCAAGATGTGATCTATCCTGGAGAATGTTCCATGCGCACTTGAGAAGAAAGTGTAATCTGCTGTTTTTGGATGGAATGTCCTAAAAATATCAGTTAAATCTATCTGGGCTATTGTGTCATTTAAAGCTTCTGTTTCCTTATTTATTTTTATTTTGGATGATCTGTCCATTGGTGTAAGTGAAGTGTTAAAGTCCCCCACTATTATTGTGTTACTGTCGATTTCCTTTTTTATAGCTGTTAGCAGTTGCCTTATGTATTGAGGTGCTCCTCTGTTGGGTGCATATGTATTTATAATTGTTATATCTTCTTCTTGGCTTAATCCCTTGATCATTATGTAGTGTCCTTCCTTGTCTCCTGTAACACTCATTATGTTAAAATCTATTTTATCTGATATGAGTATTGTTACTCCAGCTTTCTTTTGATTTCCACTTGCATGGAATAACTTTGTCCATCCCCTCACTTGCAGTCTATATGTGTCCCTAAGTCTGAAGTGGCTCTCTTGTAGACAGCACATATACGGTTCTTGTTTTTGTATCCATTCAGCCAGTCTATGTCTTTTGGTTGGAACATTTAATCCATTCATGTTTAAGGTAATTATCAATATGTATGTTCCTATGACCATTTTCTTAATTGTTATGGGTTTGTTTTTGTAGGTTCTTTTCTTCTCTTGTGTTTCCCAGTTAGAGAAGTTCCTTTAGCATTTGTTGTAGAGCTGGTTTGGTGGTACTGAATTCTCTTAGCTTTTGCTTGTCTGTAAAGCTTTTGATTTCTCTGTCAAATCTGAATGAGATCCTTGCTGGGTAGAGTAATCTTGGTTGTAGGCTCTTCCCTTTCATCACTTTAAATATATCATGCCACTCCCTTCTGGCTTGTAGAGTTTCTGCTGAGAAATCAGCTGTTAACCTTATGGGAGTTCCCTTGTATGTTATTTGTCATTTTTCCCTTGTTGCTTTTAGTAATTTTTCTTTGTCTCTAATTTTTGTCAGTTTGATTACTATGTGTCTCGGTGTGTTTCTCCTTGGGTTGATTCTGCCTGGGACTCTGTGCTTCCTGGACTTGGGTGGCTATTTCCTTTCTCATATTAGTGAAGTTTCCAACTATAATCTCTTCAAATATTTTCTTGGATCCTTTCTCTCTCTCTTCTCCTTTTGGGACCCCTAAAATGCGAATGTTGGTGCATTTAATGTTGTCCCAGAGGTCTCTTAGGCTGTCTTCATTCTTTTTTCTTTATTCTGTTCTGCAGCTGTGAATTCCACTATTCTGTCTTCCAGGTTACTTATCCATTCTTCTGCTTCAGTTATTCTGCTATTGATTCCTTCTAGTGTATTTTTCATTTCAGTTATTGTATTGTTCATCTCTGTTTGTTTGTTGTTTAATTCTTCTAGGTCTTTGTTAAACATTTGTTGCATCTTCTTGATCTTTGCCTCCATTCTTTTTCCGAAGTCCTGGATCATCTTCACTATCAATATTCTGAATTCTTTTTCTGGAGGATTGCCTGTCTCCATTTCATATAGTTGTTTTTCTGAGGTTTTATCTTGTTCCTTCATCTAGTACATAGTCCTCTGCCTTTTCATTTTGTTTATATTTCTGTGAATGTGGTTTTTTTTAACAGGCTGCAGGATTGTAGTTCTTCTTGCTTCTGCTGTCTGCCCTCTCCATATAGGCTTTTTTAAAATTGCCTTTGCTGGAACTCTTTATAAGGAGTCTCAGACTGAACTTTTAAAAGGGCCAGGAAAGCCATGCCAATGGCTTGTCACAGATCTCGTCTTAGAGACTTAGGTGAATTCCTCCCCTTTCCAGGTCCCCCAAATTACTTGAGATTCCTGCACCTGTTAGGAGGTGACCCTCCTAATTTATCTGGTAAAGCTTCTGGAACCTGAGAGTTTCCAATCTCCAAATTCGTCTGGAGTCTCTGAGGAGGCAGATGGGCATAAGTGTCCTCTGCTTGTACCAAGGCTCTAGTTCTTTGTAGAGTTCAGGCAAAGCAGAGAAATCTTCTCTGGGTCCCTTAGTTGCTGCTAGTGTTGGAGGGTCTCCTGCAGAGGTGGGGGGCTGCCGTGGCTCACCACAGGGACAAGGACACCGGCAACAGAATTTCTGGGAAGTACTCCTGTTTTGACTCTTCTTATATCTTGAAACTAATTCCCTGTATTGAATTCTACTGAAATACCCAACCTGTAATTTTCTTTCCTGGCTGTACCTTGACTGATATACTTCTCTACTTCTTTTCTTCTACACTCACACCTCTATATGTGTGTATGTTTGTGTTTAATTTATTGAAACATCCTCTCCCATAACTATTTGTTCCCTTTATAGCATTAACTAGCAATCACTAGCTATAACTAGTTATAGTAATAACTATAGCATATAAACTATTTGTTCCCATTTCCTTATTTATTGTCTGCCTTCTCTGATAGGCTGTATGCTTTGTGAAGGTAGGTATCTTATCTATTTTATTCATTGCTGTATTTCTAATACTCCAGTAGATGATTGGTTCATGGGCACTCATGTCCAATAAATGAATGAAAAAAAATTAATGAATCTTCATTTTATGTATAAAGACACTCAAACTTAGAGAGATGAATTAATTTTTCAGATCACTTGATTTTTGAGCTGCCAACCAGCCAAGGGCACTGGCTTCCTCATGCCAACTGATGTTTTTCTTATGGAGTTTAGAATTGTGACCCAGATTCCTCATGGCAGAAGCCAACCTATTTCATCTTAGATCTCCCACTCATTATTTCCCTAGCACTGTGTGAAGCCTTTATACAGTGTGTATTAGGCTTTTGAGCCCTCCTTCCACAGCATCCTGAGCCCTATTCCCCATTATCACTCCCATCCCTTGGGTGGGCCAAATTTCATTCCAGCCTTGATCCCCACCCCTTTGAAACTGACTCCCAAGATTCTCAAACAGTGTATAGTGTCTGGGAGAACTGAGGTATTCAGATACAGACCCAAAACAAGTTGTCTCCCCAAATGGCTAATTATCAGAATCTCCCAAAGAGATTTTAAAAAGCAGACTCGCAGGTCCAATCCTAGACTTACTTGTTAGGTAAGAACTGGGGAATCTGTTTTTAAGAGGGTCCCTTGTATTCTGTGAGTCATCTAGGCTTTGGAACAACTGTTACTGCTACCACAGGAGAACCAACGTAAGAGAAATCACTGGGTGCGGGTGGATATAGAAACAAAACAAAACAAAACAAAACAAACAAGAGTTTTAGGTAAATGCGAGGAATGGGACAGTTTGATTCTCAAATATTGTGATTCTCTGGAGCAGAAGGGAGGGATTGCCTGTGCCCAGGATTGCTGACCAATCATGTCCTGGGACTGCTTCCTGCCCCTGGTGTCCATCCTTGCATCCTCAGCACTCTGTGTGGTGAAGCCCTGACAGTAACCAGGAAACACTAGAGTGTTGCCTAACCTCCCTGTTAAGTTTGTCAGATAAGTTATGGAATATCCAGTTAAGTTTGAATTTCAGATGAACAATGAACAGCAAATAGTATATATAAAGTGTGTGTGTGTGTGTGTATATATATATATATATACATATATATAACATATATATTACATTTAATTTGAAATTCAGTTTTAAATGGTTGACCTGTATTTTTGATTGCTACACCTGGCAACTGTATTCTCTACAGTGATCAAACATCAGACAGGTTGAAGCATTAACCAAGACCATACTCCTTTCTAAGAGGACATTTTGAACTTCTGTTTTTGTGAGTCACTCATGGAGCCAGTTATGATGAGGAGGTCCTCTTTAATAAACCTGGCCTCTGCTAGCCTTAGCACTGGTAGATTCCATTTTGTACACATTTATTTAGTACATATGGCTGGCTGTTCTAAGGGCCCCATGTCCACCCCAAAGATCTTGGAGGCAAATACTTAGTGCTCTGGAATGACTTGGGAGAGAAACTCCATCCATTTTAGAAGAGCAGTGTCAATTCAGCTAAACCAGCTCACTTGTTTTAGTTGTCCAACTTGTCTTTTCCATTTTTGGTTACTGAAAAGAAGTTTAACAAATTTGTCTGAGGGCATATCCCGCCTTACTTTACCTTTCTCATAAATGTGTATCAAGCATTGAACATTTTCATGAGTGATGGGATTATTTTCTATTCTTGGAGAAGCCTCTGTATTTGTCATTTATTTATTCATTCAACAAATCTTTTTTTGAGAGTATATTATGTGTCACATGCTGTTCTAGGTGTTAGGAATGTTGAAGTGAAAAAACAAACATAGTCTTAAGGAATTTGTTCTATGGAGAAAATAAGAAAGGAAGGGGGATAGAGTGTGCCTCTGGGGAGGTAATGGGGTTACAATTTTAAAACATTGATTAGGGAATATCTCACTGAAAGGTGACATTTAAGCAACAATTTAAAGGAAAGCTACTTTTAGGATTCTAAGAATACTTTAGTGGGTTTGTTTAATCTTTATTCACTTTAAAATGTATACATTTACCTAAAAAGAAGTACTTCACAAAAATTCTATCACTTACCAAGATATCAAATTTGTAAAATGATATTGGAATCCAATGCATTTAATGTAAATATCCACTTTTCCATTTCAAATGGACCAACTCAGGAATACATAGTGCATTACAGTTATTTCTGATTAATGTTTGACCAGGCAGGGTAGTATTTAACATGCACGCTCTGGAGTGGGACCGCATGATTTCAAATCCTGTCCCCACCACTTAATAATGATATTATATATGACAAGTTGCTTTAGCTTTCTCTTCCTCCTTTTCCTAATCTTAAAGTGAAATAATGATAATAGTTACCCCAGAGTATAGTGAGGATTAAATAAGATAATGCACGATCCTCTCACATAGAAAGTTCTTAATAATGTGCTGATAAGCTGACTCTCCAGAAAAAAAAAAATCCCTGATATATAGCATTTGCCACTTTCCTTGGTGTAAATATTCCTATCATGGTCAGTTTCAAGCTACCAACATTGTTGTTGTGGAGTTGGGGAGAGATGCACACAGGAGGCTCTAATGAGCTGGTGCAAACTGGCTGTAATGCACCACACAAATGACTCATGCTGCCATATTATCAATGGTATTTATTTCTAGAAATACAGTAGTCTGAAGAAAGTATCTTTATGTACACTTATTGATGGCCTTAGAGTAGTTTCTCAACCTTGGCATTTTGACATTTAGGGCTGGATTTTTTTTTTTTTTTTATTGTGGAGGGCTGTTTTGTGCATCACAGAATGTTTAACAGAATCCCTAACCTCTACCTACGAGACACTGGGAAATACCTTCCTGCCCCAGTTGCGAGACCCAAGAATGTCTCTGGGTATTGTCAAATATCCCCTAAGGGACAAAATGTCCCTGATTGAGAAACATTGCTTCAGAGAAATATAAACATAAGCTAGAAAAATATATTTCTAGAGGAAATATTTTTAAAAGAAGGCAAAATTAAAATGTCCACGTGGGGCATTTTATGTGGCTACAAATACAGCAAAAAGAGGATTGGTTTTAGGTAACTACTGGTTAGACAAATCGAGACTTGGGTTAATATCAGGAGAAAAGACGGGCTCAGACGTCATAGTTGGGAAGCAGCATGGCAGACTGGCTGGAGCACTGGGGGTGGATGGTTGTGTGATACCCCCACTTCAGTAGCCTGTTGATATCAGAAAGGGTTCAGCTCCAGCCTAGACTTTATACCTTATTAGCTGTGTGATTCTGGGCAAGTCAATTAACCACTCTGGGCCTCATAGTCCATCATTAATGGAAAAATGATGAAGACTGACTTAAATGGGTTGTGAAAATAATAGTCAAATCTTATAAATATTTTTGAAAGAGGAAAGAAAAGATCCTTGTTAGCTCTCAGTTTTGGGGATTAGCAGTTCTCGGGTGGGGACTGATGGAGACAGGAAGGTCAATGGGAGGGGTGGGCTGGGAAAGCCAGTTGATAAAGTGCCTGCCCTGTCACACATGGCTGCAGGTCACTGCTTGGAAATGTGAGAGCAAAATGGGACCCCAAACTAATGACTTTCAGATGTGCTGGCCCGGCTGTCTGGCCACTGGGGAATCATGTCAAGGCCAAGGCTAACGCTCAGGACTGCCGAGGCTAACATCCAGGCCCAGGGTAAACCCACCAGAGCCTGGACCCTGGGACCTCCCCCTAGATTGCGGCTGCTGATACTCACACCTGCCCACTTGTAGGTGCTGCCCAACTGCCCCTGCTACCAGAAGCTCCCATTCCCTGTCACCTGCCCAGCCCAGGAGTAGTGTCATTGTTCTTCCCTTCTCACTCCCAATCTGGTCCCCAGGGAAAGCCCTGCTGGCTGGAGTTAGGCACGTAGACAGAGAATCTCTCCATCCTCCTTCCTCAAGACCCTTGTTCTATTCTTTACACCCTACACCCTGGTCCATACCTCATCAGGATTCCATGGTGTTCCTTTCTCCCTTTCATCACTCATCTATGGAGATGGAGCCAACCCAAGCCGCATTGTACCCAAGCTCTTCTTACACAACAGCCTCTGATGGGCTGCATAGCAAAACAGAATGTCACAGATGCAGCATTCAAGACTCCCAAGGACATGATGGAAGGTAGCCAGAAAGGTAGGCATGCAGATGGGCAGAGTCAGCTCAGTTCACAGATGCCTGTTGATACCACACAAATTCCACCTGACCCCAGGCTTCCAGGAAGATCCGCTCTGACTCCACAAGTAAGACTATTGTGAAAGCGTTTTTGTTCTGGGCCCTACAGACATGTGTCAGAATCTAGACAACACTGCTTATTTCTTAGCTGTGTAAGCATGAGATTTTTAACCACTCTGTGTATCACTTTACTCATCTATTAAGCTGTAATGATATATTCTTTCACATGATTATTAGGAGGATTGATGCTCCCTCAGCATCAGAGCTCCCACTTTGGGGAGGTGAAACCCCAGGGCCATTTTGATGGAAGGCACAGTTTCAATACACTCACACAAAGGAAGCCAACTCAGGAGGTTTATTACTTACAGATCCCAGTACATGGATGCAAAGAGCTGGGGGAAGGACAGTCCTCCATCCCAGGTCATGAGTGAGCAGGAAATAGAGAGGAGGGTAGCAAGCACCTAGGGCGGTGGTCACTAATATTTAGTGGGCTCAATTCTACGTGATTGTTTTAAAAGCTGTCCTCCGAAAATCAAAGCGAGAATTTGTAGGGGGATTCCTAAACTCCAGTCCTTATCTAAATGGCCAGATTCTGGGTGTGAGCAGGGTTGCTATACTGTAAAATGCCTGGGCAGCAACCCAGATGGCTGTTTTCTCATCAAACACTTTTGGCAAGATTGGAATTGACATGGAACCTAGAACTTAATTTTAGTTTTTGTTTGTTTGTTTGTTTGTTTTTTGTTTTTTGCAGTACACGGACCTCTTACTGCTGTGGCCTCTCCCGTTGCAGAGCACAGGCTCCGGACGCGCAGGCTCAGTGGCCATGGTTCACGGTCCCCGCCGCTCCGCAGCATGTGGGATCTTCCTGGACCAGGGCACGAACCCGTGTCCCCTGCATCGGCAGGCAGACTCTCAACCACTGTGCCACCAGGGAAGCCCAATTTTAGTTTTAAAAATTAGGAAAGCACCAGACACATAAAAGATGCTCAGTGTTTTCCCAACGTCATCTTCTCTCCCGTACATCGATCTGTGAGGGATACAGAGAAACCTTGAAGGGAATAGTCTATTCTACTGAACCCAGCTGGGTTAAGCCAGGTGAGGCTTAACCCTTAAGCCAGGTGAGGGCATTATGACAGGTGAGACCTGGGGTAACTGGTGTTTGGACTAGATCACTCCATGGACTGCTCATTTCAGTATCAGTGTGCAACTCAAGGAACTGTTTGCCCCTTCCCAGAATTCAGCCAAGGCCAGTCAGCTCCAGTCCAGCCATCCACCCCATTTTGAAATTCTCCATTCCAAATATGTTGTTCCCCAAAGTGTTGATGAATTTGGCCTTAATTACCCCAGATCCAATCTCATTCTGTCCCGGTTACAGTAAATAAACCAGAGCCTATTTAAATGAATTTTTACCATAGGGTGATCTTTTGCAGAGACTTTTTATTGAAATAGCATCACTGCTTTGAAGAAGGCCGGAGTTTCATAGAAGAAGCTTGTGGCAATTTCTCCCCTGCACTGTTGACAGTCTTGGAAGAAAGAAGAGGATGGATGCTGAACTAAAATGAGGGAGGCTGAAAAACTCGGTGGAATCAACAATATTGCTTCTTTCTCCAGTTCCTCATGCATGTCCAGGGTGTTGAAGAGATCATATTCTAAGAGAAATTGAAGAGTCATGACAACTTCTGTTGTTTTTGAAATGCATTTTTAAAATGGTATTTCAGAAATGAATGAGCACAATCATTGTGGTATGGAGGCAAGGTGTGAGGTAGGGATGTGTGTATGTGTATGTGTGTGTGTGTGTGTGTGGTAATGGAGTGATTATGAACTCCAGGAAATGACCCCTTAGGTCATCCCCCTTGTAAATGGCATTAGAGTTCACTCATGATTTGGGGGCCTCAGTACCTATCACCCACAGCATCTGTCCCTTAATTAATCCCTGTGCCTCAAAGCTCACCCATGTCCAATCTACCCAAAGATTTCATCAGGAAAATCTTTCTAATATACAAATTGTACAACACATTCTCTTGCTCAAAATCCCTTCAGGATAAGCTAGTGTCCTACAAAATAATATTCAAACTCTTAAATCTAGTATTTATAAGTCCTCCCGAACAGCTTTTCTTTACTTCATCTCCTGAACCACAGCCTTCTACATTTCAGCTAGAGGAGATCCCCAGGGCCTGCTGTATCTTTTATCTTCACTGTTGAACATGTCTATTTGCCAAAGACCTACTTGCCCTGTTGAGTGGTTGCCCTGAAAATATTTTCTGCTGAAAAAATACAGGGACTATGAAGGAAGTACACAAATACAGACATTTGTTTATGTTCTCTCCTTTTTATCCTTTGCTTTCCTGTGGTTCCAACATTTTCAAGAATACATAACTTCTCTGATGGAATCCACGAGCATGTAAGTCAAGGTTAGAGTGAGGGACATTGAAAGTGTGGATAAGCCAAGTTTACTTCTCATTTCAGGGTCAAGTATTCTTAGAGACAAGGCTCATGCCTTATAAAAAGAGGACTGTGCCATCTTTGGGAAATTATCAAATAACTAATCAAGAGACTCAGGCTGAATGAGGGTGAGGAAGACCTAGCCTGACCCAGCTAGGGAGAGAGGGAGGGTTGCTGGTGTTCTCATCCCCACAGATCTGCTCCTGGAGTCACAACCAGCCTCCATGAACCTGCTCCTCCTTCAGAGAAAATCTTTGATGGCAGCCTACTCTTGACAATGGCTGGTTGCCAGTATGTGCTGAGTCCCAGTAAAAGTCCAGCCTAGATAACCAGTATCTCTGCACTGACTGCAAAGGAAAATACTACCATTTCAGAGAACCAGGACAACGACAAGCTGTAAATTTTCTGCTCATTGCAGAACTTTTTCCCCTAGCTCTAGAAGACAAAATAAGCCTTTTACCTGAAGTGAATCTTTTGGAAAGTATCTGTCCTGCGTTGAAATTAATTGGATCCTCGGTTATCTGAGATGCACTACAGTCATTCGTTTCACTAGAATATGGAAATAACTGAGACCCATCCATGATTCTGAGGGGTCACAAAACAACAGATGCCACCACACACCAGCCCTAGATTCTGAGAGCTGTTCCAAGGGCTGGGCATATCTCAGAATCCAGCCAAACATGGGGAACTTAGCCCCAATGGGCTAGATCCTTAGAAGAAAGCCAGAACTCTGTCTAGTCACTGAGCTGGGCCACTCACTTGGAAACCAAGAACAGAAAGATCCAGCTATGGGTGTCTGGATAAAGTCAGAGTGTGAATTCAGGTTTTCTTACCTTCAAATCAACACGTACACATGCTACACTGTGGTCTCTACCTTAATTCCACACTGCTAGTGTTTTACTATGTGAGGCCATACCTAGAGGAATCCTTCACGCCCTAAGTCTGGTCCACAATACATACAGAATCATGACTCTGGAGGCTGTGTCTCTCTGCCTTTGGTTGATTTTAATATGGTATGAGGTCCTGGAAGTCCCTCTTATTCATTTTATTTATTTATTTTAATAGCCTAAGTTCAACTCCACTAAGCAAATCAATTCAGCACCAAGGCTAAAATTTACAATATACCCACCAATACTTAGGCTCAACAAGATGCATTAAGAGGCTAGTTAAACACCAAATGCAGTATAAATCTCAGGCTTATAGGTGTGCTGAAAACGTAAATAGCTTCCAAAGAGCTTCGATCAATACCAAGATATATGTGCTGGCTCAAAGTGTGCAAATAATTTACATTTTAAATCAGCTCCGCCTTAGGACCCCTACCCCACCCCCTTTCCTGGGCTCTGCTATTTCTGTTAATGGCACCAAATTTCTAGTATCTAAATACTGGATTTTGAACGTCTATTAAGATATCAAAACTGAGACTGAGGTGGCATCAGGGTCTGCGTGTTGGTTGGAATCCAGAGATAGAAATGAGAAAGATCTGAAGAGGGGGATCACAGGAGATGAGATAAAGGTGGGACCACAGAGCATCACGGAAGGTATAAATAGGTAGCATAGGAAAAAGGGCAAGTAGCAGGTTGGTACTGAGAAATCTGGAAGCAGGTAGAAGGTGCCAGGTCATACAAAAAAAAAGGTGTCTTGGCAATGCTTAACTGGGGCTAGACTGGACTTGCTCTAGAAGATCATGGATTCTGAGCACAAGCACAAAGTAAGGGTCTCACCATGGGAACACCAGACATGGCCACAAGATTTGAAGTGGCATGAGAAACAAGGCAGACTTAACGCTCACTGCCAAGCCAGGAAGTAATTGTTTGCTTTATGCTGGTCTTGGCTTTGAGGCTGAGGTGGGGCTGAGCTCACAGGTGAGTCAGGGATGCAGGGCTGAGGATATACAGAGAATCTGCAATCTCTCTTCTCCTGAAGCAATTTTTGCAGCCCCTGCCTTCCCTGGGTTGTGGGACAGAAGTATTTTCATGATTTTTCCCCCAAAGGAATTCATTCCATACACAGCCCAGATTGCAAATACCTGGGCATGAAACTATTCTTTACCTGGATTATTCAGGGATAGGAGACCGTCACTGATCCTCATTTTCTTCCAGATGTTTGGCATTGATCACCTTACCTAATGGACCAGAGAATCTGACCATCTGGGCTGCAATCCCTGCTCTCCTGCCCACTAGCATTGCCACACCAAGCAAATTATCCCACCCCTGAAAACTTCCCTTTCCTCATTTACAAAATAGGAGTAACAGTGGAAGCTCCCTCAACGAGTTGATGGAAGGATTAAATAACATAAAGGCATTGAGCTTGGCCCATAATAATTTCTCCACTCACTCTTATATTCAGTAGTATTTATTGGACAAACTCTACAAGCCAGACACTCCTTTACCTTTGAGAATACAGGGAAGAAGCACAACAAACCCTTTCCTTCATAAACTTACGTTCTAGTTGGGGAGGCAGAGAATCAACAGTGGACAAAAGGACACGTGGTATGTCAGGTGGTGAGTGTTACGATGAAAAGATAAAACTGGGTAAGGCAGTAGAGAACAATGCTCTCTTAGCTAAAACAGTCAGAGAAGTCCCCTCCCAGGAGACTTTTGAGCAAATATGTGAGCGAAATGAGAGAGCAAGCTATGCTGAGTCGTGCAGGAAGAAGGTTCCAAGCAGAGGAAACAGATGTGCAAAGGACCTGAGGCTTTCAGTCTAAGGAGCAGCAGCATGGTTAGAGGGACTGGAGCAGAGTGAGCAAAGGAGAGAGGGGTGGAGACAAGTGAGCAAGGGTGGCCTTGACATCTCTGGTAGAGACTCTGGTTGTTATTCTAAAGAAGATGGGAAGTAATGGGAGGGTTCTGAGAAAGGCAGCTTCGTGATGTGATTTACAGATTGAGAGGGTAGCTGTGGCCTCTGTGTGGAAGGTGATGTGGGGGCCTCTTAGGACTTCCTTGCAGTTATTCAGGGGAAAGTTGATAGGGATGGGAATGTTCCTGCCTCCGTTTTGCCTCTTTGGCATAGGCAGGACCTCTGCCCCAGTCTTCCCAGTCCTTCTATCTGAGAGCATTCTCTTGTCCACCCCCTGTGGAGCCAGTGCTGCTGGAACATCAGAGAATCAGCCCAGTCTTAGGGAGCATCCATGGACCCCATGTGTTGTGCTAATGGCAGGAGATACACATTCAAAAGCATAGCTTTTCCTGGCAGGCTTGAGCCTCAGTGCAAAGCTATGGATCATCTTTCTCCCCATTCTCCCTGCTGCTCCCTTGACCCACTGGATGACCAGACTAAACCACAAGTGGCCTGGAGTTCCAGGGAGAGGTCAGCAGGCAGAGGGCATTTCCAGTGGACATCAGTTACCGTAACTGCTGGGTTCTGAGGGCTCACTCCCACTACCCAAAGGAGATGACATGGTCAAAGTAGCAACCAAAGGAAAAAAGTGGGAATGGATGCATCCCAAAGACAATATCGTCAGGGAAGATGGTCTAGCAGGATGTGGATTGTTCCATTAGTCTGAAGTGCCAAACTCCTTTGAACTCATACTTCAGGTCACAAGATGGCTCTACCTTCCCGGGCTTGATGCAATGGGGAAGGGCTTATTCCAGCTTCCTCAGCTCCTCTTGGGACTGAAAAACAGCTGACAGGGATATGAGCACAGGTCCATTCTGATTCGTTTCACTAAGGTTGGTTGCTGCTCCAAGAAACCTCCTTCATGCAGATGTCTGCTATGCCACCCATTTAACAAGCCTTTCCATGAACCTTCCAAATAGTCCTCTGGCCTTTCTCCCTCTACCCCAATGTCCTGCTGCAGATGAGTCTGTATTGTCTCCAGAACAGGTGAATACACCAGCTTCTTGAATGTTCCACCTGCTGTCACTCTTGCCCTGTTTCTAACGCAAACCTGGCCAAGCACCCTCCTCCCAACCCCTGACTTCTTTGGTTCTCCAAGGGCCTCACAAGAAAGTACAGTCATCTCTCGATATCCATAGGGGGTTGGTCCCCAGACCCCCAGATACCAAAATCTGCATATGCTTATGTCTTCTGCAGTTGGTCCTCAGTATCCACAGGTTCCCCATCCAACTGTACAACCAAGTCTATGTGACTTATCTTGCACCTGCCATGACTCCACCCCTAGACACTCTATAGCACAGCCGGAATCCTCAGCCCCCAGGGAGGATGCAGGGACGATGCAGTCCCCTCACACACTTCTGTGTCTTTACACACACTCTCCCTCCTGTCGTTTTCCTGACCTAGCATCCAGTTCAAAAGCCACATTCCTCATGAAGCTTTCCATGACCAGCCCAAGAAATGAGATTGCTCATTCCTCTGGGTACTTCATACATTTTCCTACCTTTATTTAAAATTTCCCAAATTGTTTTCCAATTATCTGTGCATGTGGCATTCTCTTGTATAAGTGCATCAACTCTCTGAAGGCAGTGGCTGTTTTATGTTGTCATGCACAGAGCATTTGTACTGTTGGTCGCAGAGAGTCCTATGAAGTAGATTTAGGCAAAATGGATGAGTGAAGGGTGTAGTAACACAGTGAGTCACAGCTACAGTGGGGAAAATCCCAAAACACATTATAATAATATTAGCAAATTTTTTTCCATTATTGACTCATTTACTCTTCACATATATCTCACGAGAGAGGTATTTTTATCCCCATTTTGCAGACACCAAACTGAGGCTAAGTTAGGTTAATTCAATTGTCCGAGGTCTGACAAGTAACTTGTGGTGTGGAAGCCAGAATTTAAAGCCCACTCCATCTAGCTTTGACACATGAGCTCTTAGCCACTGTAGAAATACCCACTCCCATTGTGGTAGATGTTTCTCTGTTGGCCTGTCTTTGACTAGCCCTGAGATTGCACTTGCAACAAATTGAGGAATTAGGTAAGAGAGGCAAGTGAAGCTGAATACACAATGTGTCTGCCTCTAACAGGGTTTACAGACTTGCTTCTCTGGGATGTCACCAGTTGAAAGCACTTCATGCAAAAACGAGTGAGGAGAACTCACATGACTTAGCTCAGTACTTTGTTTAGAATTCCAATTCATCCTTATCAGCTTCACCATCCAAAGAGGGTCCTTTCTTTCTCTGCATAGAGTTTTCAGACCCAGAAGGAACTGTAGGTGATTGGTTATCATTATAAAGCTTTAATTTTATACTGGCTTTGATTTGGAGGCAATCATTTGTGCCTGAAAGCACTGTGCAAGGGTAGAGGAAGAAAAGGGGATGATGTTACCAAGGGGCCCTGAGCAGTTCATGGGCTGTTTTTCCTCTGGAAGCTCTGTCTCAAAAGTCTATTTCATGGCCCACCCAGAACCCCTTTGGGCCTTCCTGTATTCATTCAACAAACACCTGTTAACACCTAATATACCAGATCTTTTAGGCTATCATGGCAAACAAGAAGAAGGCTCTTAAAACCATGAACTTCATATTATACAGGGAGAGACAAAAAATACTCAAGTAGATAATTATAAAAATAAAACACTTTTCATTGCAATAAGTATTACCAAAGAACTTAATAGGAGGAAGGGAGAGAAAATCATGGAGGTTGCGTGACTTTATATTGTGTGGTCAGGGGAGCCTTCCTGGAGGAGATGTCATTTAAGTAGAAGCCTGAAGAAAGAGAAGGCCGGCACTGGAGCATGGTGGAAAGGAGGACTCAGGCATAAGGAGTCAGAAGGCTGGGTTGGCAGCCAGAGTGTTGAAGAGCATGTGTATCTGTGAAGGTGCTCAAGATCAGGATGACATCAACGTTGCCTCTGAAACTTAATTTTTTTTAAAATAACATATCGGTGTTTTTTTTTTCACTACGTGGGCCTCTCACTGTTGTGGCCTCTCCCGTTGTGGAGCACAGGCTCCGGACGCGCAGGCTCAGCGGCCATGACTCACGGGCCCAGCCGCTCCGCGGCATGTGGGATCTTCCCGGACCGGGGCACGAACCTGCGTCCCCTGCATCGGCAGGCAGACTCTCAACCACTGCGCCACCAGGGAAGCCCAACATATTGGTTTTTAAAAATATCTATTTATTTAATTAATTTCCTTTTTTTTTTTTTTTGGCTGCGTCAGGTCTTAGCTGCAGCACACGGGATCTTTGCTGAGGCATACAGCATCTTTTCGTTACGGTGCGCGGTCTGCTCGGGCTTCTCTCTAGTTGTGGCATGCAGGTTTTCTCTCTCTCTAGTTGTGCCACGTGGGCTCCAGGGTGCGTGGGCTCTGCAGTTTGCAGCACATGGGCTCTCTCGTTGAGGTACGTGAGCTCAATAGTTGTGGCATGCAGGCTTAGTTGCCCCGCAGCATGTGGGATCTTAGTTCCCTGACCAGGGATCGAACCTGCATTCCCCACATTGGAAGGCAGACTCTTTACCACTGGGCCACCAGGGAAGTACCTGAAACTTAATTTTGAATAGCATGTTGCCTGTGCACCAAATGAACTAGAAAAAATGCTACCTCTCTCCTCCATTTCTAACTATATGAACTAGGTCTCCTACGACAGCATTCTAGTTTACCCCTGGTGTTCATTCAAGTTGAGAACACACTGCTGGAGAATCTCCTCAGCTGAAAATCACCCCAATAACAGAACGATATGGATGGTAACTCTGAAGTCATCTGCAGCCACCAAAGCTTCTGTTTCAGGTTTGCAATGAGCAGGGGGCCAGGGCAGCTTCTCTAGCACCAGGGCCAACTTTTTTTTAACACATTACTGAGAGAAGCAAGCAATTTCATATGAAAATGCTGAGTTCTCTTCTTTAGATGGCATTCTGTGCTTCAAAAACAGAAAAGTCTCTTGGAGGAGGTGACTTCAAGGTGTATACAATGCCAGCTGATAAAGAGGAGAAAGATGCACATTCAGGATAGAAGAAATAAGCTCCTTAGATTTAGAAGCGTGTATCAATTGGTCCATGCACATGTGGAGATAAGCCAGATTGGAGAAGGTCTGGGCTGGAAAGAAGTCAAGGTCAGAAACATGAAGTTCAAAGGCCAACAATAGGGTGTCTTGAAAGCCAGGTCTGAGCATGTTCATCTGGCACTTCCACTCTGGCCTCTCTGCTTTCTTGGGTGTGAATGGGACTTGTTCCCCATTCTCCTTACAGGACACTTCACAGCTAAACTCCATTCTTTCAACCATCTTGGGAGGTACAATTATTCCCATTTGCTGGATAAAGAGACCGAGACTCTGGGATTAACTGAGTGGTGGTGAAGCATCATTCGGACTCATGTCCCATGTGTGTCCACTAAGCTACACCACAGCTCCATCCTTTTCTTCCCTGCATCCTGCCTCATCTCTGTGCACTGCTCAGCCTCTTTATGCCTTTGAATCTCAGCCCAGTTAGGTACCATGATCATCCCATTAGTCCAGGTAAGCAAACTGAGGTTCAGGCATGTTACATCAGTCCTCTAATGTTGCACTGCTAGGAAATGGCAAACACGTTATTCAAACCCAGAGGTTTCTGCTCCTAAGAGCACACTCCTTGCCCCCCAGGACCCAGTAGCTGTGATTGTCAGATAATTATTATTGTTCTTAGTAAGGAATGATTGCTCCGGGTGATGTCGGAAGTGCAGCAGCGAGTAGGCGAGAAAGGTGCCGAGGCGGCCAGTCTGCCTGGGAGCTGCTGGGGCACCAGGGACCCTCGGGAGCCTCCGAGCTGTCAGCACAGCTCTCACTAGGGAGGGAGCAACACCCCGGCTTCCTCAGACCTCTCTGAAATCCAGCCAAAGAGCAGGCCCTGAGCAAACGCTCAGACAGCTCCCCCAGCCTCCAGCCCCGGGCACGGTGCCCTCTCCCCTGTAGCTGGAAACAGCAAGGCCCCTCTGACTCCAAGATGCCTCATTGATCCTGACACCTGGGACTTCAAACCCACCATCACTGTCGCTCAGCATCTACCCGAAGGGCATGATGTAGGGAGGGAGCGGGGAGAGGAAAGGGAAGGGACCGAGGGATGGCGAAGGCGGGAGGGGAAGAGAGGCCGGTGGAAAGAATTAAGGACCCACTTGTGGGAACCCTTTGGCGTGTTGGGTTAAAAACCCAGCTGTGTGGGATCAAAGGGGAGCCCCCAGCACAGCCCAGGGCCAGAGGATCAGCACCTTGCAGGGCTTGTTATGCCTTAATCTTCCTTCTTCTAAGCCTTTGAGGGTGAACTGCAGCCCCTGCCTGACAAGATGCTGCCCTGGGAGACAGGTCTCCAATCCGGGGTTTCCAACGAGAGGCCCCTAAGGGGAGTGTTGTAAATCTGGATTCTTCCACCAATCGTGAGGTGAACTCACATCAAGAAAAAAAAAGTCATTCCCTTTTCAATTCTCTTTCCTTCCCGAGATTACCTTAAAGCCAATGCATCAAATTAGTTCTAGAGTGTCTAGAACCGCTAACTCCTTTCGAAGCTTTCGTTTAAACAAAGAAAGAGCCAGGTCTCTGATAGGTAAGGGTGTCCAGGTAAAACATAATATCGTTGTCGAGTTTTCATTGTCCTTGGACCGTTAATAGCTGCTCAGAACAGGAAGCATGCCTTGTCTCTCTCCAGTCATGATATAAAGTTTCTGTTTAAATCCTTGTACTGGACGTTTTGAAAAGTGGAAGAAAATAATAGCTCAGGCTTTTGCAGATATTCTGAATGTCTTAAGGAGACTCAGGGCTAACTGGAGACAGGGAAATAGGACCCAGGATGGCAAGCCTGGACAGCTGAACTCCCAGGGCTCCGGGAATGTTCTGGAGACAGGACAGCCAGTCCCGGGGCTGCCTGGTGGAAAGCCAGCTCCTGGCAGCCAAGGGGGCCCCCTGAGCCCCTTTTCTCTCAGCAAACATCCATCTCTCTCCTCTTTGTCCTTAATGACCACAGCCAGAGGGGAGCGGCTTTGACTCCCAAGGAGGCTGTTTGTATCCAGCCTGTGAGGAGAGGCCCAAATTGGCATTCCACATCATAATAAAAAAATTCCCAGCAATTATTAAAAGATTCTTATCTCTTGCTCCCTACATGGATAATGAGGTCCTTCTCTGCTGGACTGAGACAGGCTGTCTCGGCTCTCATTTAATGAAACAGGACCAAGTTTGCAAATGAGCCTGCCTGGCTCTCCCCCCTTAACCTCTGCTTGTCGACTTGTACATCAAACCTCCTGGCTTCTGTCCTTCCTTATTAAGAGCCTGTAATCTTAGCAGGGCCCTTGCCTTGGCACTTCCTCTTTGCCTGTACAGATCTGATTTTCCCTGGACATAACTTGGGAGGGGGGTGGGTTGGGGGGATAGGGTGTTGCTTTTGTCTTTCTGGGACTGAGGTTTCAGGGGCTCTGGGTGCTCCTGGTTTCATCCAACAAGAAGAGGGTTGGGCAGGAAGAGAGAGAAAGCTTTAGCTGGAAAATCACTAGTACTTTTCTCCCGGGAGCCATTGGTGCTAAAAGCTGGGTTTGGTAATGCTTCTGATTGAAAACTTCTACCTGCAGCTGTGGGTTTCAGGGTTTCATTAGTTATTGTGTTTTTTTCCCCAGACCCAGTCTACTCCTGAGGGCGGGATCAAGTCAGCTGAGTCATCAGGCTAAGAGTCATTGCATTCTACTTTCCTAAGTCACTGTGTCTTGGTCTTCCAGGGACTTTCCTTTATTTTGACCCCATTTCAACAAAAATCTTTGAAATAGAAATAACTCTTCTAAGTGGAATGCTTGACAGCTTTTTCTTAAAGGCTCACGCCCTGCTGGGGAAGGAAGGAGTCCGTGCATGTGTGTAGAAGGGGCAGTTTCACCGACTGGATTGATCCATTGGTCTCTTATGGATATCAGCTACTGTTGTCCCAACATGGGAACTGACGGTGTCTCTGCTCCCAGAAGGTGCCGACTCTGTCTGGTCAAGTGTGGCCAACACTATAGCTCTTGAGATAGATGGCATTTGGAATAATAACCACCCACCATTCTAGGGGGGCTTCACTCAGATTCTTCAAGATTCTGTTCCAGTTGTCTATTGCTAGCTAACCAAGTATGCCAAAACTTAGTGACTTTGAACAAAAATCATCTTATTGTATGTACCTCATGATTTTGTGGGTCAGGAATTCAAGCAGGGCTCCATGGGCCTATTCTGCTGCTGCTTGTGGCATTGACTGGGTTCTCTAGGTGACATTCAGCCAGTGACTGGCTTAGTCTGAAGATCCCAGATGGATCCACATCTGGAGGAGGACAGGTTCTCTTAGCAGGCTGCTCAGCTCACCTGGGCTCCTTTCCCTCATTATGCTTCCCAGGGACTCTCCAGTGGTTTCTCCAGAAGAGTGCTGGATTCCTTACACAATTGCCCAGGGATCTAAGAGCCAGTGTTTCTAGAGACAGGAAGTGGAAGCTGCTGGCTTCTTATAAACTGAGCCTGGACCCTGGCTTTGCATCACTCCCAAGTCATCCTGTTGGTCACAGCTCCCATAGACTCTGCGCCAATTCCAGGGAAAGGAAGATACTTTAAGAGTAAGAGCTGGGCTCCCAGGCCGATGCCTTCAGAGGAAGGTACCAGCAACACACAGAAATGCCTGGAAGAGATACTGGACGTGGCCTCTTGATGGACATGACTGAAGGAGTAGCGGGAATGGGCCAGCCTGCCAGTCCTTATATGAACTCAAGCTTAGAAAGTGACAATCACAGGAGTATGATTCCCAGTATCTAAAGATGTTAGGGGAGGGACTTCCCTGGTGGTCCAGTGGTTAGGACTCCTCGCTTCCACTGCAGGGGGTGCAGGTTCTATCCCTGGTTGGGGAACTAAGATCCTACATGCTACACGGTGCAACCAAAAAAAAAAAAAAAAATGTTAAGGGAAACCAAGGATCTAGGGAGATGGAGAGCTTGAGACCTAGGTTTCATCTTCCAAAGGAACTCAGAGCAAAGAGCTTAAATGAATGCCAGTCTTTATGTCATTTTCCCCCACAGATGGCCCCTCACAGCTTGGGAAATAGGGTAACCCAGAGTCAAGGCTGACACTCACACCCAGGAGAGTCGAGCTGTGAGCTGCTGCCTTCCTTTTCTGCACCATGAGTCTCCTAGGGAGTCACCCAAAGCTAACATTATCACTGCCTCAATCAAATGAGGTCCTTTTCAGGAAGTTGGGGTGTGGCATTGCATTGCCATTGGAGGTCTTTTCTGCTTATGTAAACATTACTAGAGTCTCAGTGCTTACTATGTGAGTCTTGTGGGGATCCAGAAGCAGTAGCTTCCTACCAAGGCAGGAATACCGTCTCCTCTTCACGTCTGTGCCCCTGCCCCTACTACTGTCATCCGGTCTGCCGGCCACAAGCACTCCTGAGAGATAAACTTGAGATATATACCCTGATTCTTCTTCCCTATTTTTCCCAGCTCAGCACCGAGAGCTCCCCATTCCACTTGATTATCCTCAGAGGCACACAAGAGGGGAGGAGATTTCAACGGTTCCCAAACCTAGCTATGCATAAAAATAACCTGGGAAATTTAAGAAAAATATGCAGAGTCCTGGGATTTCCTTAAAGAGATTCTAATACAGGAGGCCTGGGTTGGGACTCAGGAATCTGTAGGTCCCCAACTTCTCCCTGGTGATTTTGATTTGAGCCTGTGCCCTTCTAGATACATTTTATTAACTCCTAGCTATGCTGGGTCCTCATTTCAAAGGGATGGAGCCAATTAGCCCTCTCTGTTGGTGAGACCAGCTTGGTTATTGAGGAGACAAAGGCACAGGGTGTGTTTTCTATAGCTAGAGCCTGACCTACGACCTTAGCCAGCTGCCTTGCAAATGCCATTGGTCACCAGGGCAACCCAAACATAGAGAGTTAATGGTTCAGAGCAAATGCATCTTCACTATTGGCGTGGGAGGAGGGAGGGAAAGACAACTCTCTACTAAGAAGAGGCCATACTGAATCTGTCACTTCTGAATAGCATCATCATCTTTTATTCTGAAAATATATGATGGAACTAGACACCTCCTTGGCATTTAGCATGAGGTTTAAGACTGTCTGCCATCTCAGCATAGAGTCTCACACCTACCCCTTTCTTCCAAGGAGGTCTTTGTTTAAACCAAGATAAAATAATACATCCATGTTATGTTGTGGTTCAGACACAGGCTCTGGATTTAAAGACATGGGATGGAATCTTGGCTTTAGTATTTGTGAGTGGTATGTAGACAAGCAAGAAAAGTCACCTCTGTGCCTCAGTTTACTCATTCTGTAAATTGCTGGTAAAATGAATACCTATCTTGTTCTTAAGATGAAGTATGAGATGGTACTTGTAAATACTAAATTTGGCACAGTGCCTGCTGCATGGTAAGGTCTCAAGAAATATTCACTATTGATAAACCCCTTTCTCATACATGGCTCTCCTTCTGGTCCCCAACTACAGTAAAAGGCACCTTGATACCCCAATTGGCCAAGGCATAATGGAGGGGTCTTCTTCCTCTCCCTTCTCTCTCCAGCTACCATTCAAATATCTCTCTGATCTAGCCCATTCTTCTTATTACCCGTAAAATGTCCAACTTTGCCTTCATCACCTCTGCCTTCACGACTGACATCAGTCTCAGCTTGTCTCCCTACCAACAGTTTCTCTTCCTGGTGATCATTCCCCATCTTGGTCCAGAAAGATCCTTCTAAGAGTTGAATCATTTTTTTTTAAATAGTTTTTTGTTTTTTTTTTTTTCTGGTGGTACACGGGCATCTCACTGTTGTGGTCTCTCCCGTTGTGGAGCCCAGGTTCCGGAGGCACAGGTCCAGCGGCCACGGCTCATGGGCCCAGCCGCTCCGCGGCATGTGGGATCTTCCTGGACCAGGGCACGAACCCGTGTCCCCTGCATCGGCAGGCAGACTCTCAACCACTGTGCCACCAGGGAAGCCCCTAAGAGTTGAATCTTAATAGCTCATTCTGCTTGAAGAATTTACTGGTTTCCTTTTCTCATGACACTGAGTTCAAGTCCTTTGCTTGGTATACCAAGCCCTTCACACCTTGTCCCAAATCTCCCCTCCAGACCACCCATGTTGCTTTCCTCTGTATCAGTTAGAATTCTACAACTATATAGATGTCCTTCTGTGTTTCTCTCTACAATATCTTTCCTTCTGGCCAAGACATCTATCACCTTCTTTTCTCCATGGTAAGCCTCAAGTCATGCTTAAAAACCCAGCCTCAGTGTCAGAGGTCCCTCTTTGATGCCCTTTGGTGGGATCAGTCTCTTTGTTAACATACCTTGTTTCCTTACTCATCCCCAAGTGGGGACTCATCTCAAAGGACTTATTTAAGGACATATATCAAAGCTATATTGCAAGCACCTGAGGTTCAAGCTAATATGATTAAGAGCTCAGGCTCTGAGGGCACAGACTTCTGGGTTTAACTCAAGTCCTAACCTAGCTGTGCCTCAATTTCTCCTCTACAAAATGAGCATAATAAAAATACTTTTTTTCCTGAGTTATTGTAAAAATTAAATGAAATCATGCAAGAAGAATATGTAGTATAGCATACTAGTACTAAATAAATGCTGGCTACTTTTTGTTTGCTTTTCCTTGCCAGTAGGCTGGTCTTCCATATGAGTTGAGGGCAGAGCCCTGGTCTTTTACAGCTTTGTATTATGAGCTCCCAAGGCAAGGTCTAGCACTTAATAGCTGCTCAATGAATGTTGAAAAAAGAATGAGTTAATCCCAATCCTGAGTTTATTATTAACATATCATCTGATTATTCTACTATCTGAAATGTGATGAGCCCTAAGCTCAAATATGAAGGGCCTAGCTCCCTCTCTATTCCTTGCTCCCAACCTTCATTCCTTTTTCCCTCTCTCCCTCATTCCCTTCCCACCCTTCCTCCCTCTTTTTCTTCCTCTCTGCCATCCTCTAGTCTTTCCTTTTCTTCTTAGCTGCTAATATGATAATTTATTAATTTACAATGAAAAATAGATCTGTAGTAAGAACAAGGAACACTTTTATCCTAGTGATAAGCCATCATATTACCAATTTCAAGCTGTTCGAGAGCCTAGATCATAATTAAAAATTACTTGTCTTACTTGGTGAGGAACTAATGCCCCCTGCCAACAGGCACATAAGTAAATTGAGAGTTAATTCTCCAGCCCCAGTTCAAAGCCTGAGGAGATGTTAGTCCCAGCTGACAGCTTGACTGAGGCCTTATAAGAGCCAGACTCGCCCAGCTGAACTTCTGGACCTGTAAACCTCAGAAACTATGTGAGATAATAAATCTTTGTTGCTGAACATAAATTGCTAAGTTTTGGGCCATTTGTTACACAGCAGTAGATAAGTAATATATTCCTTGTCAGCAATGCCTTCTCTACTTGCAGACAAGGAGAAAATACTTGGAATTTAGAAGTTATTCAAGAAAGAATTATTTTGCATAAAAGGGGATGTGATAGTAAAGTGACTGACAGGGGTTATTTTTGAAAACAAAAAGTTTTATTAATATGGTTAAGACTTAAATGTTAGTAGTACAAATTCAAGTAGTGTAAATAGGAAATAAAATTTAAATTCCTCTTCATTCTCCAGTCCTATGCCCCCAAACCAACAATATTATTTTATCTTAGAATATGTATAGTCATATACAAATAGACATACAATAGTATCATACCCTGCATCAATGGATTTTGAAGCTTGGTCCCAAGACCAACAGCATCAGCTTCACGTGGGAACTTTTTAAAAATGCAAACTTTCAGATTTTGCCCCAGACCTATTGAATCAGAAATTCTAAGGTGGGTGCTTTAACAAAACCTTCAGATGATTCTGATATATCATAAAATTTGATTCTATGTACCATTCTGTAGCTTACTTCTTCCACCTGGTAGACCTTGGACACCTTTATGTGTCATTAAATATATATATCTGATGTATTCTTTAAATTGCCACCCAGGACTTTATCATAAGTATACATCACACTTCATTAAACAATTCCACATCAATGTTTCTTTCCAAGTTTCTTTAGTATCATAAGCAAGGTTAAAATAAAAAGGCTTGTGTTATGTTTACATATAGTGGATAGGTAGGTAGATAGATAGTAAACTTTATGAACATTCTGTAGGAGAAATTCTTAGAAGTAGTATACTTGGGTCAAAAATAAATGCATTTTGACGTTGGACAAATTTGATAGGTTCTCTTCAAAAATATTGCATTGATATTTATTAGTAGGTCTAATCCTTGAAATCTACTTCTATATTGGGCATTGCTATAAACGTTTAAATTTCACTTTCATGGGTTAAAATCATTACTCCCTTTATACTGCATTTCTTAATTTATGAGTAATATTAAGCACTTTTCATAGTTTTATTGACTTTCCCCTGCTATGAAGTGCCTTTTTCAGATCACTTCTTTCCAAAATGAAGATTTCAACAAAGACGTTAATCTGACTGCTTTGGGAGTCTTTTTGAAGGAAAACTGCATTATTAACATCCTGCCGATTGCCCTGAATGTTTTATTATGATTCTTGAGGAGTGATTGACCATAATCAAAAAATTAATCACCAATCAGCATTAGTAATTAAGTCATAATCATATTTGCATATATGTGATAATTTATGCAATCTTTAGAGAAGGAAATTTAAATGGAAGTTATTGATTGTGGAAAATGTGTCAAAGCTGCCGGTTACTGGGAAAGTGATTTTTACTACAGTGTTGTTGGACCCCTAAGGGTTAATTCATTGGACTATAGGGGGCAGGCTGGGAGAATGATGCCCATGGACTGGTTGGTGTTTTCCTACCTCACTAGCTGCATGCTGCACCCTGGTACACTCTTCTACCAATGAGGTGTGTTAATTTCAAGGCCCATGATGATAAAATTATGGATGGCTCAGGGCAAATCCAGCTCTATCACACAAGCAAAGCTCATAGTGCACCTGCATAGAATGGATCTGAAAAATTTGACATTATGAGCTGATTTCATTCAGGTTCAGTAAACATTTTTGGTAAAGGGCAAGATAGTAAATATTTTTGCCTCTGTGGGCCATATGGTCTCTGTCATAACTACTCAATTCTGAGATCATATCTCATAGACAACATATAATTGAGTGTGCGTGGCTGTGTTCCAACAAAACTTTATTTACATCAATAGACAGTGTGCCAGATTTGACCCATTGGCCTATAGTGTGCTGACCCCTGATTTAGACACTCTTAGTAGATGAAGAGTTTGCGCTCATACCTGTGATTTAAAATGATTTTTCCTGGTTCTCCCCTTTCCCCATCTCTACTTCTCCTCATTTTTCTCCTCTGCTTTTACTTCTTCTCTCTCTTCCTTCCTTCCTTTCTCACCTCTCCCTTCCCCCTCCCCACCCTCTTCCTCTCCTCCTCCTTCTTCTTCTTCTTAATAACTTAGTAATGTAAAGCCAGTTTCTTCAAGTCTCTGTATCTCAGTTTCCAAATCTATAAATTGGTAATGACAACAGGACTATATGAAAAGGTCATTGTGAAGAGTACATTAAGAATTCTAGAAAGTTCTTTGAGAGATACACACATCTATATCTATGCAAGTATATGCAGTATCTCAAGACAGGGAAGAGTCATAAGCAAGAAATAATTATAATTCTGAAATGAAATATTTAGCTTTCAGACAAGCATACCTTTTAATGTGTTTTCTTGTCAAATTTCAATATTTTATATATTGTACAAACTGACAGTAGTGCTAGAGTGCCTTTCCCCTCCTTGTGTTCTGGTTCTGCCTGGTGGATGAGGAGCTCTTCAGAGCTCCATTCGTTTTACCTGGAGCCAGAGTATCTTCTACTGACCCATTTCTATTCACTAGCTGGGGCTCAAGTCTGTCCAGCCCATTTATCAAGGATGGTACAAGTACCCACTAGTCATGTCACGATCTTTTGCCAGGCCCAGCTTACTAATTGGAATGCTTTGAATAGGTAGAGTAATCTGAATCAAACTTGATTTTGCAATATCATTTTGAGCACTTTCTGTTGAACAGTGAGTGGCCTCTGCACTTACCCGGCAATTCTAGTTGTATGTGTTGTCCCAACCTCTGATTCTGGTTTTTACCCATCTTCACCAGCCCTTGCTCCTTAAGTGTCAACATGACAACATGGGCCCTCTGGAAGGAAGTATGACCAGGAAGTCTGAAGAAGATTTTTTTTTAATTTTATTGAAGTATAGTTGATTTACAATGTTGTGTTAATTTCTGCTATACAGCAAAGTGATTCAGTTATACATATATAGTATATTCTTTTTCATATTCTTTTCCATTACGATTTATTATAGGACATTGAATTTAGTTCCCTGTGCTATACGATAGGAACTTTTTGTTTATCCATCCTATGTATAATAGTTTGTATCTGCTAATCCCAAATTCCCAATCCTTCCCTCTCCCTACCCCACCAGCAGCCACAAGTCTGTTCTCTATGTCTGTGAGTCTGTTTCTGTTTCGTAGATAAGTTCATTGAAGGAAGTTGAATGTGCTGCTCCTTCAAAAAATACATGGTTATAAATATAGAGGTCTAATATTAAGTATAGTAAATATTATACTTTTTGTTATGGATTAAATTGTGTTCACTCAAAATTTATATATTGAAGTCTTAATCCCTAGTGCTTCAGAATGTGGCTTTATTTGGAAACCCTGGAAACAGGGTCATTGCAGGTATAATTAAAGTTAAGATGTGATCATACTGGAGTACGATGGACCCCTAACCCAATATGACTCATGTCCTTATAAAAAAGGGAAATTTAGAAACAGGCACAGACACAAGGATATGAGAGCATGTGGAGATGAAAGCAAAGATCACAGAAGCATCTACAAGTCATGAAACACCAAAGATAGACAGCACATCACCAGAAGCTAGGAGAGAGGCATGGGCCAGACTCTGCCTCAGAGCCTTCAGATGGAAGCAACTCTGCAGTGTGATTTTGAACTTCCAGCCTCCAGAACTGAGACAACAACTTCGTTGTTTAAACCACCAATTCTGACTTTTTTATTGCAGCTCTAGCAAATGAATTCACTTGTAATTTATACTCAATAATACTAATAGTAGTAGTACTAATAATAACAAAGCTCTGCATTGAACAATAATTATCCTCCAGCCTTGTGCTAGGTCTTTTTTTATGTGCAATATTTCATTTTGTCCTCCCAAATACCCCTATGAGGTAGGTGTAATTATTAGCCCCCTTACATGGATAAACAAACAGAGGCTTTTAGAGATTTTTAGAAGCATTTCCAAGATTACACAGATGGAAAGAGGTGCAGCAAGGATTTGAACCCCCCTAATGCCAAATCCTGTGGCCTGATTCACTGTGTAATTCTATGGAGACTCAGGAGAGTCCCTCCGGGGAGCGATCACTTCCCATCAGCCTCGGTAAATGAGAAGTAATAAAAGATACGGAAAGTAGGATGTTGACAATGCAGCAGTTAAGTGGCAGAGAGAAGCCCAAATGGACATGGGGTTATTTGTGGGTGTTGCTGATTCAGACCTCAGCTTGCAGATCTGAGTCATCTGTTTGTCCTCCGATGTTCTGTGCTCGAAAGCAATCGAGGTGCTGGTCCTGGATCAGCCTCCCTGAGTTTGAGTGCTCTCCCTGTAATCACTGGCCTATTTTCCCACACAACAATCCTGGTTATGAATCCAATTGGTACTTTCCTCATCAGAACCCCAGGGAAGCTGCTGGAAACACACGTCACACTAGTTTGGGGGCCTGGGTTCATCATGTTGAGAGTCAACAGATCGGGCCAGAACTAAGTTCAGAGGTTAATTGGAATCAGAACTTTGGAAACTGTGAAGTGGCTCAATTAATTATCTGTGCCTCCTCCCTGTCTTCCCCTTTTTTGCCTTCACACCTGAGAAATGCCCAGGGAGAAAAGGACCCTTTCCTCACACAGGTGTTCACCTTTGTCCCAAGAGGTCAGTAGTGTCTCTTCATCATGTGGGCACACTAGAAAATACAAATACACATTCTCAGTGCTCTTACAGATGGTGCTTCGGAGATGAGAGAGCTTGTGACATAACCTCAATTCCTTCCTGAATCTAGAGGATTCCACACTGTGGCAGGAAGCTGGGGAAGTTATCTGGAGGCAGAAAATCGATGCTTTACTCCCAGAGTGGCTACAAGCAAAGGCTAGAAAAGCAGACCAGCTTGGTTTTTCTTCCTGTCTCTGCACTCGCAAGCTGTGTGCCCTGGAGAAATTTCATATCTTCTCTGGCCTCATATGCCTGATCCACAATATGGGAGTGATGCACAGATCTGGTAGTGGTTGTGAAAAACAAGTGAAATTTTGCATCTAAATCACTTAACACAGAACTTGGAGATGTAGCAATTACTGAGTCAAGGCGAGCTCCTTGGGGATGCTTTGCTGTTGACAACCCAGGACCTTCCCACTCCCACCTCCTTGTTCCTCTCTGTGTGACAAACTGGCAGACAGTGGCTCCATGTCCTGACTGATCCCTTGTGTATGAATGGCCCTGACTCCTAAGACAGCTTCCCAGATGCTGTAAGACTTCAGCATGAATTGTTGGCTTGGACTTTACTCTTTCCAGAAAGACGGGTCCAGGGTGAGATAGACTTCAGCTTCCAGAATTCACCGTGGGGTCCCTTTCCTGCTTGTTTACTAGGTGGGCTCCCCTTGGCGTGAGGGAGCTAATATGTTTCACAGTGTGTTTTTTAGATTGCATCTGCCCAGATGTTCCTCTGTGTGGGTTCCCTAAGTGATGTGGGAGGGAAGGAACACCCTGGTGTCAATGGAATTTCAGCCAAGAGGGGTTTCACCACCTTGCTCAAGTCCATCCACCTCCTTTGTTGTTCTCAGGGAGAAAGACTGTATTTCAGACTGAAGGCTCAGAGGCAGTGCTCCTGAGACCACTTTTGATATTTTCTCCCCTTTCATTAGGTCCACACAAATGACTGCTTATTTGATGATACAGGCATTAGTGCTTGAGCCATCTTTGAAAAAAGGAGCCCAGTTATAGATAGATCTATAGGTAATAGGTATTCCCCAAAGTGCTTATGGAAGGGGTAATGTGTGATGGCCAGAGGGACTATAACTCTTTGTTTGCTAGAGACAGCCCCATCCAGTCCTGTCCATTGTCCTAGTCAGCATCTCTTTCCTCTACCCAGTTTGAATCTGGAAGTATATAAACATTCTAGCTATGGCTCAGAGTCAAGGCATCTTGCCCGGGGGTCCAGGGTAGACATATGATCTTCATAGGGAGGCATCGTCATCCCCAAATCAAAGGATGAAGGGGAGTGGTAGAAAGTTATCATCAAGAGGTCAGCTACTTAACCAAGCAGGATTGATAGATACCCAGAAAACAGAGAGTGAAGGCCTTGGGACAGGATTAGAAAAGGAAATTTTGGAGTGACTCTGCTTCTCTCCCTTGATTGAAGAGCTTAGATTCTAAAATCCAACTAACATTGAGGGTGCTGACCAGGTGCTGGGCATGGTGGAAGATGATGATGGAGCCCCTGCCTCCCCCACCGTCTTGCCTTGCAAAGAACAGACTTCATCAAAGACAAGAGGTTTGGGTTTCCAGGCCACACTGACCTAGAGAGGATGATCTTTGGATGGGGGTTAGGAGTAAACGGACAGGGACAGCAATGTCGTAGTAACATGACAATAAGAAGAAACACAGAAAGAATGGGAAGATAGAATAGCCCCTTTATTTATTTATTTTTTTTGATTTCCCATGAATCTCTAATGACAGTAATTGTAAATGAAGTATTCTACTTCCCTTAAGGGAGTGGAGTTGGGAAAGGGTGGAAGAATGAAGAGGGTTAATCACTGAGGATATGACTTCTAACTTAAAGCTAGGTTTGCGTTCGTAGGGAGAATAGTCCCTTTAATGGGATGCTTAGTACATGCAAGTTGTGCTAACTTCTTCATAAGCATTGTCATGTTTCATTGTCACACAGCCAACTGAACTAGGGCCTACTATTACAGATGAGAAAATGGATCTTAGAGGAAAGGAAATTATTTGCTCAAGGTCACTCAGTCAGGAAGTGGCAAAGCCAATTCTTGAATCCAGGAGTCCCAAAGCCTGAGCACTTAACCATCATGTCACCTGTCCTTTTGGGGTTCTTCCAATTTCCTCCCTTTCCAGGAAACTTCTTTCCCAAAGTCAGCTGAGCTAAGTCTCTGCTCTGTGTTGCTGTCACACCAATTAAACTCTTCCCAGTTTTGCTGTAGTTATGCTTTCTTCTCTAAAGCTACATCATTCTAAGGTAGTGTGTTTGGCTGTCATTTTGCTCAAAAAGTAAGAAGCATGGGAAAGACCTTCCTTGCAAAAGAGCTAAAATAATTCTATCATAATGTTAAATGAGCATCAATAAATTACTGATATTAGTGGAAATGTTGGTTGTCATAATAATAAAAAAGTATGGCAGTTATAATAATTACAACAACACAACCATACCCCATTTTTAATGAACACTTACTATGTATCAATTCCTACTAAGAGTGCTTTATATGTAAGAACTCATTCAATCCTCACCATGATTCTCAGGGCCTGGACTAAGATGAAGTGAGTAAGGTCCTTTGGGACAAAGGGTAAGGAGATGCTCACTGTCAGGGTTGTGAAGAGGGATGCCTTCTTAAATGAGGCATCCTGGGTGCCCCACTTGCCTCACCCTAGTCTTAATCCTGCCCTAGGAGGGCTGTGGAGCTGAAATATTCACAGTCACATGAACCTTTACAAACGAATCAACTTGAACTTAAATAGAGTTGGTATTTTGGAATCCCAGGCAAGATGGTTCTTTGGGACACTAACAAACAAAGTCACTATTCCTTACCCCAGCAACCCATCTCTTGATTTATTGACCTGTATGAGCTTGGACTCAGTAATGGAAGGAAGGAAGGAAGGAAGGAAGAAAGGAAGGAAGGGAGGGAGGAAGGGAGGGAGAGAGGGAGGGAGGAAGGAAGGAGGGAGGGAAGAAAGGAAGGGAGGAAGGTCAAGACTTGTTTAGAAGCCAATGTGAGGTGCTACATTGTCCCTGCCTGTGTATTAGGCAGGACATTTTTTTGTTCACATGACAGAAACCCAGTTCACACTACTTAGGCGAAATGTGGAATGTATTTTTTAAATGTAAGATTGTAGTATGTAATAAAAGAATAACTAAGAACCAACTACAGATAAAGCACAGATATTGTAGCTTTAGGATTAACTGAAAATAGAGAATTGAACTCTCTATTATCAGCATAATCTTTTCTACAAGGCTTGTGGGATTTCTGCTCAAATAGAAACTCAGGCAACCTCAGCTGTGATCCCACACTGGAATTCTCATGGTGGATATGCAGATGGGGCCTCATTACCTGTGTAGTGACAATCATATTACCAGAAAGAATATGATAAGTGCACATATTTCTGCGCTGTAGCATTTCTAGGAATAGAGAATTAAAATCTGGTGATCAATCAGAAAGAAGAAACATCATGAAAATATGACATGATAGGATGGGTGGGATTTTGACAAGTGAAAGCATAAAACCAGGACTTTAAGGGGAGGGAATGGTATTGACAAATGCCTGAAACAAGATTTCAGAGCATGACCAGCCATGGTGTTTGGCTGGATTTTATATTATGAACTATGGTATCATGGGGTTTAGGCAGAAAAAGGGAGTGAAAATATTGTGGTGGAGAACTTCGAATACATGAATGAGGAATTGTATGTATTTAATGATGTTCATTTGTTCATTTATTTATTCATTAATAACTATTTATAGGGCATTTGTTAGACACCTACTAAGTCTCTAGGTGCAAAGATAATTCTGAAACACAAATATTTTCCAGTTTAGAGAAACTGCTCACGTGAAAGGGAGCTGTGAGTAGCTGAGGGCATCTCTTATTGTTCAGATGGTGTTAAACAGTCCTTCTTATTTGGGGGTTTTATAGAATATTGCCGTGGCGACAAGGTAAAGGCCCCTAACTTACCTCTGGCTTTTAATGAAAAGACTGTTGTGTGAAGGAATCAAGGAAGCTCTGAAGCTTTTTAAACAGGAATGACACGATCGGGTTTTCCCTTTAATAAGTTGGTACTGGTGGGTGTTGAAAGGGGAGATTGGAATTGGGAGATTCTGGAGCAGAAAGAACAGTGTGTGTGTGTGTGTGTGTGTGTGTGTGCGCGTGTGTGTGTGTGTGTGTGTGTGCGTGTGTGTGTGTGTGTGTGTGTGTTGGTGGGCTTGTTACAAGAGTTTGGGTAGGAGAAAATAACAATTTAATAAATACAAAGCCTGAATTTCAAAACAGAAGGAGAAAATGGAAGGACAATTTAGAGGACTCCATAGTCCCCTGGGTATGCTGGTCATTGAGGGATATTGAGGATTCTGTTGTCTGGGTGGATGGTGGTTTCCCTGGACCAAAGAGAAAGATCAAAATTAGGAGTAAATGTGAACAGGGAAAGGGAGGGGAAAGTTTAGGACACGTGGACTGTCTGATACCCTAGATTTACTAGGGGAAGCAGGAAATTGGTTCAACAGCCTTGAAGGTCAGTAAGGAGGTTGAGGATGCAGATATTAACTTGGGATCTTCAGTCTAGAGCCACCCTTCTAAACCAGGGTTCCAAAAGAATTAAACCCTAATGTCCTAAGGCATCCATTGTACATAATGGATTGACTTTCCTCCTGTGCATGGAGAATGATATTAATTATGTGCCATCCTTGAGAGAATTGAGAAATGTTATTCAAAGCATCAAATTATCTCACCTGAGAAAGGCTAGTTTAGAAGTAATGACTGCTAGAACTGGGGATTAGTGAGAACATTAGGAAAAAGAATATAACTCATGCAAAAGGGAACCTAGGTAAAAAAATTAGTTAGGTCTAATGTTTAGGAAGTAAGAGGGAAAATAAAGGAACTGGTATGTCAGTAAGGATAGGAGTTTCGACAAAAGTAAGAGAAGACATATCCTCCATTGCTATTGTTCACTATGTAACCACTGTCTGGAAAACTCTCTATCCACTTCTTTTCCTGTTGACTCCTATGCATGTTTCAAAAGTCAGAGCAGGAACCGAGTGCTTCAGGAAGCATTCACTGCCACACCTTTATCATCCAAGTACGTCAATATGCTGCTTCAGAACACCCAGAGCACGCTCTAAATATCTTTGACACATTTACTATATTATTTTGAAATTTACAGTTTGAATAATCACTTCTCTTACTGGATCTTGAATCAAAAACCATGTTACATTCTTATAGTCCCATTTGGTGGGCATAGAGTTGCTCCACCCAGATTGTCCTTTATAGAAGGGCTTAGCTGTCAGCTCCTTCAACGTTTGTCTCAGCTGCAGAGCTCCATCTTACCCAAGGAGATTCCTTTCCTATGGCAGACCTTAACCAATGATGGATCAAACCCAATGTGAGACAACACCAAGGGTCCATACACATTCCAGAGCTTCCCATACGGTTTCCCCAGTCTTTGTCAGGCTTCCACCACAAGCTGATTTCTCTGTTGTCCTAATCCTACTTTTTGCCTCACCCTTCCAAAAATATTCATCCCTAATGCAACACTGTATATCAAATTCTATCTCAGCATCTGCTTGTGAAGGGCTCAGCCAGTGACTCTCCAGCATCTAGAACATAGTCTAAAGTCAAGTGAGATCGATGCCTTTTTTTTTTTTTTTTTTTTTTTGCGGTACGCGGGCCTCTCACTGTTGTGGCCTCTGCCATTGTGGAGCACAGGCTCCGGACACACAGGCTCAGTGGCCATGGCTCACGGGCCCAGCCGCTCCACGGCATGTGGGATCTTCCCTGGACCAGGGCACAAACCCATGTCCCCTGCATCAGCAGGAGAACTCTCAACCACTGCACCACCAGGGAAGCCCCATCAATGCCTTTTTGTGCAGAGAAAGAAGTTGAACATCACCAAAGTTGCATTTTGTATTAATCCATTCAATAAAACTTAAGTATCTATCTAGTGCGTGCCAGACTCTGCTCTAGGCACTAGATTTTGACATAGATTGCGTTGACCTTTGGTGTCTTTGAGAGCAGTGAATCAGGGATGGGGGCAGAGATAATACAAAATTGTAAAATGTTAAGGAGAATGAAAGTTGAGGTGGGTCAATGCTATGTTAAATGTAACACACTCTACAGAGGTTAGTCAGTTTTGTTTTTCTTTCAAGAGTGATAAAAGGGAAAAAACAGAAAGGGATGAGGTGTCTCTTGAAATTGCATGGTTGAGACTGATGGTGCTCATAACATCTGGGGTCTCCTCTACCCCTTGGCACTCTACTTGACTACATACCACAACCTTCTTTCATAAGTGGGATGAAATAATTATTTCTGGCCAACCTAATGTGAGCAGAAGTGATGTGCATCTTTTACAATCTTGGGCCATAAAGCTGTCCACTGAAGGGTCTCTATTTTATCTTCACCCATACTGCAGCAGAATGGAACGGAACCCAGGAACTAAGAACATAGCAGAACCATGAGATTTAAGAATTAACCATGAGCCTTAATTCTTGCATGACTGCATGACACAGACGCTCTCCACATTGACTTACTCTGGACTCTGATGCAAGCCAGAAGTATCAATACATTATTACTGTTTAAAAACCACAGAGATTTTTGGAACTCTTTGGTAAGGCAGGTTGTCTACTCTAACTAATATATATGGTATATAATTTAAAGGAAACTTTCTTCTTAGAATGGGAAAAGCTTGACTATATTTAGAGGCTGAGGGGATGATGCCATGGAAGATAAATTGAGAAAGCAAATGAGAGAGTGGATAATCATTAAAGCAATTCCCTGCAGCACAGAAGGAAGTGACCCAGAACAGGGTCCTCTGTTCTCCTATGTTTTGTTGTCAAGAATGAAAAGAATATTGGTCATTTTTATATCAGTGGTTTTACTACTAATTATTAACTAGAGAGAAATTATGAGAAAAGAACAAGGATCACAGACATATGGAAGTAACAAAGGTTCAAGAATCTTTTCATGTTGTTACACACAGGGTGTGTTACAGGAAAAAAAAATCATAGTAAGGCAAATATGAATTTAAATCTTGGCTTTGCCATATCCTAGGTGTAAAATATGAAAATGGTTTATTCTAAGATCATTTATTCAGTTCAGCTCTAACACAGGTAAATTGGAGAACACCTCACATGGATTATTATTATTATTTAGTGTGTGAAGACATAATGAAATGTCATGTAAATTGCAAAGGAAAATGTTTGGTAAATTTTGAAAATCATGCAATAGCTAATCTTTATTGAACACTTGCTCTGTGTCAGGCACTGCTCTAAGCAAAATATAAGCATTAAATCATTTATTTCTCATAACAAATCACTGAGGTATGTTCTTTTATTATCATCAATTTTATAGATAAATCCATTCAAAAAGCATTAGCTGTTAATACTTGTTTTTGGGTAGAGAGATTATGGGTATGTATTTTTTAATATTTTCATATATTATAAGATGTGCATATTTTACTTTTAAAATAAGAAAATAAAATGAATGTGATTTTTTTTTTCTTTTGCGGTACGCGGGCCTCTCACTGTTGTGGCCTCTCCCATTGTGGAGCACAGGCTCCGGATGCGCATGCCCAGTGGCCATGGCTCACGGGCCCAGCTGCTCCACGGCATGTGGGATCTTCCCGGACCGGGGCACGAACCCGTGTCCCCTACATCGGCAGGCGGACTCTCAACCACTGCGCCACCAGGGAAGCCCAATGAATGTGATTTTTAAAGCAATGAAAATATTAGGTTTTATTCCTTTTGGGAAAACAAGAAGTATGGTTCTTGAATGTGACGTGTACCATACCCCAGCCCTACTGAACCTTTTGCCAGGGTCCTAAGACTATTCTCCCAGATACCCTTATGGCATATAGACCTGTATGGAGAATCATCAAAGCTAGAGCAAGGGCTGTTCTTAGCTCTTTGATTCTCCAGTTTGGGTGGTACCCAAGCGAGTATGCCTCTAACCCTCTGGGCTTCTCCCCACAGAATGTCTCATGGGTGGATTTTTTCCCAGTGGACAGCTCAGTGTTCTTGGAACATGCCTCTTAATCTCCCCCAGTAATCTCACTGGGGACTCTCTGGGTGGTACCCAAGCGAGTATGCCTCTAACCCTCTGGGCTTCTCCCCACAGAATGTCTCATGGGTGGATTTTTTCCCAGTGGACAGCTCAGTGTTCTTGGAACATGCCTCTTAATCTCCCCCAGTAATCTCACTGGGGACTCTCTGAGAATCTGTATAGAACCATCTCAGAATTGTCCTGCTGAGGGGCAAGGAAGTTGGGATATTTATTCACCAATGTCTATCCCTGATTACTCTTGGTGGTGTTAACACTTTGGCTTTTCTAGCTGCCCACCGCAGTGGGACAAAGTTCTCCTGTGGCCAGAGGACATCATATGGCAGAGGAACATTGTTCCCTTTTGGTATCATTGGAGGTCGTTGGCTGGTGACCTCTGAGGTAAGCTGAGGTGTCAGTATCGGGCACCAACATGATCCACTACAGATGTTGAAAAGATACATAAAATATTAAATAAAAAAGATAAATAGCAGGCACCAACAGAATCTGTTACAGATGTTAAAAATATAAATGAAATCACATGGTAAATGCTCAATAAATGCAGCTGCCATAATTAAAATTATAACATTAGCATTATCATAACTAGTGCAGAATTCACATTGAAATCCAAGTCTCTTAGGAGTCCAAGTTTCAGAGTATTTTAATTAACAAGAGGATCTTCAGGTTCCTTTTTGGTTGTTCTCCTTACCCCTTCCAACCCTTATGGCTGCTTGGACTAATTTTTAATTCCTCATTCTCTGGGTAGGAATAATTAAATGGGAAGCATTTTTATAGACTACATTTTCCATCTCTGAAATTCTGTGCTTTGTTTCACAAAACCCCCCCAAACTAGCATTAGCCTCTATTGTTGTTTTTATTTCTCTAAGCTCTGCCACTTATGGCTCTGGGGTCAGGAGACCGACATCTTGTTTGTATGAAGGTTCCCAAGGGGTGAACTACAGTCAAACCATTTTACTCTGGAAGAGTTTAAGCCATTTTAGCTGCTCAGTGGAGATTGCATCCCAGGATGTAGGCAGGTTTCCAGGACAACTGGCATTTGATGGTTCATTGAAGGATGGCCAAAGTAGCTACATATTGGTGCTTTGGAAGTCTCAAACTATTCTGCAAGAGTTTTTGGTTCAGGAAATCCAAAACATATTTGCTACAAACATTTTCCTCCTCAATTTTTAATCACATATATATTGCAAGGGAAATGTATCCCATCTGGTTTTTTTTTACTCATTTATACTTATATCATCCAAATAAAATTTTGAAATTTATTTGATGTTCCACATTAAAAAAAAATACTACAGTGGAAGAACATACAGTATTTGGTAAAAGGCAGTGCTTCTACCCCTCATGCTGATAGTGACTGTGGGTCACTGAAATGGCCTCAGAGTCAACACAGTGAATTGGCCCTGCCCTGGATTCCTTTGAGGGAAGGTTTCAACTCTCTCAGTGGCAAACACAATAGGCAACAAAGGGCTCATCTAATTCTATTCATCACAGAAACTTGGCAAAGAGAAGAGCAACGTCAAAAGAGGTTAAAGGACCTCAGATATCAATGAGTCCAACCTCACTGTTATTTTAGAGCTGAGGAAACTGAGCCCTAGAGGGAAGAAATTCTTTGCCTGATGACACATGGTTAATTAAAGGCAGATTTGGGGTCATAAACTCAGGTCTCTTGAGCCTAGAAGTAGTGGTTCTTTCTACTCTTTCTGTTGTAAAACATCAAAGCACAAATACAAAATCAGGCTGTAAAACCCAAATCATAAGAGTGTTCAAAAGTCACAGACCGTTATGAATTTGGGGGGAAAAGGGATTACAAAGATTTTAAAAACAGGCTTCCTTTCTCAGAGCACAGGCTCTGGGGTTAGATAGGTTGGTTTCTTGTTGCAGTTTACTTCCTTGATGATAATGACCTTGGGAATGTTACTTAACAGCTCTGAGCCTCTATTTCCTAATCTGCAAAATAGGTTAAAATCAGCATCCATGCGTTGGACGTTTGTGAAAATTAGATAAAAGACTGGGTGTAAAAGCACTTGATGTGGTAGCTACCACAGAGCAAATTTTCTAAAAACAAGAGTTTTTTTCTTAGTATTACTATTATCATGATTACTCAGGGGTCTTCCTTCCTAGAGCAGTGTTCCACTCCACTGTGTTTTGTGGAACACTATTTCCAGCAGAAGTGAACTGTCTTATGAAAAATAATGTGAGAAAATATCCCGTATTTTCATATGTTTTGATAGTATTATATACTCCACCATTTTCTTGGAGATTCTTAATGCATACTACGTACTCAATAAAGTCTCTGAGAAGGCGTGCAGGAGAGTAAACTGTCAAATTTTGTTGAAGGTAAACATTACCAAAGATTGCTGCACTTTATTCTAAGAACACACATTAATTAGCACTCTGTGGAATACCTTCCTGTCGCACATCAGTTTGGGGAATGAAGGTACGGGAGAGAAAACAGGTAGATGCAAAACTGTAATGCATAGCAGCTCACGATCCATCATGACAAAGGTGCAAAATTGTGAGCTGAAGATCATCTTGCAGAAAGACACTGTGGAGGGGATATCAAAGCAGGAGAGGGTCAGTTGGAGATTACAGTGAGGAAGTGTCTGAACGCAGAGTCAAGAATGTGCTGAGGAAGTTCTGGAGAACAGCAAAAATCTCACTTTACACCTTCAGCAGCGGGCTGGAGCAGGAAGAAGCTCTGGCTGGAGATTTGGGGACCAGCTTACCTTCTTTTTTTCCCCCAAGGGCAGGAATCATCCTGGGCTCATTTTTACGTTGACAACACCTAACACAGAGCCTGGGATGAAGCAGGGACTCAATCCCAGGAAGCATCCTGGGCTCATTTTTACATTTACAACACCTAGCACAGAGCCTGGGATGAAGTAGGGACTCAACAAATGTGCACTGGGTTGAGACCAGATCTAAGTGGATGTGAAAAGCCATGGTAAGGAATCTGGACGTTATTTGGCAGACAACGGGGAGCCGTCGAAGCTTGTTGCTCGGAGGAGTGACATGTTCAGAAGGGCACGTTAGAGAGATTGGTTTGGCAGCATGTCGGCGATGCAACCAAGGAGAGAGAAACTGGAGGCAAGAATCAACCAAGAGTTCATTTACCATTTCGAACAAGAAAACTCTGAACTCAGTGAAGGGCTGTAGGGATGGCGATGCGGCTGTAAAAGCAGCTGCAGAGGTAGAAAATTCATGCAACTTTCTATCATGATAATTACTTCTTTTAAGTTAAAGAGAGGAAAATTAATAAGGATTACAAGTGATTTCATGTTGTGCAAAGGGAAAGAAATAGATCTGGAGGTTCTGTTTCACCCCCTGGAAAACTAAAAGAATGATGGTGTCGTGGGCAGACGAGAGGAAGTGGAGAAGGTGGACGAGACTAAGTTGGGGAGAAAGCTAAATGTGGGCCTGGAGGCAAATTTGAGCTGTTAGCGGGGTACCAGAAGGTGCACAACCAGAAAGCATTCAGGAATGTGCAATGGAGATGTGCAAGCTTGTTCCCTGCCCTCTCATGAATGAAGATGCTACCAGCAGTCCCATCTTGGTCCAGTCCCTGAGTCAACCCTGTAGAACTGACTTAGCTCCTCCCACAGTGGTGTCTGGACATGACCATGCTCTTTGTGGGAGGACCCCAAGACACTCACTTGCCCACTCAATTAAATTCTTTTCCTGCCTCAGTGGTTGTCTTAAGAATACAGCCTCTGGAATCAGACTGTTCGGATTTGAATCTCAGCACTAAAAGAAGAGAAGAGTTTTTCATCCTCTGTCTTCTCTTCCATTTTTCTGCAAGTTTGGAATAAATAGAGCGTATATGTGATACAGTTTTGTTACGAAGAATAAATGCAAAACATTTAGAAACTTCTCAACATACAGTAAGAGCTCACTATACAGCATTTTGGCCATTTATTATTATTTCTTTTATCATACCAGTCATTTGTACCCATTTGCTGATGACTGAGCTTGTGCCTCTGTTTCCCGACAATGATTCAAAACCTGCCAGGAAGCAGAATCTAAAGTACTTAGTTGAACTCGTGCTAAGCATCTCCTGAGTCAAGCTCCTGTTCACCCTCCCTCTTCTCTCCAGACAGCATTACTCACATCATCACTCACATCATCACAGCAGTCTGGGGATATCAGCTGCTACCTCTTTCCCATCACTCACTCATTCATTTATTTATTGAATCATCTATTCAATTAATATTTATTGAGCATCCACTTTGTGCTAGATACTCTCTCCACAGCCACCAGATAACACTACCTCATGTCTTTATCTTTCTGGATACTGTGCTGCTGTGACTTCCCCCTGAAGCCACTGAGACAGCAGGAAGAATTAGAACCCTGCCCTCACGTGAATTTCTAGTGTGTTTTGAGGTTGAGCCATCAAACTCCTCCAGTAAAGTAACCATGCTTCCTTGCGCTTCCCCAGACTCGCAGAGCAAATGGTGGGCACAGGCTAAAAACCCAGTAAATTCATGCTGATGACTTGGGAAAATACACAAAAAGGTCAGCATGGCTTTTACTCCATGATGAGTCAGGCTAGAAGACATCCGTTCTCCCATATCTGTTCACATCTGCCCTAATACCTCATAAAACCTCTCCCCAGATAGTCATTAACGAGGTGGCAACATGGATATCAGGGGCCCAGGGGGAGGCTTTTTGTTTGATGTTCTGGAAGAAGGAAACACAGAATTGCTCTTTGTGAAAGCATGGGGGCTCTCTCTGAACCCCTGCTTGACAGTTGTTCTCTGTAAGCTCAGACATGAAGTCAGGGGAATACAATAATATGGGGGAAGCATAGCCGTGGAGTGTCAGGGTAGGGGGATTTGGGGGCTCAAGGGTAAGAATGAAAGAATAAAAACAGATGCAAGAGCTCCGTGTGTGGCTAACATGAAATGACAAATCAGACCCACATCAACAGAACACTCCCTAGTCTGTGCTTTAGTGAGTTGTGTTGTTGTTGTATGTGCCTCCCTGCTTCTGTGCATACATCCAAACTTCTGACCTACAAGGATGGGAAGGGGCTGGACACATTTTGCAGTAAACTTATACCCATGTGTAATCGCACATGTATTTTTCTCCTCTGTTCTTGTGTAACGCTTAGCACCATGCCTGGTATGTGGTGAGTGCTGAGAAAATTGTTGAATGAATGAATGAGTGGACGATCAAAGAGTGGGGCTCCTTAGCAGGGAGAAGGGAATGACCAACTCTCACTTTCTCTTTTCTGTCCATGACCCCATCCCCCATCCGGAGATGAAGAATGTGGAAGAGGCCTGGGAACTCCATTCTAGGAGACCCCCACTTGTCGATGGCTCTGACTCCCGCCCATCCTAGAAAGGTGACTTTCTGTGGCCACAGATGGATAAGCCCCCTGCACAAGGCGATGTACAGAAGCCAGACCTCACTCCTCAGCCCAGGTGTGGCAGTCCTTCTGGGGCCCCCTCCCCAACTTACACAGACACACCCAGCGGCGGGGGGCAGACCTGGCTTTGGAATGGGGAAGGACGCTTTGTCCTACCCACGGGGGACCATATAAACCAGAGCAACCACAGCCCGGCTGGCACATCCACACGCGCCTTAGGGTTCTCCTGTACGTATTAGGAACCAGGCATTTCTTTACTCTCTAGAAACCAACCACACTTCAGTGAAAAGGTCATCGATGCTGTGATAACAATAGGAAATAGCTTTTGAGCATTTATTTTCATGGGGCACTTTTTAAAAAAATCTTTTACGTTCATTACCTCACGTGGTCAATCACCACCATCCAAGAGGCAGAGGCTGGCATCTTCCTTATTTAACACATGGGCAATAAGGCCCAGAGAGGTGAGTTAACTTGCCTGAGGTTCCAAGCAAGTCAGTGGCAGAGCTGGGATGGCATCCAGGCAGGGACCCTCCTGAACACACTCTTAAGCCTTGCATTCAATAGTTAGACCTGTGTTTACGTCTAACTTTGGCACTAGTTACTTCGTGGCTTTAGGTCTGTCCCATGCCTTAGACTCATTAGTTTTCTCATCTATAAAATGAGAAACAAAAATCTTGTGTTGCAGTCGTAAGGATGGGGAAGGCTGTATGCCTGGCGAACAGCACAGTGTCTGGTATATAGGACGTTGCTTTTCTCTCCACCATCTCTGTCATTAAGACAAGCTCATGAGGGTTGCTTCTGTCACAAGTTCTGCTGAGTCTCCCTCTCCCTGGATCTGAGCCTCTTTCTCCCTGGTAAGGGGAGGGCTGTTGGGAAGCAGTTGCCTCTCTGGATAAGGGAGAAAACATCTTCAAGTGTGCCCAAGGCAAACTCATTTATAAAACAAACATTGATGGATCTTCAGCAAGAAGCCAGGCGGCAGCAGCAGCCCAGCATCAGGGTCTCCTCTGTTGGTTCATTAGAAGCTGAAGCCCCCCTGGAGGCCGGTAGGGAGTGGGGCTGGAGGCGGGAGCCGTGCAAAGGCCAGCTGGCTCTCAGGCAACAAAGTCAACATTGCCCCAGATGTCTGCCCTGGGGTTGAGGCCATTAGCTCCAGTTTACCTGCTCACTTCATTTTTCAAAATTAGCCACAAAAGCTTCCCATGGAAACACAATGGGCAGCATTTCTCAGCAGGGGTAGAAAGAAAAACTCTATCTTTTCCATGCGTTTGTTTGGAGTTTCTGAATGTCCCCCAGAGCCCTGGAGCCTTGGCAGGCACGTTCCTGATGGCTCCCACATGGATGTCTGTGCGAGCCCCACTTTTCTTTCTGCTCCCAGATGTGCCTCAGCTAAGGCCAGACTTCTATCCTTTCCCTGTTGCCAGCCTTGCCCGGGCACCCCAATACCGAGCCCAGCAAGCCCCTGACTTTCTCATTTTCTTGCTTCTGTTCCTGGGGGATAATATTACAGTTTAAATTCCTGGACTCACTTTGAGGGTTGCTTAGAGACGGGGTATGAGCTTTCATCCACCTGATTTAATTTCTTTTCTCACTCCCACCTTCCCCCCATGGCTGCCCTGACAAGGCAGAGGGCAAAGGGGAGAGGTGAGGAGGTTAAACGCTTGTCTGCAGTGACATCTTTTCATCAGGTTGTGCAGAGAGCAGGGCCAGACAGGAGCGGCTGGTGCGTTGGTGGGCCTGTGATAGGTTGTCTATGTCCTGCCTGCCTGTGAGCTTCACTGGGAGAAACGGGGTGACTGAGGGCGGAGTGAACATACTTATGAAAGACAAACAAAACTTTAAACACCAAAATAGAAGGCTGTGCAGTGGAGGCTGTCTGTTGCAAACCCTAGGAAAAGGATTGCTAATCTACAAAGCAATAGCAATGCAACAGCCTACTATACGCTTAAAAAACATCCCCCAAATGAAAACGAATTGGAAATACTGTAAGAGAAGAGCCAAATGCAACCCAGGTGATGAGAGAACTCCCAGCAATGACTTAATGGTTTCTAGTTTCAATTTTCGGGGAGTCAAGGAAACGGGAGTGATGCCAGAAGATTGGAAACAGGGCCCGTGGACTGTTTTTATGTACACATAATTTAGGTATTCATCAGGTGTATTGTTAATTGTCTCCCAGCTGGAATGAAAGCCCCGCCAGGGCTAGAACTTTTTTTTTCATCTTCTCTGTTGATGTATCCCAGCACATAGAACTGTGTCTGATTCGTAGTAGGTTCTGAATGACATTTGCTGACTTATTTTAAAAAGGAGAAAGAAAGATGAGCCTACAGCTGTTCCCTTGACCGGGTTCTTCAGGATTACAGTTTGTGGTCCAGGTGATTGTGAGTGTTCCTGTGTGACTCAAGCATCCACTCAGAGTTTCTGGACCTCTCTCCTCACTGTGTCTGTATGTTTGTGTGTGTGTCAAATATATTTTCTTATCCTCACTAAAGAAGTGAATGAGGGAAGAGTAAGACGCGGAGATCACCTTCCTCCTCACGGATACACCAGAAATACAGCTACACGTGGAACAACTCCTACAGAACACCTACTGAACGCTGGCAGAAGACCCCAGACCTCCCAAAAGGCAAGAAACTCCCCACATACCTGGGTAGGGCAAAGCGGAGAGATTCCCGCACAGAGGATCGGTGCCGAGCGGCACTCACCAGCCCGAGAGGCTTGTCTGCTCGCCCGCCGGGGCGGGCGGCGCTGGAAGCTGAGGCTCGGGCTTCGGTCAGAGCGCAGGGAGAGGACTGGGGCTGGCGGCGAGAACTCAGCCTGAAGGGGGCTAATGTGCCACAGCTAGCCGGGAGGGAGTCCGGGAAAACTCTGGAGCTGCCGAAGAGGCAAGAGACTTTTTCTTCCCTCTTGGTTTCCTGCTGCGCGAGGAGAGGGGATTAAGAGCGCTGCTTAAAGGGGCTCCACAGACGGGCGCGAGTCGCGACTGAAAGCGCGGAGCCCAGTGACGGGCGTGGGACGCTGGGGCTGCTGCTGCCGCCGCCAAGAAGCCCGTGTGCGAGCGCAGGTCACTGTCCACACCGCCCTTCCGGGAGCCTGAGCAGCCCGCCACTGCCGGGGTCCCGGGATCCAGGGGCGGCTTCCCTGGGAGAACGCACGGCGCGCCTCGGGCTGGTGCAACGTCACGCCGACCTCTGCCGCTGCAGGCTCGCCCCGCACTCCGTGCCCCTCCCTCCCGCCCGGCCTGAGTGAGCCAGAGTTCCCGAAGAGGCTGCTCCTTTAACCCTTTCCTGTCTGAGTGAAGAACAGACGCCCTCCGGCGACCTACACGCAGAGGCGGGGCCAAATCCAAAGCTGAGACCCGGGAGCTGTGAGAACAAAGAAGAGAAAGGGAAACCTCTCCCAGCAGCCTCAGAAGCAGCGGATTAAAGCTCCACAATCAACTTGATGTACCCTGCATCTGTGGAATACATGAATAGACAACAAATCATCCCAAATTGAGGAGCCAGGAGTCAGTACTGTGCCTCTGAGGTGGGAGAGCCAACTTCAGGACACTGGTCCACAAGAGACCTCCCAGCTCCACATAATATCAAACGGCGAAAATCTTCCAGAGATCTCCATCTCAACACCAGCACCCAGCTTCACTCAACGACCAGCAAGCTACAGTGCTGGACACCCTATGCCAAACAACTAGCAAGACAGGAACACAACGCCACCCATTAGCAGAGAGGTGGCCTAAAATCATAAAAAGTCTGCAGACACCCCAAAACACACCACCAGACGTGGACCTGCCCACCAGAAAGACAAGATCCAGCCTCATCCACCAGAACACAGGCACTAGTCCCCTCGACCAGGAAACCTACACAACCCACTAAACCAACCTTAGCCACTGGGGACAGACACCAAAAACAACAGGAACTACGAACCTGCAGCCGGCAAAAAGGAGACCCCAAACACAGTAACATAAGCAAAATGAGAAGACAGAAAAACACACAGCAGGAGAAGGAGCAAGATAAAAACCCACCAGACCTAACAAATGAAGAGGTAATAGGCAGTCTATCTGAAAAAGAATTCAGAATAATGATAGTAAAGATGATCCAAAATCTTGGAAATAGAATAGACAAAATGCAAGAAACAGTTAACAAGGACCTAGTAGAACTAAAGATGAATCAAGCATCGATTAAAAACACAATAAATGAAATGAAAAATACTCTAGATGGGATCAATAGCAGAATAACTGAGGCAGAAGAACGGATAAGTGAGGTGGAAGATAAAATAGTGGAAATAACTAATGCAGAGCAAAATAAAGAGAAAAGAATGAAAAGAACAGAGGACAATATCAGAGACCTCTGGGACAACATTAAACGCACCAACATTCGAATTATAGGGGTTCCAGAAGAAGAAGAGAAAAAGAAAGGGACTGAGAAAATATTTGAAGAGATTATAGTTGAAAACTTCCCTAATATGGGAAAGGAAATAGTTAATCAAGTCCAGGAGGCACAGAGAGTCCCATACAGAATAAATCCAAGAAGAAATACGCCAAGACACATATTAATCAAACTGTCAAAAATTAAACACAAAGAAATCATATTAAAAGCAGCAAGGCAAAAACAACAAATAACACACAAGGGAATCCCCATCAGGATAACAGCTGATCTCTCAGCAGAAACTCTACAAGGCAGAAGGGAGTGGCAGGACATAATTAAAGTGATGAAGGAGAGAAACCTGCAACCAAGATTACTCTACCCAGCAAGGATCTCATTCAGATTTGATGGAGAAATTAAAACGTTTACAGACAAGCAAAAGCTGAGAGAGTTCAGCACCACCAAACCAGCTTTACAACAAATGCTAAAGGAACTTCTCTAGGCAAGAAACACAACAGAAGGAAAAGACCTACAATAACGAACCCAAAACAATTAAGAAAATGGGAATAGGAACATACATATCGATAATTACCTTAAATGTAAATGGACTAAACGCTCCCACCAAAAGACACAGATTGGCTGAATGGATACAAAAACAAGACCCATATATATGCTGTCTACAAGAGACCCACTTCAGACCTAGAGACACATACAGACTGAAAGTAAGGGGATGGAAAAAGATATTCCATGCAAATGGAAACCAAAAGAAAGCTGGAGTAGCAATTCTCATATCAGACAAAATAGACTTTAAAATAAAGACTACTAGAAGAGACAAAGAAGGACACTACATAATGATCAAGGGATCGATCCAAGAAGAAGATATAACAATTGTAAATATTTATGCACCCAACATAGGAGCACCTCAATACATAAGGCAAACACTAACAGCCATAAAAGGAGAAATCGACAGTAACACAATCATAGTAGGGGACTTTAACACCCCACTTTCACCAATGGACAGATCATCCAAAATGAAAATAAATAAGGAAACACAAGCTTTAAATGATACATTAAACAAGATGGACTTAATTGATATTTATAGGACATTCCACCCAAAAACAACAGAATACACATTTTTCTCAAGTGCTCATGGAACATTCTCCAGGATAGATCATATCTTGGGTCACAAATCAAGCCTTGGTAAATTTAAGAAAATTGAAATTGTATCAAGTATCTTTTCCGACCACAATGCTATGAGACTAGATATCAATTACAGGAAAAGAGCTATAAAAAATACAAACACATGGAGGCTAAACAATACATTACTTAATAACGAAGTGATCACTGAAGAAATCAAAGAGGAAATAAAAAAATACCTAGAAACAAATGACAATGGAGACACGACGACCCAAAACCTATGGGATGCAGCAAAAGCAGTTCTAAGAGGGAAGTTTATAGCAATACAATCCCACCTTAAGAAACAGGAAATATCTCGACTAAACAACCTAACCTTGCACCTAAAGCAATTAGAGAAAGAAGAACAAAAACATCCCAAAGTTAGCAGAAGGAAAGAAATCATAAAAATCAGATCAGAAATAAATGAAAAAGAAATGAAGGAAACAATAGCAAAGATCAATAAAACTAAAAGCTGGTTCTTTGAGAAGATAAACAAAATTGATAAACCATTAGCCAGACTCATCAAGAAAAAAAGGGAGAAGACTCAAATCAATAGAATTAGAAATGAAAAAGGAGAAGTAACAACTGACACTGCAGAAATACAAAAGATCGTGAGAGATTACTATAAGCAACTCTATGCCAATAAAATGGACAACCTGGAAGAAATGGACAAATTCTTAGAAATGCACAACCTGCCAAGACTGAATCAGGAAGAAATAGAACATATGAACAGACCAATCACAAGCACTGAAATTGAAACTGTGATAAAAAATCTTCCAACAAACAAAAGCCCAGGACCAGATGGCTTCACAGGCGAATTCTATCAAGCATTTAGAGAAGAGCTAACGCCTATCCTTCTCAAACTCTTCCAAAATATAGCAGAGGGAGGAACACTCCCAAACTCATTCTACGAGGCCACCATCACCTTGATACCAAAACCAGACAAGGATGTCACAAAGAAAGAAAACTACAGGCCAATATCACTGATGAACATAGATGCAAAAATCCTCAACAAAATACTAGCAAACAGAATCCAACAGCACATTAAAAGGATCATACACCATGATCAAGTGGGGTTTATCCCAGGAATGCAAGGATTCTTCAATATACGCAAATCAATCAACGTGATACACCATATTAACAAATTGAAGGAGAAAAACCATATGATCATCTCAATAGATGCAGAGAAAGCTTTCGACAAAATTCAACACCCATTCATGATAAAAACCCTGCAGAAAGTAGGCATAGAGGGAACTTTCCTCAACATAATAAAGGCCATATATGACAAACCCACAGCCAGCATCGTCCTCAATGGTGAAAAACTGAAACCATTTCCACTAAGATCAGGAACAAGACAAGGTTGCCCACTCTCACCACTCTTATTCAACATAGTTTTGGAAGTTTTAGCCACAGCAATCAGAGAAGAAAAGGAAATAAAAGGAATCCAAATTGGAAAAGAAGAAGTAAAGCTGTCACTGTTTGCAGATGACATGATACTATACATAGAGAATCCTAAAGATGCTACCAGAAAACTACTAGAGCTAATCAATGAATTTGGTAAAGTTGCAGGATACAAAATTAATGCACAGAAATCTCTGGCATTCCTATATACTAATGATGAAAAATCTGAAAGTGAAATCAAGGAAACACTCCCATTTACCATTGCAACAAAAAGAATAAAATATCTAGGAATAAACCTACCTAAGGAGACAAAAGACCTGTATGCAGAAAATTATAAGACACTGATGAAAGAAATTAAAGATGATACAAATAGATGGAGAGATGTACCATGTTCTTGGATTGGAAGAATCAACATTGTGAAAATGACTCTACTACCCAAAGCAATCTACAGATTCAATGCAATCCCTATCAAAATACCACTGGCATTTTTCACAGAACTAGAACAAAAAATTTCACAATTTGTATGGAAACACAAAAGACCCCGAATAGCCAAAGCAATCTTGAGAACGAAAAATGGAGCTGGAGGAATCAGGCTCCCTGACTTCAGACTATACTACAAAGCTGCAGTAATCAAGACAGTATGGTACTGGCACAGAAACAGAAAGATAGATCAATGGAACAGGATAGAAAGCCCAGAGATAAACCCACGGACATATGGTCACCTTATCTTTGATAAAGGAGGCAGGAATGTACAGTGGAGAAAGGACAGTCTCTTCAATAAGTGGTGTTGGGAAAACTGGACAGGGACATGTAAAAGTATGAGATTCGATCACTCCCTAACACCATACACAAAAATAAGCTCAAAATGGATTAAAGACCTAAATGTAAGGCCAGACACTATCAAACTCTTAGAGGACAACATAGGCAGAACACTCTATGACATAAATCACAGCAAGATCCTTTTTGACCCACCTCCTAGAGAAATGGAAATAAAGACAAAAATAAACACATGGGACCTAATGAAACTTAAAAGCTTTTGCACAGCAAAGGAAACCATAAACAAGACCAAAAGACAACCCTCAGAATGGGAGAAAATATTTGCAAATGAAGCAACTGACAAAGGATTAATCTCCAAAATTTATAAGCAGCTCATGCAGCTCAATAACAAAAAAACAAACAACCCAATCCAAAAATGGGCAGAAGACCTAAATAGACATTTCTCCACAGAAGATATACAGACTGCCAACAAACACATGAAAGGATGCTCAACATCTTTACTAATTAGAGAAATGCAAATCAAAACTACAATGAGATATCATCTCACACCAGTCAGAATGGCCATCATCAAAAAATCTAGAAACAATAAATGCTGGAGAGGGTGTGGAAAAAAGGGAACACTCTTGCACTGCTGGTGGGAATGTGAATTGGTACAGCCACTATGGAGAACGGTATGGAGGTTCCTTAAAAAACTACAAATAGAACTACCATATGACCCTGCAATCCCACTACTGGGCATATACCCTGAGAAAACCATAATTCAAAAAGAGACATGTACCAAAATGTTCATAGCAGCCCTATTTACAATAGCCCGGAGATGGAAACAACCTAAGTGTCCATCATTGGATGAATGGGTAAAGAAGATGTGGCACATACATACAATGGAATATTACTCAGCCATAAAAAGAAATGAAATTGAACTATTTGTAATGAGGTGGATGGACCTAGAGTCTGTCATACAGAGTGAAGTAAGTCAGAAAGAGAAAGACAAATACTGTATGCTGACACATATATATGGAATTTAAGAAAAAAAAAGGTCATGAAGAACATAGGGGTAAGACAGGAATAAAGACACAGACCTACTAGAGAATGGACTTGAGGATATGGGGAGGGGGAAGGGTAAGCTGTGACAAAGTGAAAGAGCGGCATGGACATATATACACTACCAAACGTAAGGTAGATAGCTAGTGGGAAGCAGCCGCATAGCACAGGGAGATCAGCTCGGTGCTTTGTGACCGCCTGGAGGGGTGGGATAGGGAGGGTGGGAGGGAGACGCAAAAGGGAGGGGATATGGGAACATATGTATACATATAACTGATTAAATTTGTGATAAAGCAAAAAATAAAAATAAAAAAAATAAAAAAAATAAAAAAAAAAAAAAAAAAAAAAAAAAAAAAAAAAAAAAAAAAAAAAAAAAGAAGTGAATGAGAGATCTTAGTATTCCCCTAACTCACCATCCTCCCAATTTCAAGACCTCTTTCCTTCTACATAGTCTGTGGCTCTGGAGCTCCACTCAAGCTATTTTGGATAGTGTAGTAGGCTAAAAAATCAGCTTCCAAAGATATTGGATATCAAGCCTTTCCTTAAAGGTTACCTTGTAAGGAAAAGGGTCTTTGCGGATGTGATTAAGTTATAGATCTTGATTTGGGGGGGATATCTTGTATTACCCAGGTGGGGCTTCAATTTATCAGATGTCTTTATAAGAGAGAAGTAGAGGAGATTTGATAAACACAGAGGAGAAGGCAATTTGAAGATGGAGGTGGAGATTTGAGTGATGCAGCCTAAGCCAAGGAAGGCTAGAAACCATTGAAAGCCAGAAGAGGCAAGGAACTGAGTCTCCCCTAGAGGCTCCAGGGAAAGTGTGCCCATATTATTTTGATTCGAGCCCAGTGAAACTGATGTTGAACCTATGACCTCCAGAACTGTGAGGGAATACATTTCTGCTGTTTTAAGCCAACCAGTTTGTGGTCATTTGTTGTGGCAACCCTAGGAGATAAATATAGGGGGCAATGCTAACATGTACTTATCTCTTGGAGCAGATGTTAGGACTTGGCCTGGGTAAGGCTCATCAGACCAGGAGAGAGGCTAGGACAGGGGACAAGGTGTAGTAAATTAAAGCCAGCTGTATGTAAGACATAAACTATGAAATCTTAAGGTCCTAACCCTGTAGACATTCATATCTTGCTCTTATAAAATCCTGTTGGCAGTAATGGTGAGGGTGAAGTCTCTGTCCTATGAGAAGAACTCAACTAATAGAGGCTCAGCCGTCTTTAATGCAGAATTTCTGAGGTCCCCTTGGGTATCCACTCCAGGTGTCAGGTGGACAGAGGGCAACATTTCAAATGGGGGCTTTTACAGGTCAAGGTTTTACGTGGCATTTATCACTTCTGCCCCTATCCCATAGGGTGTAAATTAGTCATGTTACCCAAAGAAGGCCAGGAATTCTGGTTCCTGATTGGGTAGCCACATTTCAACAACAACTCTATTATGGGGAGAGAGCATGAATTCTTAGTGGATAGCAAACTAAGGCCTTAGCGAAAAGAGAAAAATAGCTATAAAGGTAAAGAGATGAAAATAAAAATTAGACAATATAACTCAAAATATAAAACCATCTTATTTTCATTTTAAAACTGACACAAAATCTTATGAATTAAACCATAAAATTTATATCAATTTTTAAGATAGGATAAAAGGCTTGCCTTTAGTATGCCTCTTTGGGGAAGACCTCTGATCAGGCTAACGTGTTCACTCCTCTCTGACGTGCACTATTGGGAAAATAAACATAAACTCTGGAATCAGAAAGAACAAGGTTCAAGTTCTAGCTCCTCTACCTACCTGTGTGACCTAGAAAAATTATTTTATTCTTCTGAGTCTAGTTTCTTTATATTTGGAAATGGGCTAGTTTCTGTAGGTTACAGTCTTCAGGATACAAAGACAAAATAAAAAGAAGAAAACTGCCTAATGTGTTTATTCCTGCACCTGCGAGAGTGGGATGAACCAAGGTCACACCTGAAGTCTGATCAAACATAGCAGAGTGACCAAGGAAAACTGCAATGCACATTCCTCACTTCCTGCTGAGGGGTCTCCCTTTCCAGATGAAGGGTGATAGGAAGAAGAATTTGTAGTCTGGTGAGCGCCACCTAGGGGACACACTGGGGAAGAGTCTGTGGTGCAGACAAAAGGATGAGATCATAATTTCTGTTCCTAAGAATTAACTTGAAGCTATGTGCATGAAAGAGCTTCTGGGTACCGTTTATTTGTTGTTCATCCTACTATCTCGAGAGGATGTAAGCAATTAATCATAAAGTTGCATATCTATGTTCTATCCCTGTTCAACTCATGCATGTGACTGAACAGAAGGAATTGTGGTGTAATAAAATGAAAAAAAAAAAAAAGAAAAACACCAAAAACCTTGCTCTCCATGAGAAGGACTGGAAGTATCTAGGTGGTCTGCTGCCTGTACATATATTGCTTTCCCTGTCCTTTACACCATCCAGAAGGGGTGTGTTTCTACTATGGGGCTGCCCAGATGGGGAACAGAACCAGGAGTGAGCCTAAAAATTTACAAGGGAGAGTGAGTCAACACACACACACACATACACACACACACACACACACGCACTAATAACTCTAAGGATTAAAGATAATTTGACAATCAGAAAATGTCTGCAAACTAAAATTTTTGTTAAATGTGATTAAGGATTAAACGACATCATAGAAAACAATGTGAAAATATGGTATACAAAATAAACATATTTGTAAAAGGAACAAATAATACTTCTAGGAAATAGTAAAGAAAATATATAGAAATAAAAAATATGCCTTAACAAACAAATGAAACACCAGCATAGACACAGCTGAAGAGAGAATCCATGAACCGGAAAATAGATCTGAATTCAGCAGTGAAAGATGAGAAGATGATTGGTGCCTAATGTCAAGTTCAAACGGCAAAAGGTGACTGACACTGGTGAAACAGTAATCTGCTAAGAAGCCTGAGAGATGCACTGAGTGAGATATGAGGTTTGGTTTGAGACAAGATGTTCAACACTAGGGCTGTGAATGCAAGTGAGAGCTGGAGCTTTTTTTTTTTTTTTTTAATTAACTAATTAATTTATTTTTGGCTGTGTTGGGTCTTCGTTTCTGTGCGAGGGCTTTCTCCAGTTGCGGCAAGTGGGGGCTACTCTTCATCACGGTGCGCGGGCCTCTCACTGTCGCGGCCTGTCTTGTTGCAGAGCACAGGCTCCAGACGCGCAGGCTCAGTAGTTGTGGCTCAAGGGCCTATTTGCTCCACAGCATGTGGGATCCTCCCAGACCAGGGCTCGAACCCATGTCCCCTGCATTGGCAGGCAGACTCTCAACCACTGTGCCACCAGGGAAGCCCTGGAGCTTTGTTTATATGTTGTTGCTTAGCAATGGCATTCCCCATCCCCAGTTCTGGGTGACCATGCTCTTTTTCCTCTACTATGTAGTCTGTCACAGAATTACTTTGACTGCTGGTATTGCTGAGGGAGATGGAAATTGGAATTTTGTATTCACTTAAGTTTTCTTGAAATGTAGATCTGCAAATTGTTTTAAACCAAAACTATATTAATAATAAAAGTATATGTTACATGCTTTCCTAACAGGTGTTCAGTAATGTCAGGCTTAGGATAAAATGTTTAAAATTGAGTAGCAACCTAGTAAAAACTATAATATAATTATGGCTATAATTACAATGGAAACTTTATAAACTTCTCCATCCCTCATTCTGGCAGCTGGAGAGCCCTCTCAGGGGGCTCCAGGTTGGTGGGGAAAGGGATAAAACACATTTATCTCCAGGAGCAGGTCCTAGAAGAGAAGGCAAGATACAGTCCTACTCACCTCCTGGTGGGTATTTCCTTGCATATAGAAAAGTTGATATGTGAGAGGTAAGTTCTTGGTCACCAGTACTTCAACCAGACACTTTCTGCTGAAAATCTCAGAAGCCCCTCATTCCTACCTCACACTATCAAGGCTAGTATTTCCAGCCCTCAGGCTGCATTATTTGCCTTCATGCCTCAGAAGGCAGAGAATTCATAGCCGAAGCTTGAGCTGACAAATGGTAATAAAACTGAAGAACTCCCAAGCAGAATTTTGAGCTTGACCTCAGAGCTAGTGGTCAAGCTGGAGATGATATATTTTTAATGTAAATATTCCTGGTAACATGAGCTTGGGACTCATGCCAGCAAAGCTTCTGAGGGGCCTTTTCTCACCCTGTGTTCTATGCATATGTTTCTCCTTCTTAAAGTCTTTTCTTCTGTTTAGGAGCAAACTTTGTTTTATGATCCCTAAAGCAGTTACCAACCTGATGAGTTTTCCAAAGCCAAGGCTGAAAGACCATAAAACAGGTTTCAGAGATTGAGTTGAAGCCCTTAGGAAACAGTTTCTGGTCTAGATTTGACAAATGTTTGTAAAAATTTGGTTCTAGACTGTTGCTTATGCATAATGCATTCTAAAATGAACTTGAGCTGGCTAAAACAAATGGCATGTAAGAAAGGGCATTAGAGATTTATTCATAAGGATTCAGAGTATTTGGAGAATTAAATAAATATATTAAACTTAAGAGTAATGTAGTTGTTATGATTGAATAATATATTTGAGCCTCCTGGTGGTCAGGGTTAAAAGAAAAGTCTATCCAAAAGGAGGAAATAGATTGATTCCTAGGGAGAAGTAATAGGTTCCATTTCATTCTATGTATTTTGCTACATTTTAAAAGAAATATGTTACATGAAAACTTCTTAAGGGGACATTAATAGGTACAATAGAAAGTGCCCTTACAGCAACATTAAAACCAAGACAAGGGGTTTTTAAATGGTCATTTGGTTAAAACAGCTGTGATAAATACTAAGGGTAAAATCTTGAAGCAAAATTTGGGTGAAGAATGTCTTCTATGGGGCTGAGCTCACATGGGCTAAGTATGCGATTTCCCAGTGACAGTATCTTATAAAATAAAGAATAGAGTTTAGACTATTCAGAGTGCTGGATGAATAGGCTACCTATTGATTTATATTTCTTCAATTTTTTTTCTCTCTTAGAGACCCTTTTAAAAGAAATGCTGAGCGTACAATACGAACCCAAACTCTTGGTTTACAAAAGGTCTCATCTTCCTTCTATTTTTATTTCTCCCCTTCCTTCTCCTTTCCTCTTCATCATATCTAAGATTTACTGATTTCTTATATACATCAATCACTATGCTTCATGGTTTTCATGCATTATCTTGATCACTCTTCATAACAAATCTTATGAAAGAAGCGATGCTAAGCCCCATTTTTTGGATGTAAAAATTGAGGCAATAAGAGATTGAGTAACTTGCCAAAGGTCACAGAGCTAATAAATGTCAGCACTGAGGTTTTCACAATGATCAGTTATCTACCACCTTCATAATATTCTGCAACAAGACACCTCCAAACTCAATGGATCAAAATGATAACCATTCATTGTTAATGAGTTTCAGGGTAGGCTGTGTTCTTCTTCTGGTCTTGTCTGCCTCACTCATGTTACTGCTGTCAACTATGAGCTAGAGAGGTGGTTCTGCTCATTTTAGCTGATATCTCTGACATCTGGGGGGAAGAGGTCAGCTAGCTGTCTGTCAAGTGTTCTAGGATGACCTTAACTTTCCTCAATGTATCTCTCACATCTTTCCAGGAGGTTAGAATAACACATTCTCATGGCAAGGAAGAAGTGTAAGAATGAAAAAGCCCAGGTTGGCAAGAGAGCTAGGAAAAACATGCATGTGCTTTTCAAGACACTGCTTACATCATGTTTGCAAACAACTCGGTGGCCAAGGAAATCACGTGGTTGAACCCAGAGTTAGCATGGGAAGGGACTATCAAATAAAGGACAAAGGATGTGGATACAGTCAGGCCATAATGCAATCAGTACACTTTAGGAAGATTCCAAAGTTCCAGCTTTTAACAACTATGCCTATTGCCCATCAAAATGAACAATCTTCTGAAGCTCAAGATTGCTGCAAGAACCATAGTCCAATGGCACTCTAATTGAGCTATTTTGCCACTCTATACCCAGGTAGGGATATGGGAGTCCAAAAATTTTTTTGTTTTCCTGAATAGAAAGTGAAATGGCTTGGGGATGAAGACATATAGTGGGTGCTTATTTCTTAATTTATTGTCTGACGTATAAGAGTAAGTAATAGTATCTGTAATACAAACAACCGCCACATCTTAAGCTAATGGAATTTATTTCTTACCCAAAAGCCAAGTGCGTATTTGGAAGGTAGTTTTCCATTCAGTTCTAGGGTCTCAGAGTCCTCCACTAGATCCTCTGTATCATGCCAGAAGACAAGCAAAGAGGGGGAATCTCCTGGCAGTCCAGTGGTTAGGACTCCATGCTTCCACTGCAAGGGGCCCGGGTTCTATCTCTGGTCGAGGGACTAAGATCCTACAAGCCCTGTGGTGTGGGCAAAAAAAAACAAAAAAGACAAGTGAAGAGGGAATGAGCTTGAGATTGGAGGACTGCATGGGGCCAGACCTATTCACCTGCATTTCACTGGTAAGAACTCAGTCACAGGGCTATATGTCCTGGATGAAGAAGAAACAGGATGCAGTAAACATCTAGCAGTCTGCACCAGTTTAGTACAGTCTTTCAGCATTGGGTTCATCCACCTTCTTGTGGCAATGGCAACCTGATCTTGCTTTAGATGTAACTCACCTCCCCCTTACAATTATGTATATACATTTTTTCATATGAAAATATTTTTTATTGAAGTATAGTTGATTTACAGTATTATATTCATTTCAGGTGTACAACAGTTATTCAAAATTTTTATAGGTTACACTCCATTTAAAGTTATTATAAAATATTGGCTATATTCCATGGGCTGTACAATATATCCTTGATGTTTTTTTATTTTATACATAGTGGTTTGTACTTCTTAATCCCCTACAACTATTCGGCCTCTCTCCTCTTTCCTCTCCCCGCTGGTAACCAATAGTTTGTTCTCTAGATACCATATATTTTTAGTGAAGCAAATTCTAACCCTGGATCTAGGGGCAGAGGGATTCTATAGAGAAAAGATATTTAAGCCAAACCTTAAGAATTAGCCAGGTTAACGATCTTGGATAAGAGATTCCCAACAAGTGAAAAGCTCATGTAGCACAATCCTGATAGAGTTCTGTCTTTGGGAGGAAATGAGAAAAAGCCTATTGTTTCATAGAATGGGAGATGGGAATGAGAATGGAGATGTCAGAAAGAGCTAGAGCACATGGGTGCCATGTTACAAATATTGGATTTAACATCAGCCTTAGATTCTAAGAACAATGGAAAGCTGCTGAAGGGTCCTGAGATGCCAGTGGTATTAATGATTTGTGTTTATACAATTCACATTTTTTATACTGTGAAGAATGCATTTGGCTGACAGAGTGTAGAGGAGCCAGTTGGGAGCTTCACTGTGATTGGCAAGATCAGGTAGACAGATATTACACTAATCCAGGAAGAAAGGAGGGAGTTCTGGAATATTGATTGAAGACTAGTGATGGAATCAGTAGAAACTTAAGAAGACTTTGTCACTGACTAGACCTCAGAAGAGAAGCCAGTTTTGGATAGAGAAGGATCTAATTTTTATGTGGCCTGAAGATTATACAAATTGGGGGCCCTCTTTCAGAAAAAATAAAGACAATTACAAGCTTAGGTATAAAAGGTAATTATTTATTTAGGGTTGGAAAAGAAGTTGGAACAAATTATTGGCATCTTGAAGATTCAGCTTCTTTTTTTTCTGAGATTTTTTTAGGCAGCTTACCAGGGATGTTTATGTTGAGATGCTCCCTGATTGTAACTGGTACTTTGCTCTATATCTGGAATATTCTACCATTTCTAGTATCTCCCAACACTCACAGAGGCCCAGGAACTGAGGGGTCTGACATAAATATAACAGGCTCTCTTAGCTTTACAATACACCTATCTCTGGGTTTTAATTAATTAGTTTTAGCATCATTAGAATCTGGTGGTGGCCAAAACAATGGGAATTAATAATTTAAAAAATCAGCTAGGAATAAAATAGAATACACACAAATGAGTGCCAAAGAAATAAAGAAAAATAATACAAAATAATACAAAGAAAATTAATGAAAAATCTTGAGGGACTCTGGTATTGAGTAAAGAAAAAAGCCAAAAAAATAAAAAAAAAAAGAGATGATAAAAAGAAAAAAATCATCCAAGATAGAAGAAAAGCAGGAGAGTCACAGATCACAGGAGCCAAGATTGTTCCAAACAAGGAATCATTAAGTTAAATGAACTCTGTTGAGTTATCCCTTACTGATACAGAATATGTAACTTTTTTTTTTCATCTTTATTGGAGTATAATTGCTTTACAATGGTGTGTTACTTTCTGCTTTATAACAAAGTGAATCAGTTATACCTATACGTATGTTCCCATATCTCTTCCCTCTTGCATCTCCCTCCCTCCCACCCTCCCTATCCCACCCCTCTAGGTGGTCACAAAGCACTGAGCTGATCTCCCTGTGCTATGTGGCTGCTTCCCACTAGCTATCTATTTTATGTTTGGTAGTGTATATATGTCCATGCCACTCTCTTGCTTTGTCACAGCTTACCCTTCCCCCTCCCCATATCCTCAAGTCCATTCTCTAATAGGTCTGTGTCTTTATTCCTGTCTTACCCCTAGGTTCTTCATGACATTTTTTTTCTTAAATTCCATATATATATGTTAGCATACAGTATTTGTCTTTCTCTTTCTGACTTACTTCACTCTGTATGACAGACTCTAGGTCCATCCACCTCATTACAAATAGCTCAATTTCATTTCTTTTTATGGCTGATTAATATTCCATTGTATATATGTGCCACATCTTCTTTATCCATTCATCTGTAACCCTACACTAGAATGGTAAACTCCAAAAGAACAGAGGTTCATGTCGGTTTGTTCATTTCCGTATCCCTGATTCCTAGAAATGAACTTGGGTACATAGCAGGCATTCAATAAATACTTGAATGAATGAATGAATGCATGAATGAATGAATGAACTAATGAATGAAAGAAAGAAAAAGAAATTGAAGTGTCCATTTTATTGGGCTGGCCAAAAAGTTCGTTTGGGCTTTTCTGTAAGATGTTATGGAAAAACCTGAACCGACTTTTTGACCAACCCAAATATTTAGTGATGTGGCAGCCTTTCATGGTATTGAAAACAAATTATTTCCTGGAGAGCCAAACTAAGCATGTTTGGAGAAATGAGTACACTTTTAGAAAATGGATATAGGAGTGTGGACAACTTTTTGATAAATGTTAAAAGAGGACACACAGCAAAAGAGTTAAGGGGAAGTAAAGTCAAAGATTTTTTTCTTCAGAATGGAGAGAGTTGAGCAAATGATATTCTGGAAGGATCTACAGTCCAGAGAGTGCAAAGTTATTGAAAACTCAGAAATAAATGATATCTAGGAAGCAGGTGAAGCAACTGCCTCGGGTAGAAATATAGAACCTCTTAGAATTGCTTTCAATCGGGGTTTGATAGAATTACCAACATTATATGCACACTGATGTGTGGACAATGATATGAATTTTTTTTTTTACATGAGTGATACTAGGCTCTGCTTTGAGGTACCAGGGGGCAAAAGCAGGGAAGAACAGCTCATAATTTTCTCCCCATCCTGCTTCTAATAAGACCATTTTCTATTACCCACAAACAGTCAAGTGATTTATAACGAAGACATTCTACTCTTTGAGTAAAAATAAATTATAATAACATTTCTGGAAAAAAGCATGTTCCAAACGAGGTGATCCTCTTTGGGCTTGGGTTTATGTGTTCTCATACATTTGCTGAAAGCCAATAACCTCAGAGAGTCCTTGAGAATAGTATTTGTTATCTGTTCAAAGATGTCATTGCTCTGAATTCTCTAGAAGGTAATCCAAATATCATGTCTTTTATGTTTGGGGATATAAGTTTAAGGAAAACTACAACATACAAAAAGCATGAGTGAGAACAAGGAAGAAAACTTTTGTAGTATTAATAGGAATAAAACATAGCAACAGACTCAATTGCTTGAGATCTCTCACTTCATGATAAAATTGGCTACCATCATCCCTCGCCTAAATAGTTTTTTAATTAGGAAATTGATATTATTTCAAACAGCAAAAAGACACTTGATCATATAAAATTGAATTGTAGTTAAATCCAAACTGGATCATTGAAAATGTATACTTTTTTCTGTACATACACATACATAAATATACACACAGAGTCCCCACTGGTTAAGCTTCACTAGTACTATTGTTACTAAAATAATATGAAACAAAGATTAAAGACTGATTAATGTTTTCAGTACTGATCCATACATTCCGTTCCATGTAACCTATGGAAAATTTCCCAGTTTCAGATCGCAAACTCCTCTGGGTAATGGGAGCAGTGAAATTCTTCCCTGTTTAGCTTCATTGTCTGGGCAAAAGCAGAAGGTGCTCAAAGGGATCATTTTGTATAAACGCTCTTCTTTCTCGAGCTGCTGTGGTCAGTCTATCCCCATTCATAGCTCATTTTAGGAGTGTCATTCCTGTAGTCCTTGGAGCAATGCACAGACAGGTAAATAGGGGAAGCTGCTTACAGCAGAGAAGAGCCTTTGTCTTACAAAAGGACAGCTGTGTCGGCGGGCTCCTCTCCCCTCCTGTGCATCTGAAACCCTGAAATTGAAGGCTAATGGAGCATGTTGCTCAGAGGAAGCCTGGTGAAACCCTTCTTATTTAACTTACCTGCGCTTGAGCAACCTAAAGTTAGGAATTAGAAGAAAATTTTTTTCCTGGTTAAAAAAGTTAAGAAAGAAGGCTGGAGAGGAAGCTGCGCACAGGTGGTACAGGTGTGCTAGGTACCCGTGTATGTGAACATAGGTGGGTTGTGACTTATAGATGAGTAGCAATGTAACTGGCAAATGGCAGAAATTCCTACCTCGGGGCTTCTCCTCTTTCAGTTTGCTCTGGGAGACCCACAAATCCGTGAACTTATGTTACCAGAGTACAAGCTCCTTGGAATACCTTAAACCTCAGTATTTTCTAAGAGCCTGGCACTTAGTAGGTGCTCAGCAGGGGGCAGTGTGACACAGTGGTTCAGAGCATGGACACTATGTTCTCCCTGGGCCTCCTCTTCCTCATCTGTAACATGGGGACGATCAGTCTTTTCATGGAGTCCTACACAGATTAAATTACATAAAAGATGATTAGCCTTGGCACAGAGGAAACAGTCAATGAATGGTAGTTCATTATTTATATATTTTAAAATATACCCCCCTCCCAGCCTAGAACTCTCATCCAAAGTCCAGACCTGCATATCTTTGTTTGGGAGATCAGGGAAGGCTTCCAACTCAAAATGCCCAAAATAAAGCTCATGACCACCCCGCCCTCCCAATCTGGTATTTGCCCAGCCCTCTCTGCTTCAGGCAAGAGAATAGCATCCAAGAAGTTTTGTAAATGATTATCCTAACACCTCCCTCTCCCCTGCTGCTGCCTGCCAAGCTAATCCGAATTCTTCCAATTTTACTATCTACCTATCTCTTGGGACACCCCACCTCTAGTCATTGCCCCCAGCATCTTCACAGTCCGAGCACCATGCTCCCTGCCTTGGGGACGGCAATGCAACCCTAACTGGTCTGCTCCCTGCATCCTCCTTTGCTTCCCTCCAATCTGTTCTCCACATTGGTAGAAGGACCGTTCTCTTAGGAACACGCCTATGGCCTTGTTGTCCCCTGCTTGAAAGCCTCCATTGCTTCCCAGTGCTCTTAGAAGGAAGACCAAACACTCCCACCACCACTCCAGACTCAGCTTCTCTCTCCTGCTTCCCCCTCCTCCCTTCTCTGGGCTCCTCTCACTCCAGTTTGTTTCAGTTCCTCAAAGGGCATCAATTCCCCCTGGTCACAGGACTTAGCACCAGCTGGGAAGACTCCCCGGCACACCCGCCTTGGCCTGGTTAACACTACCCACCCTTCAGTTTTGTTGCTTCTTCAATGAAAGCTTCCTGAACAGATCTGTCTCCTTTTTCATGTTCTCATAGCACTTGTACCTCTCTTTTATGGCCACTGTTAGGATAGAACATATATTTTTGTGGTTATTTGATTCATATCTGTTTCCCTTCAAGGTGTAAGCCCCACAAGGGCGAGGGATGAGAGGTGGTGATGGGACTCAGTTTTGTTGATCTTTTCTTTTCTTTTTTTTTTTTTTTTACGGTACGTGGGCCTCTCACTGCTGTGGCCTCTCCTGTTGCGGAGCACAGGCTCCGGACACGCAGACTGGGCAGCCATGGCTCACGGGCCCAGCCGCTCCACAGCATGTGGGATCTTCCCGGACCGGGGCACGAACCCACATCCCCTGCATTGGCAGGCGGGCTCTCAACCACTGCGCCACCAGGGAAGCCCTTGTTGATCTTTTTTGATTCTCCAGCATAATGATAGATGCTCAGTATGTGTTTGTGTGTGTGTGTGTGTGTGCGTGTGTGTGTGTGTGCATGCATGCACGTAAGTATAACAGACACCTATTACACTCCAAGATTTACCCCAGGTTTTTATTCACTGACTTCTCTCTGTCTTTTCTCCAGCTGTTTGAAATCCAGTGAAATCAGGGATTTCATTATGCTTTGATAACAGTGTAAAGCCAAATGATAATTGGGGCAAACTAGTCTCTGACTTTGCTTTGGAGATTTTTTGTTTTTGTTGTTGTTCAGTAAAAGCCTTTAGCACATATTACCAGAGGCCAGACTTCTCTTTGTTTTCAATTTGAATCCAGGCTGCAACAGTCACTAACTTCCTAAAGATGACAGGACTCTGGAGTGAAAAATCAGAGGGTGGTGACATCAACCATTGAGAAAAGCTGGAATAGCCAATGGCTGACTCTCTTTCTGTGACTAGAATAAGCAACTGGTCTTGAGATCCCCATTAAGACAAACATCATATGCTTTGTCCCAACAAGGACCAGGATCCAACCAGAAAATGACTCAAATGCTAAACCAGTGCTACAGGAAGTGGAGAGATGGAGAGAAGCTGATTTAGAGGGCTTTGATTCAAGGGGGGGATGTTAAGAACTTATCTAGGCATCAACCCAATTGTGTAGGTGGCAGGTTGAAAGTTGCTTTTTGAAAACTTCACAAACCTTGGGTATGGATTCCTGTACACACCAATCACCCAGGGATTTTGTTCACTTTCGGATTCAGTGGGTCTGAGGTAAGACCAGTGACTCTGTAGTTCTAACAGGTTCCCAGGTGATCCCAGTGCTGCTGGTCTGGGGACTGTAGTTTGACCAGCAAGTATGTAGAACACTTTTACCAATCTTGGAGCAGCTCCTTAAATGATCCACACTGGCCAGAAGATTCCAGTGCTGATATAAGCCATAACCCAGGCTGGCAAGCTTGCTGTCATCTCTTCTAATGGCTTTGCCACTGGAGACCCATGTCTGCCCCAATGCTCTGTAAATACGAGTTATACTTAATTATTAAAAAAGCAAACTGGGCCACCATCAGCCTGAAACGTACCCAGGTTAGAAAAGGGTTTCTTGATAGATCCTGGTGTCTAGGACCTCGGATTGCACCTTGAGCCAGGACAGCACTCAGCACTCTTTGATACTTGCTGAAAGGTTGAGACAAAGTGGATAGATGGGGATTGGGTGAGAGTAGAAGATACCTATTAAAGTGAGCTATCTAGAACAAATACTGAGCAAGCATTCTGCTCTCTCCACATGTCTATTTTATCTAAATATTATTATAGCTTTATAAGAAAGGAACTTTTATTTTATCTCCATTATATAGATGTGGGAACTGAGGCCCAAGGAGATTAAGGAACTTTCCCAAAGTTGTGCAGCTGGTAACTGAGGTAGCCCAGATTCTGACCTATAAAGACCCATTTTTAATCTGTTCTTAATCTGACTGCACATTAGAATTTCCTGAGGAGCTTTCAGAAAATATCAATTTCTTATCCCTCAAGAATTCTTATTTCACTTCTATTATTAAAAACAACAACAACAACAACTGTTCAGTGAATTTAATGTACATGCAGGACTAAGTATGATTGTCTAGCTCTGACTCTTAGTTACTAGGATTTACTCCCTTCGGAAAGTAATTCAGCATTCAATACAAAGAACGAGGAAGGCTTGATGGGGTATTTTGAGGAGGCTGCTTTTGGGTCAAATGGTGGCCAGTCCTAACCCCCAGCTCACAGTGCACTTATGTTACAACTGCAGGACAACTTCCAGACTCAGTTTGCTGAGATTCTATGTGGTAATAGCTGCAGAGTGTTTACCACGTGCCAGGAGACACTATCCTGAGATTTTATATACAATGCTTCTTATAATCTTTCAAGAATGCCTTAAGGTAGATACCTAGTAATCTTCTTATTGTATAGATGAAAAAACTAAGACTCTGAGAGGTTAAGTGCCTTGCTTTGTTACAAGTGGACCCAGGATTCAAACTCAAGCACTTTGGCCCAAGTCCATGGGCAACCCACTTTGCTGTACTATTATTTCACGGGCTGTACTTGTTTCTCACAGGCTCAGATCATGCTTGTTTTCACTACCTGACATGTAGTAAGAGCAGACCGGAGCTGAAAAAGATTAATTTTGTCAGGGAAAGGAACCCACATGAGAGAACAGGGCTTGATGCAGGGAATTTGGGCAAAGAGCTTTCCACTTAAAACCAGGAATGAATTTTATCTGGCAAAGATATCCAGCAAAGGAAAGAGTTACTTTGGGCAAGAATGAATCCCTTGGGCTTCCCTGTTGGCGTAGTGGCTGGGAGTCCGCCTGCCGATGCAGGGGACAGGGGTTCGTGCCCCGGTCCAGGAAGATCCCACATGCCGCGGAGCGGCTGGGCCCGTGAGCCATGGCCGCTGGGCCTGCGCATCCAGAGACTGTGCTCTGCAGGGGGAGAGGCCACAGCAGTGAGAAGCCCGCTTAAAAAAAAAAAAGAATGAATCCCTCCATCACCAGGATATCAAATATTTCCTAAGCACCTACTTGGTGGTGATTTTTTTATAGGGGTTCAGAGATCGAATGTGGAGATGGCATGGATGCCATCTGAGGTCTCCCTCAGATCCTGTGATCTGACTTTAGTCCCCAAACACTCAATCAGCAAGCAAGGGATTGATCATTTACAGTTACACAGTAAAATGTTTCCAGGAATGATTTCCCTGTAGCATTTTAATAAGTACTCTATAAATAATAATTTATCTGAGTTGACTACTATGTTAGAAAAAGAATATATTAAAGAAGCCCACCTAATTGAAGCTAGCAGTTAAATTCCTTGAATCAAAACCAATTGGTTTATCTACATGACTCTAAAGATTTGGGATGAAAACGGCTCATTGTATTCTGACATTCTAATACCTAAAGATCCAGATGTTTCACAATATATTAACACGGCCTTCCAGGAAACCTAGGTGTAACACTGAGCTGAAAATATTCTGAGACAATTAAAAATAAATTGAGGGACTTCCCTGGTGGTGCAGTGGTTAAGAATCTGCCTGCCAATGCAGGGGACACAGGTTCGATCTCTGGTCCAGGAAGATCCCACATGCCGTGGAGCAACTAAGCCCGGGTGCCACAACTACTGAACCTGCATGCTGCAACTACTGAGGCCCACATGCCTAGAGCCCATGCTCCACAGCAAGAGAAGCCACTGCAATGAGAAGCCCATGCACTGCATCAAAGGGTAGCCCCTAGGGCTTCCCTAGTGGCGCAGTGGTTGAGAGTCTGCCTGCCGATGCAGGGGACACAGGTTCGTGCCCCGGTCTGGGAAGATCCCACATGCCACGGAGTGGCTGGGCCCATGAGCCATGGCTGCTGAGCCTGCGCGTCCGGAACCTATGCTCCGCAATGGGAGAGGCCACAACAGTGAGAGGCCTGCTTACCGCAAAAAAAAAAAAAAAAAAAAAAAGAGTAGCCCCTGCTCACCGCAACTAGGGAAAGCCCGTGCACAGCAGCGAAGACCCAAAGCAGCCAAAAATTAATTACTTAATTAATTAATTAAAAATAAATAAATAAATAGGATCAGAAAGAGCCTGTACTCTTCTTTGTCTAGGGGCTGAAGGAACTTGAAAGAAGCTGAAACCTGTGAGATTCAAGTCAACAAGATTGCTGGTTCTAACCTGTATGACCACACAGCTTGAGTTACCAGCGACTGTCCAATTATACCTGCGGTCCCAGTGTAATATTTAACAGAACACCCTTTCCCTCCCCAGAGTGTCTGGGTTTGGACAATAAATTACAGAGTCAGTATAATCGTCCAAGTTATTCCTCAGGGAGAAAGACTGGATGGGGCACAGTTTAGTGGGGGCAAAACAGGCACTAAAGAAGATCCAGTTTCAGGTGGTGAGAGGGAACACAGACCAGGAGACAGAATGGAGGTTCAGGAAAGAGCAACTTCTCCCCATTCCTCAAATATTCTTTACCCTTGGGTGACTCAGTAATTTCACACAACTTCTTCTTTCAGCTCAACTTTTGCATGTGTGTATGGATATCCTTTTTTTTCCTTTAAGTTTTTTTTTTCCAAGTTGTATTATTGTAGGCTGGCTAAGGACAAAGACACTAGGATGAGACATAAGATATACAAAGTCCTCTGAAGATTTTGTCTTAACTGGGAGAAAATTAGTGTGAATCAGGCTTGACAATTTAGTCTCTCTAGTCTTTCCTCAGGATTTTATCATAAGAACTAACATTTTGAGCATCTGGCTGAGTTAATCACAAGTATTATTTTTAAGAGTCCTGTAAGTCCTATAAGACAGGTGTTATCACTCTTTGCATTTGATGGTTGAAGAAAATGACACTGGAAGAGATGAAGCAACTTATCCAAGATACCACATCAAGCAGGTGATACTGTCAAGATTCTAACACAGAAAGTCTGAGCCATGCTCATCCTGATTAATACTCTATTTTGAGCATGCCATTGTGCACAGTTCATAAACAAATAGTTACTGAGTTGAATCGAGCAAGGAAAAGGATAGGAGACAATCCTGAAGCTCATAGTGTCTGGGGTGGGATGTCACAAGTCCAACCAGCACAAGTGTGAGGTAGAATACGGAAGTGTTCTGAGAGGTATGTGTCCACTCAAGGAAATTGTCAAACGTTTCTGGAGAAGTGAAATTTGGGATTGGTTTTGAGGGGTGAGAAAATGTTAAAGAGATAGAAATGAAAAGAGGATTATGCCTGGCAGAGGGAACAGCCTGGCAAATGGTGTTGGTGAGGAGTAAATGGTGAGTCTGGGTTCTCAGTTAATCCATTTGGGCTGGATTGTTATAAAGTTCAAATGCCTTTGTTGTAAAGCAGAGACTAATTTAAAAAAAGGAAAAAATAAAAAATATAACACAGAAAAAAAAGAAAATAAATAAATAAATAAATAAATAAATAAATAAATAATAGGGACTCCCCACCATGGCCTCTGCTCCCTACTTCCCATCACATAATTCTTTCCCTGTGTTTTACTCTCCAGATGCAGCTTTTTATACATTATACTTCTATCTCCCATATAGCTGTTTCAACTCAATGATACCACTCATGATTTTCTTTCACACAAGAATACCCTTCTCATGGATGCTTTCTTCATCTAGTTCACTGTTGTTGACCTCACCTTTGCTTCTTCAAAAAAGCCTTCCCTGATAACTTGGTTGGGTAATTTCTGTCTACCCTATACTTCAATAGCTCCCTCGTATGTATCAACAGCTATGCACAGTGCTTAGTAGGAACTTAAAAATAGAAATAAAATAAAATCAACTGGAAAGAGATGCAATTGGAGACATGCAACTTTCAGGCAGGGGTCAAGTTCAAAGACTGCTTCAACAGTGGTTCTAGTAAGAACTAGGGAAGTGTCTGAGAGAATAGCAGGGGGGTATGAGGAAGAAGAATTGCTGAGACATCATCTTGGCATGTGTACAAGAATCTTCCAAACAATTTGGGAGGACATAGAATTTGAGGCTCCAAGAGATGGGAGGAAGTTGAAGTCCTTCTAACCCAATAAACCTCTTCCCTGTGCTTCTCAAACTTTCCTTGCAAATATTTAGCCATTTCTTCATCTCCTGTTATTGGAAAATCTGTGCTAGAAATTGCCATCCTTCATTCATTCATTCATTCATTCATCAAATGAGCATGTGTAAAATACTGTATAAACTTGTTGGTATAGCACCAGGAGCCAGGGATGAGCAAGGCTTCTTTCCTATCCTAGAAAAGGTGAGAGATTATTGGAGGAGACAGAGGCTTGGAACAGAGGATAAAACCTCTTTAAGTACTGAGTCTCCTCTTCTCATTGGCTTCTGACAGTAGAGTTGAAGACTCAAGTCAGTCTCCTTTTATGTTAAAACATCTATTATGTCTCCCCAAAGATTTGCCTGCATGTCCTTCTGATATGAGGCAATTATAAAATGTCAACTTGTTCTTCCAAGTGTACTTAGTAGATGACTTCTTTAGATACATGCTCTTTTTGGTGTTCTTGGACCTAATTTGGTGTTCTTCATTACATGTGGGGGTCCTTTCACACCTCCAGCAAAGCAATTCTCCAGACACCATGTGGCTGTCCTACAATTCAATTCTGACACTTTCTTCCCAGAAATGACATCAGATCCCCCAGGGTAAGGGCTCAGTCCATAAAACTTCACCCTGCCTCCATCACACCCATTCAGATGCTAATCACAAGTCCAGGTATTTATACGTATGCTTCTGATCAGTTGGCTATAAATCCGAGGTTCCCACCACTCCCTCCTTCCTTGGGTTTATTTGCTAGAGCAGATCACAGAATTCAGGCAACATTTTACTTACTACATCACTGATTTAGTATAAAAGGATATAACTCAGGAACAGCTAGATGGAAGAGATGCACAGGACAAGGTGTGGGAAGGGGCAAGGAGTTTCCATGCCCTTTCCAGGTGTAGCACTTTCCCAACACCTCCATGTATTTACCAGCCCAGAAGCAATCTGAACCTTATCCTTTTGGGTTCTTTTGGGATTTTATGGAGGCTTCATTACATGAACATGATTGACTAAATCATTGGCCATTGGTGATTGATTCAACCTCCAGTCCCTCTTTTCTCTGCAAGGTCAGTGGGGTGGAACTGAAAGTTTCAACCCTCTAATCACAGGATTGGTTCTCCTGGCAACCAGACTTCATCCTTAGGTAGGGTCTAAAAGTCACTTCACATAACAGGAGACATGTTGATCCCTCTCATCATTCAGGAAATTCCAAGGGTTTGGAGGGCTCTGTGCCAGGAACTGGATCAAAGACCAAATGTATATTTCTTATTATAAATTACAATATCATGTATGTGTTGAAGTAGTCATTATGCAGGGGGTGTGTAATAAACAGATGCAATGGGAAATTCAGTAAGAACATACAGAACCATTCATGTTTCTCAATTGTAAGTTAAAAGGCAGAAGCTTGGGCACTGGATTTTCTTAACTTTGGTGCAAGTGTGACATAATAATCCTCATTCCTTCTTGCTTAAGAAATGAAGAGAAATGAGTGCTTTGTTCAGTTCTTGATATAAAAAAGTCAACTTTAAAGCAATATTTTATTAAAACCATAAGTTTTGCTTGAAAATTTTTTAAATCCGGAGTTTATTTTCCCTTGGTATTGCCACAGAGCATCAACAGGAATTGAGATAATTTTTTTTCTTGTATTTGTACCCACTTATTAAACACACATGTGAGCTAGATTCCTTGCATAGGTGCAAAAGGGATTAGAAGAAGGGGAAAAAGGTGTAATTTAGTCCATTGACCTGTTTCCCTGCCCTCAGGACTCTTTCACACAGCTGTGAGAAAAAGGGAGAGGAGGAAGGAGGTAATTTAGCAGCTCATATCCAGATGTTCATTTCAAACACACCCTGAACAACTTTTGCATGGTTTATTTCATTTTCTGAAACCATTTTTCACAAGCCTGTTTTCTCAGCTGGGAAACTTCTGGTGTAGTCTTTTCAAACAAATATTGCATTTGGCATTACAAAAAAAAAAGAGCTTTTGAGACATTCAAAGGACAATATATTTGCCTTGGTCTGCAGAAGCAGGACTACAAGAATGTAGGCATTCTGTACCACCCAAAGTATAGGTGGGGTAATGTTCCATTCTTACATTCCATTTACATGGAATCTTAAGAGCTCCTTTAACTTGATCATTGTAATGCTCTGCCGTCTTTCAGGTTGGCTTGAAATGTCAGAGCCAAGAAACCTCACTAAAGACGAGCAAGGCCAGTGGAAGAATCCACCAGGGTTAACACTAAGCCAGAAACTTCTACATGGCACTTCAAACAAAGCAGTCCATTTTCATAAAACTCTGTGCTATTCTAGTTCTACTCGCTTTCTTAAGTAAAATAAGAAGAACTAGAGGAATTACAGTTCTGAATGCCAATGACTCTCTTATGCAGAATCCCATAGGATAACATCTCCATGGCTGGTCCCATTCCTCTCAAGGTCCAGTTCCTGGCAACAGATTGTTCCACCAGAGTCATAGGAGTTGGGGTCTAGGAAAACCCCTTCCCCCACCAGAGTGAAGCTGTTCTTCTGCCCAACTATAGGAGATAAACCATTCCTCCTTCATAGTTTCTTTAGGTTGAATAAAACCTAGAGATAGATGCAGGAAAGAAGGGACAACCCAATAATGAGTCCAAATGGAAGACTAAGTTCTGTCTCTTTGAAGAAAGGAAACCAAGCCACAAAGATAAAGGAAAGAAACAATAGAGCAAAGTTTTGATGTCGGAGACATTAAAAATGGAAAGTTTTAAAACCTAAACTGAGTCTTGGATAGTTTCTTAACCTTCCTGAGACTCAGTTTTCCCACTTTTAGAATTAGGCACCTAAGTCCTTAGACCAGAGTATTAAAATGAAGATTGAGTATGAAAATGCCTTGTGCAGTGTCCTCATTATTGGCTAGCTCTCGGCACCACATTCCCTCGACTTAAAGAGAATAGTGAAAGAATGTTAGAAGTCTTTATTTCTGTAGTTGTTTCTGTTGAGGATCTGTGTGTCTCTGAGATATTAAAGAAGATATCCAGGGGATGTGGTCGAAGAAGGAGACATAGGAATATCATGAACTCACTTCCTCGCATGGACACAGCAAATCTACAGATATATATGGGACAATTTCCTTTGAAAAAGACCTGAGAACTGGCTAAGCTGCTCTGTCAAATTGGGCAAACGGAGGAAGGTAGTAGAGGCTGAAATAGATCTTGCCAAACCTCACTTCTGTCTGGGTGGCTCACAATTGGAAGGGAACTTGCAAACCCAGAACTTCTCCTTGAGGAGCAAAGGGTTCGTACCCCATGTCAGGCACCCCAACTTTCAAGACTTTCACCTGAGAGATGAACACCAGAAACATCTGACTTTGAAAACCAGTGGGGCTCACAAGACCCAAACCATGAATGGCAAAGTGAGAAATTGTCTCTTAAGGTGCTCGACAGTGGACTCACTCAACTCAGGGTCCCGTGCAGAAACAACCATTTGAAAAGCACAAGACTTTATGTGAAAGTGATTCATTTACTAACTTCGGAGCATTGACCTGAGGGACAGGGGCGTGTTGGGATAATTTTCAGGGACAGAGGCACTGGTGGGTGCCATTTTCATTTTCGTGTTCTCTCTCTACCTTGCTAAAGCTGGCAGTGACTTTTTTCTTTTTTTCTCTCTCTTTCTCTTTTTTTCCTTCTCTTTTTTTCCCTTCCCTTTTCTCTCTCTCCTTTCCCTTTTTTCTCCATGGGTGCCATCTTTATCCTTCAACCGACAGGTGTCATCTTTTTGGACTCCCTCTGCCTCTTATAGCTGGGGTCCTGATTTTTGCTACTATCCCCCAGGGGACACCTCCAGATCCCCTGGTCTGGTGGCCAGCAAGGGTTATGCTTGCCATCTCACAGGACTGTATATATTTGCATACTATAAAAGTTTCTGCCTGAGGGTCTGGCTTCGAATCAGCCTGAATCTGGGTACTAACTAAAATCTTGCCCTTTGGGACACTGACAGGTCTTGGCACACCCTTAGCAACTGGGAGCTATTAAAAATGAAATAGGATGGTATTTGTCTTTCTCTTTCTGACTTACTTCACTTAGTATGATGATCTCTAGTTACATCCATGTTGTTGCAAATGGCATTATTGCATTCTTTTTTATGGCTGAGTAGTATTCCACTGTATATATATCCCACATCTTCTTTATCCATTCATCTATTGATAGATATTTAGGTTTTTTCCATGTCACTGAGTCACTTTGCTGTACAGCAGAAATTAACACAACATTGTAAGTCAAGTACACTTCAATAAAAATAAATTAATAATTAATTAATTAATTAATTAATTAATTAATTAATTTTTTAAAAAATGAAATAGGCTGCTTGGAGAATCCAAAATGTTCAAGAGACACCAAGAGTTAGGATGAGATTGAAAAATAATGTTCATCTCCTATCTAAGGCCACTCCTTCAAGACTGGGAAAAGATATCCAGTAAACTGTTGGTTATAAAAATCTAAATGTCAGCAGAGACACTTACTTTGAGGATAGAGATTCAATAGTCATAAGCACAAAAGTTATGACCAGATGCTTAAGAGTATATGAGAAAACCAAAGAGACTATCGATATTGGAAAGGATAAAGGACATAGAACAGAGATGGGGACATTGCCGTTTGAGGAATGGCCACATAAGAAGACCCTGCAAAGACAATGGAAAAGAAAATTGAACAAGAACATTTAAATTGGAAATTAATGAGAACAAGGCCAAGAATATTTTTAAAAAGAAACAAGAGGGAAGATTTTCTAAATTTTAAAATACATGTACATATTACACTCTGAAATACTGGGAAGTGGGAGAAGGCATGAAAAAATAAAATGTGCTCACTTTCTTCACTGAAATAAGATAGAGTCAAAAGCTATTGTTTCTTCTTGACCTTGATAATTAGAGAAGTAGCAGATCAAGTATGTTTTTTTGCAAAATTTAGTAGAAACAAAAACAGGATGATTCCTCCCAAATTACTGGAGGAGATTAAAGAAATCAAAGCAGAGTTCAACTAGCAAAAGACAGGAAATATGGGAAATGATAGGGAAGCATGAAATACAGAAAACATAAAATAAGATCACAGAAGGAAGTGCAAATTTATTTCTTATGACAGTAAATATAAATGATTTTAATACCACAATATTTAGAAGCCATCAGTTCAAGTGAGAAACAAAATTATATCTCTTGGAAGATACACTTTTTTAAAGTGTCTTGGAAACTTTAACTATAAAGTATCTGGAAAATGTGCATCAGGAAAATGCAAATAAGAATGATATAGATATTCAGTTTATATTTATTTATATTTATTATCAGATGGAGTAGAATCCTACTTTATAGCAGATGAAGTAGAATCCTGGGTTGAAAAAAAATACAAACAGGAAAAGAGTTAATTTACTTGGAGTTATGTTCCATTATGAATAAATGTTTGTTATACACTTTTCTCAATAACAAAGTATTAAATAAATATGTAAATTAATCTTTTAGAAATTGAAAGGAAAAATTTTGTTTGGAATATTAGTTGTCCCTCAGTATCCATGAAGGGTTACTTCCAGGACCCCTCTGAGATTTTACAGATGCTCAACTCCTTTATACAAAATGACACAATATTTGCACATAACCTAGGCAGGCATATCCTTCTATATACTTTAAATCTATCCAAATTACTTATAATACCTAATACAATATAAACGTTATGTAAATAGTTGTAAGTACAATGTACATGTTATACAACTAGTTGCCACTATAGGGCAAATTCAAGTTTTGCTTTTTGAAACTTTCTGGAAATTTTTTTTTCTAAAATATTTTTGATACAAAGTTGGTTGAATCCATGGATGTAAAATCCACAGATAGGGAGGGCCAACTGTGTGTGTGTGTGTGTGTGTGTGTGTGTGTGTGTGTGTGTGTGTGTGTAAAATTCTCAACTAGACACATCAAATAGACAAAAATAACTAAGGATAGATAAGGTTTTATTAATATAATAAGAATATAGAAAACATGTATATTACCCCTACAGAATGAATACTCATCATCTATGTTTCAGATGTTTTCCCTCTGAATTTCAGTGAACTCTTCCTAGAACCAGCTTCATTTGCCTTTAGGATGTGATTTCCGTAAGAATATGAAGTTATTTCTCCATTGTGTTCTACCATATGGTCACACTTCTCTGATGACATTCTGGACCCCGTAGCTTAGATGTGCTCCCACATTCAAGTACCCAACCTTTTCTAGAAAGATCTTAAACTCATTCTCTAGGAATAAAGACAAGTTCTTGAGAGACAGATTGACTCTCTAAGTTCTTGTTTTACAAGTAACCTTTTGAGAATATTAGTTTAATTTACCTTCACAAAAAGCTCTCTTCCTTTCAATTACTTGTTCTGATGAATGTCTTTCCGAGACTTAACTTCTGCACAGACTTTAGAGGAACCCATTCACATCATCCACATTAGAAGTAGCATATGAGGGTATAGTCATCTCTTACTGAAGTGTCTTAGGGGTATCTTTGAATTGCTTTATTTTTTTAAATTCAATTTTTTTTTATACAGCAGGTTCTTATTAGTTATCTGTTTTATACATATTAGTGTATATATGTCAATCCCAATCTCCCACTTCATCCAACCTCACCACCCCCACTTTCCCCCCTTGGTGTCTATACGTTTGTTCTCTACATCTGTGTCTCTGTTCCTGCCTTGCAAACCAGTTCATCTCTACCATTTTTCTAGATTCTACATATATGCATTAATATATATTTGTTTTTCTCTTTCTGACTTACTTCACTCTGTATGACAGTCTATAGGTCCATCCACATCTGTATTGCTTTATGATGAATTGGATCTAACATCAGGAATTGGGCTGATAGTACAGATGTACACTTGCTAAGTACATCTGGATAAGTCCTCAAAATTGCAAGCTTTATTTTTTTTCCTGACCACAATAAACTTAAAATACTTTTGGATTGTGAGAATAGTGATAAAATAACCCTCCTCTAGCTCATTACTAACATGCCAGCATTGGGATAACCCTACTCAAGACTTTCCTACCCTGATGAGAATGGAGTATTTCTGGTAAATTTTACACCATGTTCTCCTCTTCCTATCATTATCATCATCATCGTTATCATCACCATGATGTTTACTATAAAATAACACATTAGCAACCATATAGAACCCTTTGCATATGTTATATTGTGTTGGCCAAAAAGTTTAACATCTTACAGAAAGAAAAGACTGCACTTTTTGGCCACCCCAATATAATTTAACCTGATAATAATGTTCACGGTGGATATTATTAAAATTTCCACTTCACTGATGAATAAACTGAGTCTTATGTCCAAGGCCACAAAGCATGTATGTAGCAGAGATGGTATTTTTAACACAACTTTTCATCACAGGAAACATCTTCCTTCTCCAGTGACCCTTCAAGTGCTCCATAATGGGAGAGGCCACAGCAGTGAGAGGCCCGCGTACCACAAAAAAAAAAAAAAAGAAAGAAAAAAGAAAAGCAGCTTGCCCAAGGGCTCACAGTGAGTAAAAGGTGAAAGTAGAATTTGGAGTCCAGAGCGTCATGCTCTTATATACTACAGCCTACTGAATGAACAGCATCCTATATTATTGAATATCTAATTTTATTTTAAAATCTCTAGTAATAGGCTGTACTCTACCTCTGTGCACTTCTAAGGTACTAACAAAAATATCAAATAGAAAAAAAGTGTCATGATGGGGGCCATCCACCATAAGGCATATTATTGAAGGTGCATCTTTAAAAAAATTTGCCTCAGAGGAAACTTTAATAATTATAGAACAAGACAAATAACTTAAATCACAAAAAAGTTTGGATATATAAGTGTTGAGGTTTGCTTTTTTATTTAGGATGGAGCTTCATCCCAGAGAAAGAATTTATGCCGTTGTGGCACCGGCCAGTCCATAAATCTAAATAAAGGCCCACAATGTGCCTTAGGAGGCAGGAAAACATAGTAATTAAGAGCAGAGAGTCTGGAGGTGAATTGGCTGGACCTGAATCCTGGAACTACCACCGACTGTGTCAAATTGGGAAACTCAAACGTTCAGTGCTGTCAAATGGGGGTAATGACAGTATCTGCAGTGTTGTGCTGAGGAGCGTTCAGAGCAGGAATGTTTTGCATGATTATTAGACGTTTTAATTATCAGGACATAGTGCCAGCTATTAAACAGAACATGAATGTGAACAGGGAGATACTCAGACATAAGTGGAAGAGAGAAGTAGGGTGTTGACACAGACATTGGTGAGGTTTAAAGAAAATTCTCAGAGGAAGTATAAAGCTGAATCCTCAAACACGCACAAGTGTGTTTTTGATAGGGGTGAGTGGAAAAGGGCATTATTGGCAAAGGGAACCTCCATGAAAATGATGAGAGCATGGCCAAGCATGGCAGTCTTAGAGGACTGTAAAAGGTGGGGTATGACTGGATTTAGAATCCTAATTCTAAATTAGGATTGTTAGAGGGCAAGACTGGGGAGAAAGTGGGTATTGTGAAAGAGGGCCTTTAAGAATTCAGACTTCATTCTGTGGGCAATCAGGATCCATGAAAAGGTTTCAAGCACAGTAAGTCATATTACTGTTTGTCTCTTTTGTTGTTGTTGTTGTTCATTTGATTTTTTTTTTTACTTTACTTTTTTAATGAAAGGAACTTTTCAAAATGTCCTTCCAGCAAGTGAAATATTGTGTAATCATTGTAAAGATATTAATCTATAGAAAATTATAAATAATAGTTTTAAATTACCTAAGATCCCACAACCTTGTGGAAAAAGCCACTGACATTTCACTGAACATCTCTCAGAATGCATACATACAACTTCAATGAACTGATTGATATTATTTCAGAAATGTTCTAATCAATAATATGTTATGACAACCTTTCCATATCAATAAATAAAAGCATGCATTAACATTTTAATGATGGCAGAATTCTCCGTTTTGTGGAGGTAATGCAGTTTATCTACGCAGACTTTATTGATAAAAAAAAAGTTTCTCTAATTCCTGACACTTCCACAAACAGAACACTGCAACAAAACTCCAAAGTCATCAACAGATTAGAAAACATAACAAAGAGATGCTTGAAAATTAAAACAAACAAAACCCACTCCTTTAACCTGATGCAGAGCAAGAAGAGAAGGGAAGGTCTTACCCAGTAACTTGGGTAGAAGTTTATTTTTTCAATAATTCAGTTCTTCATCTCTTTCTTATTGATCATCAACAATGTGTCTGGTCCTGTTCTAATAATGGGATAAAATGACAAGCAAGTAATTGAATGTCACCTTTATTACAACTTACATTATAGTAGGGGAGACAGATGATAAACTAATAAACAAGAGCATATTAGATAGCCAGGAGCACTATGCAAGGAATTAACATAGGTGGTATACAGAGTAGGAGACTATTTTATGGATTATCTAGGACACCTTCTCCAAAGAGCAGTCATTAAGGCTGAGAAATAAATGACGAAAGGACACAGGCAGGTGACAATCATGAAAGGGGAATTCAGGGCAGAAGCAGCTAGTACAAATGCCCAAAGTGGGAAGTGAGCTCAGCAAGTTCAAGGCAGAGGAAGATCAAGAGGCCAACGCAGCTTGCAGATATTCAACAAGAAGAAAGGTGGCATGAAGTGAGAAACACAGATACATCAGGAAGTACCTTATAGGCCACATAGGAGATCAGTTGTTACTCTTACTTACAATGAGAGGAGTTTGGAGAACTTTAACCAGAGCAGAAACTGGATCTCAGTTTTTTTGTTTGTTTGTTTGTTTTTTGTGGTACACGGGCCTCTCACTGTTGTGGCCTCTCCCGCTGCGGAGCACAGGCTCCGGACGCGCAGGCTCAGCGGCCATAGCTCATGGACCCAGCCGCTCCGCGGCATGTGGGATCTTCCCGGACCGGGGCATGAACCTGTGTCCCCTGCATCGGCAGGCAGACTCTCAACCACTGCACCACCAGGGAAGCCCTGGATCTAAGTTTTAAAAGACTACTTTGGCTTCTTAAACCATAAGCTCTTAAGGATAAGTTGCTGTCTTCTCTGGCTTTACAGTCACAAGACCTAGAAAATACCTGGTACATAGGAGATGTTACATCAACGTCATGAAGAATCAACAAATGTTAAGTATGGAATCCAACACAGGGAAAACGAGAGTGGAAGCAGGGATTCTTTTATTAATATTTATTTAGCATTTAAAGGTACTATAATAGGTGCTGTGGTCATAGTGATAAATAATGTGTGATTATTTTATTTCAATTGTATGTTGGAGACTTACCTTTATTGGAAGAAAGGGTGTGTCTTTTCTTGACACTCCAGCCTAGGATCTATTCATTTTTGGGTTGGAGACAGACTATATCTGGTAGCCTCTATTTTTTTTTTTTAAGGAGAAATCCTGGTCTTCTACTTGACCAGAAAGTCTAAGAAGAAAGGGAGATTTAGGGTAAATGATCAGTTTATATTGGAATCTGTTGGATTCTTAGAGTATGTTTGGTTTTGTGGGTGCAAATGAGCAGTAGAAGTTAGACATGGTGATGTGGCAAGAGACTTGGAGATGAGATCATGGCTGTGTAGAGACAAAACAATGCATAGAGAAAAATACAGTGTGTGAAATAATTGTCATTATTTGCCCTCTCTGTCTCAGTCAGATTTATTGCTCCTTTACCAGTTCCTCAGAGAACCATGATAGCTTTTAAAGAGTATGCAATTTGGAGTTGGACTGCTTGGTTGAGCATCAAAGGAGCATCACCAGTAGGACACTTGTGAGCCAATTTTCCAAACCTTTTGGGCTCCATTTTCCTCATCCTTAAAATGTGGATAACAGTAACCCCTATTTCGTACAGTTGATTAAATTCTTTAATATACTTCCAGCCCCTGAGCTATATTCAGGACATAATAGATGTTATCTAATATCTTTATTATAATCAATTGAAGATATGTATTACAAGGCTGTAACTCCTCTAGACCATCATGCATTGTGATCTTCTGTATATTACCAATGGCCACTGCAGTATTTTGTGAAAGGTGTGCTTGATAAAATGTTCTTTGAATTTATCTTACTGGGGTCTCTGCTTATCTAAAGTCCAGGAAAGCTTTTCATTGTTAAGGATGTTACACACAAAAAGGGCACAGAAGTGTAAATGGCATGCTCTTCTGTCTTGCTTCATATCGCGGATAATGTTGGGATCTAATATATCATTTCCACAGAATGGTTCACATTGAGATTTAGACAATTTAGCTGAATCATGTGTTATCTGTGAATTCAGGGCTTGATGGAATCTCCAAATGCAAAATGTTTTAAAGCAGGGCCCATATACCATCCAGATCAGAGTCCTGTGGATCAGATGCTTATTGGAAATGAGACTCCAACCTCAACCCTCACTGATTGCCAACTTACTGGTGGTGGGTGAGGTGGGAAACAACCTTCATGGAACTACCTCAACTATGGCTCTCTGTATGTGCCATAAAATTCTAGAAACAGAGGAAATCAAGGGAAAAAAAAGCATATTTATATTTTTGCTGATAAAGAAATTACTTCTAGAGGTCATAGCATGGGCTGGGTCAGTGAGATCTTGGAATCATTGTTTGTCTTCGTGTAGCAGAGTGTTTCTTTTTTGAGAGGACATGGGAAGTAGGAAGCAGACAATGCCTCTCAGTGATCATCTAGGTTGGCAGGGAGCCCCTTCTTCTGGGCGAAACCTCTTTGGAGAGCACAGAGCCCTCTCTCAGCTTTGACCAACTCACCTATGAGATCCGTACTGTCTCCACTCTCCTTGAAGAGAGAGCCAATGATTGTTCTGACCCTTGGTCTCTGCCAATTACAGGGGGATGTAATTTAGTTGGATTCAAAAGAAAGACTTTCTTTCTTCTTTCTATTTTTTTTTCTCTTTCTCTCATTTCCTGAGTCTCTGCCAAGGCAAACTGGTTCCAACCAATGCCACTGGGAGGCCCGAGATGGAGCCCAGTTCTCTCGAACACTTTGTACCCAAGTGAATTCTTGCTCCAAATCCATATCCGACACTTAGTCAAGTGTGGACTCCTGTAAAAGCCTTGGAAAACAGAAACACAGATCAAACACACCTTCAGTGTGCTTTCATGTTGCATTGAAACTCTATGTGCAACAAGCTAGTCACAGCCACTAGGTCATGAACAGAACACCCCTGAGATTTTTCATGAGGGACCTCCCATCGGGCCCTTCCATTGAGACCTAGCCTCTGAGGGCCTTTTCCACCTTCAGAATATTCTGGTGTTCTCCCTTGAGAAAGGGCAAGAGCAGCCCCACCAGAGGCCCTTTTCCCTGGCAGCACTCTGTATCAGCAAAGCGTCTCCAGCAAGAATTTCCGTCGGAAGGTCTTCCATCTGGAGCTCAGCAGACAAGGGAAGTTTCCTTTGAGGTTCTGCCACCCTCTCCCCTCAGCTGTCCATAAGGTGTAGCTTGGAGAGGCCCCATCTGATTTTCAGGATGGGGTTGGTGCCTTTCATGTAGTCAGAATTGCTCTTCTTAGTTTCCTCAGTGAGTCTGAAAGGGGCAGAGAGAAAGAATGTTGTCTGTTTTACCACCACCTCCCATCTCAGTGTGCAAGAGGTCACAAGATGTGACAAGTTCATGCGCTAATTCCTTCCTTTTCAGTTAATAGAATAACACAGATGGGAATACTTATCCTGGAATCGTACATAAACTCGAGCAGCAGTAGAAGGGATATAGAGGAAGCCTGGCCCCTTCTCAGGACTTCACTAAACAGAAATCATTTTCAAAAGCATCTTTACCCTCAGCTGGGTAGCCCTGAGAAGCTATTCTCTGACAGGAAGACACAGGCCTCTGGCATGAGCCCTAGTCTCAATCCACTCATCCCACAAAAAGCTTACAGCACATTAAAGAAATAATAACACCTGACGGGACGTCAACTTCGTTGCTTCCCAGGAGTCTTTGGGCAGCAGTGCTGTGGAAGCGGTTCTAAAATCACCCTAGAGATTCTCTGTGAGTTGATTAATGGAACACTAAAGAAAGGATATTGAGACAGAACTAGCAGAGCCATGAGCAATACCACAGGGATGCCTGTTGTCCATGTTGGATACTGTTCACCTTGAATATTCAGGTACAGAACCAGTTTCAAGTGTTACCAGATTATGACCTAAAATTTGGTTCAAAAGTGACAAAGAACCTTTCGCAATCAAATGGTTAGGGATTTGAAGGCTATGAGATTTCTTCCTGTCTCAGGCTGTCCATGATGGGCTGGGAGTGTTTGAGCAAATGATCCTACTCTTCCTAAGCCTCTATTTCCTCGCCTGTGAAAGAAATTAGGTCCATACTTTCCTTTTAACTCAATTATTGAGGATCAAATAAAACGTCTAGAGCTGTGACTGGGACATTTAAATAGCGGTTTCATTTTTTTGACATATTTCACATGTGTCAAGCCTTGTGCCCAGCACTTTTATGGGCATATTTCTAACTAACCTTCCCTAAAGTGCTCTAAGGCAAATGCTATTATTACCCCTTCCACCATATTGCAAATGTGGAAACTGAAGTGCAGTGACAAGATCCTACAACTTGCAAGTGGTGAGTCCTGGTTTGAAACCAGCTTTATCTATACATGACATCAGAGTCCAAATTCATAGCCACATGCAGGTGCTATAGAGGGTATCTGTTATCATCACTACCATCATTTTCATCACTGCCACTAACCAAACCATGAGGATACTCCATGCCTTGCTAGACAGTTTGTACCCATTATAAGAAGATGATATTAAAATAGATTATTAAAGGAGAATTCCAATCTTGGAAGAGAACTGAAAATTTTGGAAATCGAGGAAGAAGAAGACACATACTTCTGGGAATTGAAGTGAGATTAGGTTCAAAATGTCTCTTCATGGGTATTTGTCAATTACTTTCTGCTTGGAACTCCTCCCTCCCTTTCTATGGGAATAGCTTACACTTCCTCCTTAGAAATAGCCCTTCCCCTCGTTCATATATCTGATGGGAAGGACAAGTCATATTTCCTGTTGCACTAGACCACAAGAGTGGGCTGCCAATGATGGGGCCTTGTCCATAGAGATCATTACAAGGGAAAGTACAGGGCAAGACTATGATCCAAAAGTGTCAATCAAGATCATTCCAGAAGATTTCATATATTGACACTAGAAGAATGTATCTCTGTCTTCTGCCATTGCAAGGCTGGCATGATGTAAATCTGGAACATTCTGTAACATTTTTGCTTCTCTCTTATGTAAATAAATGGAGGAAGTGAACGGTAGGAAGGAATGCCACCAATACAGGAAGAAGCAAGGGATGTGCACAGAGGAAGGAAGAGGAAGGGAAAAGGGAGGAGGACAGGGGAGAAAAAGGGAAAGGGAAGGAAGGAAAAGGAGAAAAGGGGAAGGGGAGGAGACTGTTACTTTCACCCCAGGATCCACTTAGAACTGTGTGTCTAGATCAGTTCTACTCCTGGGTTTCCATGTTGAGTTTCCATCATTTACACATAAGAATATTGGTTTCCAGAGTATACACTGACTTTGTCAACACTGAGGTCATCATGAGCTTGGTAAGAGTAGTTTCAATAGTCTAGAAGTGATCACCATTTGGGGGCTTCTCAGCCTTTCTAAGTCCCTGTCTGGAACATTTACCTTTCTCCCTACTGAGACATGTAGAAACCCATACCAATGAAGCTCCAACTGGTTTTTTATTTCAGTTTCATGGTGTGATGAAAAGAGACTGAGCTTTGAGGGCATATAGACCTAATTTCAAATATCAGCTTTGGCAGAGGTAAGTTTATGATCTTAGACAAATTAGTTAAGTTCTCTAAGCCTTCATTTTCTCATCTCTACATTGATTGTGGGTACTCGGGTATGAGAATAGGGTTCCTGAGCAAGTCAAATGATTTAGGGTAAAATAAAAGAAAAGAGAAAAAAAGAAAAGAAAAAAAGCCCCTAGCCATAAAATGCACTCTGAAAATTCCATGTAGTTCAAATAGCTCAAATTCACTCACCCCTCATGAAACTAATAGTTGAAGGTAGGTTGCTGAAGTCTTTCTGGGAACCTGAGGATCTTCAGTAATTCAGAATAATGATGTTCCTCTGCATGATGGAGGTTGTATTTGATTGTAAGATGTAAAATGTCAACAAAATTTGACAAAACGTCTCAGACTCAACTCTCAGAATAAGTTACAAAATCTAGCAAAATATGTAAAGTTGTCTAATTTGTCCACTAAATACACAATTGCACACCCTACATTATTGTCACTTCTCCCTGCTACTTTCTGCCTTGTTAGTAACAGTTCACATCTCTCACAGCCCCTACTCCTGAGATGGACGAGGTAATGATGATCTGGTGGGTCTTCTCTGACCTCAGGATATACCTAGCAACAAGGATAGCCAAGCAGATCTCATGGCTTTAATGGTGACAGTCTCTCTTTAGCTGCTTTGATTAACAAAGGGAAGCAGCACATTGCTGGAGGTTTAGGGAATTTTATAGTTGAAGTTGTTTGTGTGCCCTTCTTACTTTCATATCCTCTAAGCAGCCTGTTCTGCAGGGTTTCTCTGTGTTTCCCCCTCCCTCCTCCCCTCCCCCCTCCCCTCCTCCTCCCCCCTCCCCTCCTCCTCCCCCCTCCCCTCCTCCTCCCCCCTCCCCTCCCCCTCCCCTCCTCCTCCCTCCTCCCCTCCCCCCTCCCCTCCTCCTCCCCCCTCCCCTCCCCCTCCCCTCCTCCTCCCTCCTCCCCTCCCCCCTCCCCTCCTCCTCCCTCCTCCCCTCCCCCTCCCCTCCTCCTCCCTCCTCCCCTCCCCCTCCCCTCCTCCTCCCTCCTCCCCTCCCCCCTCCCCTCCTCCTCCCTCCTCCCCTCCCTCCTCCCCTCCTCCTCCCTCCTCCCCTCCTCCTTCTTCATTTTCTCTCTCTCTCTCTCACACACATACACGTTTGTGCCCTAGTTCTAGACAATGGGGACAAGACCAATGAATAAAACTGAATAAGATACAACTTTCTGCCTCAAAAAGATCACAGACTGAGAGCAGTTTATGATCACTATTTCTTTACCTTGCAGCCAAGGAGGTGGAGTTGAGACCCACGCCAGGGTGCAGAGCTGGCTTCTCAGCCTGGGAGAGGTGACATTAAAGGGTATCTGTGCCTCACATGGTGCCCAGATGCCTCCCTTTGTACCCTGTGAGCCAGTGAAGAGCAAACTATCTTCCTATAAAAGTAGAGAGCCTTAATGCCTGGCAGACCCTGGATGTAAATTTCAAACGATGTGATTTAAGTAAAACTTATTTAAAGTGAAAGTTGTGGTCACACTGAAGATACAACCCGTCTTTGTTTTTTGCCTTACAAAACTTTATATGGAATTCCTTTCTTTCTTATTCTTGATGCCCATTGGGCATAAGTATCCTTTTGGCTGACTCAGAACATTCATGGGGAAAATCAGAACCAGGACCTCATCTCTTCTCCTGAAAATGGTTTCTCATTTGCAAATAAACCTCCTGGTAAAATGTTTACAAGTGTGATATTTCACACATGGAGGAAAAAATCATATTAACTGCGAGAAAAGGAGAAACTGCCAACTCATTCAAGCAGCATCCTTCATACTTCTGGGATCAGAAGTATGAAATGCATGCGTCCAGACGGCGGGGGGATTGAGTACAATGAGGGGCTCCAGGAAAAATTACAGCAAGGAAGAGCTGGGGTCAACTCGCCATCTGAGCCTCAGTCTTTCATGGAAGATGCTTATTCATAAATTGCCATTTTTGAATCCAAAGGTAGTTTTCCCCTCCTGACCATCTAGAGAAAATAAATTAATGTTCACTTAGCACCTACTGGGTTTTGCAGGACAGAGACACAGAGAGAGAGAATACTCATTATTTACAGCATCCCATGCGAGAGTCTACAGTTCAAATTCCCTTGGCAAATCTGTTGTTGACATTTCATCTTTATGAAGGGATTTTCCTTAATAAGCATTTCCCAAGTCTTTTTCAGTCTCTGTTTTCTTAATTTCCTAATTTTACAAATTGTCCATAAAGGACCAGGACTGAGAGGACAAAACGAACAGAGTGAGGCCGTGTGAGTTTTGTTTGCCAAGACTCAAGATGGTCTTGCTCTTACTGGAGCCTCAAGTTCAACAACAGTCTTAGTAACAAAACACAAACAGTTCCCTTGAGGCTCATTTGAAGGGGGAGGGGAGGGTGAGGGAGCAAATGGCTTTTCTTCTAATAGGACTGAAAATAAAATTCAAATGAAGTCAATTAAATCTATGAATAAAGTAATTTTCACAGGACTTGCCCATCAGAGAGGAGCAGTCATATTGAAGATGCCTCGCAAGAAACTGGAAATATTTCAGATGCCTCGCAAGAAACTGGAAATATTTCCAACTGGACTCATCAGACCACACAAAGGCATTTTGGAATCCTAAGACTGGAAAGTATAGCAAAAGGCTATTATATATAAATGTTCTGTCCTAGTGTGTCTGGGGGCTGTAGAAACTCCTGCACTTATTCATTGGTGAACTGGTCCAGGAGGCCAAGAGAGGCAGCATGGAAGGGGTTGCATGGCGGACTGGGAGAGAAATGGAGATGGAATATCAGGAAGGTGGAACCAAAATGGTCTCTGTTGTAGTCTTTGGGATACAGGGAGACAATAAAATATTCAGTTCAAGCAGAGATATGAGGGAGCTTGTTCAATCCTGGCCAGTAACCAGGAGCCAAGGTGAGCTGGGAGGAGGGAACTTCAATTTGGGTTGAAGGGGCTAGACCTTGGGAGTACAGAGGGAAGACAACAGGAACCCCAGCTGCTACAGGGTCAAGTGGGGCGCACCATATGATCTGAGGCAGGGAAAGCAGAAACAAGTCCAGCAGAAGTTTCCAAAAGGGGGCAGCTGAATCGGGGGTCATGGCATAGAGAACACAATAGATGATTCATGAGCATTTTCTGATTGCCTACTATGTACCAACACTGTGCTGGGGATATGATGTGATAAGACAGTCAAGATGGGGAGAGAGACAAGCTAAGCGACAGTTCCAAAATAATGCAATGAGTAACATGAAAGAGAAGTGTAGAGAATGCAGAGTACAGGTCTGGTTATACTGTGTTAGTGTGAAAGGTCTCTTTCCTACACCTTTGACCCCAGTTCAGGCCACCATCGCGTCTTACCTGGGCACTGCAATTATTCTGCACTGGTCTCTTCACATGCACTCATTCACCTTTCCAACACACCTGATCATATTGCACACCTACCTAAATGTCTTTAATGTCATGCCACTACAATGTCAGTGCAACCAACATTCTTTGATATGACCAGCATGGCTCTGCTACACCTGACTGTCTCTCCAAATCCATCCCATTCTATTCTGCCATGCCATCTGAAACGAGGACACACTGAGTTCAAGATGCCTGTAGGACACCCAGGCAAAAATGTGTAGAAAAACGTTAGGTATATACAAGAGAAAAGTCAGGGTGAGGATAGAAAAGAAGTCATGTGTTCTTTCTGAAATCCAAGTTCTTGGTGACTCTGAGGACGTGGGGTAGGCAGAATTCTGTGGTGTCCCTCCAAGATCTCTGGCCCCTGGTTTTCACGCACCTACTGCAAGTTATTAAATCAAGCACTAATTTTGGTGTGCTGTGAAGGGCTTTTGCAGATGTAATCAAGGTCCCAAATCAACCGATCAGGAAGTTATCCAGTGAGACTGACCTAGTCACATGAGCCTTTTAAAAGCAGAGTGTTTCCTCCAGCATCAAAGATGAGGAAGTCAGAGGTTTGAAATACAAGAAGGATTCAATGTATCATTGCTGGCTTAAAGATGGTGGGTGACATGGGCAGCTTCTAGGAGCTGAGAATGGCCTCTGGCTGACAGCCAGGAAGGAAGCAGGGATTTCAGTCCAACAACCACAAGGAAACAAATTCTACCAGCAGCTGATGAGCTTGGAAGAGGACCCTGAACATCAAATGAGGATAGCAGCCCTGCTGTTCCCTCGACTTCAGTTTTATGAGATCCTGAGCAGAGAATCCAGTCTTGTACACCCAGACTTCTGACCTATAGAAAGTGTGAGCTCATAAATGTGTGTCGTTTTCAGCTGCTACACAGAAATAGAAAACTAATACTTGAGGCAAAAAGAAAATTCAGCTTTCAAAAGGCCTAGGTATGGAGACTTCCCTGGTGGTCCAGTGGTTAAGACTCCATGCTTCCAAAGCAGGGGACAAGGATTCGATCCCTGGTCGGGGAACTAAGATCCCACATGCCACGTGGCATGCACCAAAAAAAAAAAAAAAAAAAAAAAAAAGGCTTAGGTATATAAGACTTAAGGAAGCATTGTCTCCATCATTTACCAAGGCCCCACCGTGAAGTTTTTAATCCAGACCACTGCCTAAAGCATTAAGGGGATGCATATCACCTATGCCTTTTGAAATAGGGTAGTGATTGTTTCTACCCTCAGTGACAACTTGCAGTTAATTGTCTAATTTCTTAAAATATGGATACATGAGTCCTTCTTGGCTCCAGAATAGGAATGGCAGATTATCTTTCTGAACAGCTAGGATTGGATAAAAAGTAGGAATGGGCTGAAAGCTAGTGTTAGAGGCATGGGTACTTCTTCCCTATGGAAAAAGTAAATGATTAATTTACTCATTTCTAAGGTCACTTCCAGATCATGAATTCTACAAGCCTGTGAAATGAATTTGAAAATATTGGCATACACAAAGGCCCAAAGTGCTCTTAAAGTGAGAGCCACAGGGGCATCCATGGCTATCTCTTAGACATTGGCACACATGGGAGACCCACATTCTCTATTGGAAGGGAACTGGGCTAACGTTGACATTTGACCTGTGGCATTGTTCTCCAAATATACACAGCCTGAGTCAAGGCAACTCCTTGCCAAAGGAGGATTGCTGGCCCCTTGCCCAATCGCCAGGACCTGCTTATTTTAGAGAAATTTATTATCATAAAATAGAGACAAATTGCAAAACTCAGACTTCAGTGTTGAAAAATTAATTAGGTCTTTGGCCCTCTCTTCTCAGCATTTGTAAAGAATTTCCTTGTAGACTTAGCCGGTTCAGTGATGGGGTTAAACATGTGTACCCTGGAGATTAGCACTCTTGTTGGAGCTTTTTCAAGAGGGAAACTGTTAGAACCAGGAGCCCACTTAGTATTTCCAAAAAACATATCAGGAGAAGGCAATTAAATCAGGTTGGTGGTTGTCAGGAAAGGCTTCCTGTTGGAGCATTGAATGATTCATATGCCAGACTGGGAGAGGTAGGAGAGTCTAGTCAGAGGATCTTAAAAAGTATAAAGATGATGGCATGAATGAGCATGGTGGATTCGAGAAACTGAAAGCTAGACTTAGCACGTGTGGAGTAAAAAATCTAGCCAGTGGCAGGAAGTGAGGATACGACCCTAAAGTTGAAAATGGAAAAATAGGTCTGAGTCAGAGGAATAGTAGCCTTGAGGCCTTTCTAAGAGGTCTGGGCTCTAACCCGTAAGTACGTATGAGCTTTTACTGAGGACATGGCATGATCACTCTCATTTGAGAATGGTATCTCTGAGGGTGGCAGTGTGTAGAATAAATCAGAAAATCTAGGATGATACCCCATAGTTTGGCTTTGCCAATGTCATGAACTGAGGTAAGGGTTGAAGTTGGAGTTGGGCGATACATTTAGGTAGCTTTTAGATGTTGAATTCTAATTGCCTGCATTACACGTGTGACTATGTTCTGTTTCTGTTACTCAGAACCTGGCCTATAATTAGAGGTTCAGACTGGAGAGCTGCCACACTTGGTGCTGTGGGATCATGAGCCTGCCTATGGGAGCAGCTAGCAGGGCTATCACCTTGGAAATCAGGATACCCCTTTCATTCATGGTGCATTGGCCAATCACTCTTGAATTTTTGTTAATAAAGTCATTCACTCATTCATTCATCAATCATCAAAAGATCATCAGAAGTTTAATGATATTCTACTGTGATGGGCACTGTTCCAAGAATCAAGGGTACTGTACAGACAAGATGGACAAAGTCCCCAGTCTCATAGAAAGTCCATCTTCAAAAAGATGGAGACAATGAACAAATCATTGAATAAACAAATGTCAGAAAGTGTAAGGGCTATGAAGAATAGTAAAACACATTAAGGAGATCAAACATTGTTGAGGTGATGGCAGTTCTATTTTAGGTAGATTGCCCAGGGAAATTGTCCATGAGGAGATGACATTTGGGCAAAGACCTGCATGAGACAAGGAGTGAGCCAAGTCAAGGTCTAAAGGAAAAGAGAGCAAGTTATAAAACATCTGAGCCAGGAATGAGACATTCAAGGGGAGGAGAGAAGGTTTAGTGTGGCCAGAACCAAGTGAATGAGAGGCAGAGGAGTACAAGATGAGAATTAGGCAGGCAAAGGGCTTGGAGCCAGGGCTAGTGAGTTTAGGTGGGATGGGAAATCATTGGAAGGTTCCAAACAAGTCAGTGATGGCGTCTAATGTGTATTGGAAACAATTTTATTGGTATCCATGGTGAAAGGTAACTTAGCTGCAAGATTGAGTTTGTATTGTTATTATTGTTATTATTATTATTATTCACTCATTCAGTCACTGATTTGGATGTTTTAGAAACATGTTCTGAATGCTTTCTCTATGCCAAGCATTGCAGTAAATATTGGGGGCACAGAAACTAGTGAGAAGTGATACCTTCCTTCAGTAGCTTGCTGTGTTACAAGTATATGTGCATATATTACAAGTTACAAGTATATGTGCATATATTACACTCAACACAGACATTTCCGTGATGTACTTCCCACCCCATCCTTACACCTCAGGTACAGGAGGTAGACTTATTTAAATGCCATAGGTCCTGGCATTATTTTATTATCTGTGCAAGACCCCTCACTTGATTTATTTATTTTTCCCTTGGTTTTATTCCCACTCCTCACTGTCATTCCCCTCCCACTATGTCCTTCTGGTATATATTTTTGTTTTTATAAATTCTTTCAAAATGTGTGTTCCAGTTCTGTAGCAACTTTTTGTCTTCTAAAGTACACACGCCAGGACAGCAGTAGAGAGTATCATGCATTAGATAATTGTGTGGAGACCAAGAATCTGTATTTTAGATGAAGAAACAAACAAACAAAACAAAACATATCCCCAGGTATGGCTAAGACCTATCCCAGTTTAGAACTTTTCAAAATGGGGGAAGTTAAAGTCTACTGGTATGCCAATAAACTTCTAGAGGGGAAAAAGCCCTGACTCGGAGTATTTGCTGATTTTCATGGTGTAAATAGTCCCACCTTGACCAGTTTCAAGCTCTGATTCGACAACCAGGTTACAAGTCCAGAGTATTTAACAGTTGGCTGGAACCATTTCCAGAAAACCTTTGTTCATGCCCTCAATTTCACCTGAACAAGTACATGATGAGGTCATTGCTCTGCTAATGAAAATGGACCATCCCAGTGCAATGTGTCCTTCTTCCCACGTAACAGGAACTTCCAGTGTCCTTACTTAAGGAGCAAGTTAGATGGGTGTTCCAGAAACCTTGAGAAGCCCAGATGAAGATGAATGACATGACTGTTTTCCTTTTCAGGGATAGACTAAGAAAGTTCATTATTGGGTCAGCTGTGGACCCTATTGTTGGAGTCGCTTATGTGCACAGGGTATGAGCTGACTATTTATTCCTGATGTTATGAACAATGTCTCAGCCAAATTAGAGGGATGGCCTGTTACCATTCTAAGTATTGCCTCAGAAATGTTTACAATCCTTGGGTTACAGTGTTTACTGGAGCTGACATCTGCTATGGATGACTGAAGAGTGTGGTTGGACAGAAAGTGGATCTTGAGAATATAGAGGATGCTTGAAAGTCCATAAAGACAAAAGCTGAGTCATTTCTAGAAGGTCCAAATGTGGCTTTTTTGGGTTTTTAAAAAATTATTTATTTAAAAAAATTTTTTTGGCTGCGTTAGGTCTTCATTGTTATGTGCAGGCTTTCTCTAGTTGTGGCAAGTGGGTGCTACTCTTCGTTGTGGTGTGCAGACTTCTCATGGCTGTGGCTTCTTTTGTTGCAGAGCATGGGCTCTAGGTGTGCGGGCTTCAGTAGTTGCAGCACGTGGGCTCAATAGTTGTGGCATGCGGGCCCTAGAGTGTCCAGACTTCAGCAGTTGCGCGCATGGGCTCAGTAGTTGTGGCTCACAGGCTCTAGAGTGCAGCTCAGTAGTTGTGGTGCACGGGCTTAGTTGCTCTGCAGCATGTGGGATCTTCCTGGACGAGGGATTGAACTCGTGTCCCCTGCATTGGCAGGCGGACTCTCAACGACTGCGCCACCAGGGAAGTCCCAAGGTGGCTTTTTTAAATTATGCAATTTCCATAGGAGTTCTGGCATCTTAAAAAGATAAGTATTCTTATCCCTTTGAAATAAGTGATGAAATGTAGCTGCTGGAAAGTGGAAGTAACAATGATAATAATGCTATGGACTAAATTAGGTCTCCCCAAAATTATCTTTTGAAGTCCTAAGCCCTAATGTATTTGGAGGTGAGACCTTTGGGAGGCACTAAGGGTTAGGTGAGGATGGAGCCCTGACCCAAGGGGATTAATGCTCTTAAAGGAAAAGGCATCAGAGAGCTTGTTCACCCTCTCTCTGCCATATGAGGGCTCAGCAGAAAGTAGTCATCTGCAAGCCAGGAAGAGAATTCTTACCAGAAATTTAAAGCTGCTGGACTTTGATCTTGGACTTTCCAGCCTCCAGAACTTGGAGAGAATAAATTTCTGTTGTTTGAGCAACCTAGGCTAAGGTATTTTGTTATGACAGCCTGAGCAGACTAATACAAATAATCATCATTGCCACCACCACTGTCATCATCATCATCTAACTGTTTTACATGTATACTCTCCTATAATCCTCACAGTAATCTGAAAAATTGATTTAAGTATTTTCCTCTTCTCATAAATGAGAAAATAAGACTCAGACAAGTTAAGGAACACATGCAAGGCCATAATAGATGGCAAATAGCAGCTGGGGTCCTAACCCCAACTATCGGTGCCCAAAGCTCCCATTTTTCACTGCTATACCATACTGCTTCCCAATGGCCACCATGGTGTCTGTCATATAGTGGGTGCTAAAAATTTGGAATGATTGAAAATGGATGAATTATGGTTAGGCTACCAAGAAAAGAAACTGAGTTGGAACGCACGGCTTTTTGGAGATTCTAATGTAGTGAAAGACCATGCATATGAAGTCACAGTAAAATTTTTTGCTATGAAACTTGAAATTTTAGTTCTTTCTTGGAAATCTGAAAAAAAAAAAGGAGTGTAAGCCTAAGGTAATTGTCCTTTTATACTGTTATACTTGTCGTGGTGCCAGTATCCACATATTTCCCCGAGGGATGAAATTAAAATGCCAAATTTTCATGATCGTAAGATGATTACAGACTAAGTGCTGAGGGAAGAATCATAGAGTAGAAAGAAGTCTGTATGAATGCCTTCCCAACTGGTTAAAGGCAAGCTTGAGCCTTTGCATTATTTACAGGGGACTTGCTACGTATGGGTTTTCTTCATATTCCTTCTCTATGAACCATTTATCTCCTGATTATCCTACAGCCCCTGATTGGTTGTGACATGTGTCTTTAGGAAGGAATGCTTGTGAATGCATTAATACCTTTCATAAGGCAGTTTATTCCAGTCACACTGAAAATTTTAGGAAAGTTTCACACTGAAGATAACTTTGGTAAAATATATAAGGATTCTGGAAAAACTACCAAAACCTCTTCCCAGTGATTAGAAAGAGTTCTGACAAGAAAACTTTGGACAGAGTGTGAAAAATGAGGCTTACATTATACTTATAAACATCATTGTTACATGAAATTTAACCTTCCAACTTATTTAGTTGTTCATGACATGTAAAAGAGAAAGCAACAATGGAGGAGAAAATTGGGTTCTGATTGCTTCAGTTTAACCCAGAGAATTTTTTTTTTAATGTAAAAAATAAAAGCTACAGAAAGAGAATTGCAGACATAGAATCTTTCTTTTGCTCTTTCGTTTCCCTTTTCAGAGAGATTCAGCCAGATCTGTGAGGAGAGTTGCAAAAAGCCAGCAGGAGATATCCAGGGCTCACTCCTGGAGCTGCCTTTGATTTTACCCTTGCTGACTGCAGAGCATATTCTGATGGAGTTCTGTGTTAGTTCTCCCCCTGGGGCTGGTGGGAGGGGACACGTCCATTTGTCCTGTTTTACAAGTGCAATGCCTTTCCCTCTTAAAAGGAAGAGCTTGCCACATGCCATGTACCCCACCATTAGTCAAGCAGTAGAAAGAACTCAATACAAGCTAAGAAGTACAATGCCCAAAGAAACACTATCAATCCTTTATTACCACAACTTCCTCATTCTTGAGTTGTTGATATTGATTTATCTTTGGCCCAGGTAGAGTGACTGAGAGTAATTTTCTCAGCAAGACAACACAGATTGCCTCAGTTCTGAACATATGCCTGTCCAAGAATGTTTTTCGTCTGCTCTCACTGATTGGTTATGGGATATTTTAGCCAGTATATTTTCCCCTCAGAACTCAGTAGTTTCCATTGATTCATACACTCAAGTGGCAGATATCAAAATATGAAGCTACCGTGATTTGGTGTCTATTTAAATCAACCTACCTTTTCTTCACACTTCCTTTTAGGATGTATACTTCATATACTTCAAATTGTATGTTACCTGGGTAAATCTTGGATTTTATTCTATTTTTATTAATTTTGCCAAGGATGATGCATTATTTTAGTCAGCAGATGATTTTCTTTTACTCAAGAATATTTTTTCTTTATTTCTTTAATTATTATTTCCAGTCAATCTTTTCTACCCTTCTCTGAGATACTTCTGTTTTATGTGTGTGAGTATATATTCCCTATATTCCTTTAGGCTTCATTTTTTTCTTCTAAGTTTCAAAGTTCTTTTCCCCTTTTCTCTCTTGTGATATACATTATCTTTAGCATAAAATCTGTTACATGCCACTTTTCTCATGGGTCCTTAATGTAAAAGTTAAGGAAATAATGCATCTTTTAATTCCCCCCTTATCTATCTTTCCTGTCTTTCTTTGCTTCACTTAATGTTCTTATTCTGATTTCATAAATTTCATGTGTCTTATAGAACCTTAACCAGAAATATTCTAAAATTTCTATTTTGGAGAGTTTTTCTCTAATTCCCGGGACCAGTGTGGAGGTTTGTTCTTGATCCCATCTGGAGAGCCTTTTTTCCAAGCTTGCATTTGCTTTCACAAGAGACTGGAGGGGAAAGTTTACCTCTTTCCCATGTCTTTATCTCTGGTATATTTCCCCCTCGGCTCTTTCTTAATACTTGTACTATTCCTGAGTTTTTATATAACCGATAAAATGTTGTTAGCATAAAGAAGGCAAAGACCCAAATCTTTCCTCTGAGGTTTTATTTTTTTGTGTGTTTTTTTTTTTTTGGTTTATTTTCTAGTTGGAAATATAATCTTGGACTAACTTCAAAGGAATTTACTAACTAGAAGAAGCCCTGTATTCCAGGGTCTGAACCCCAGGAATAATTTTCCAGAGAAGAAAGGTTTTCTAAATAGCAAGACATTCAGCCACTAAGTGTGTCCATCTATCACTATAGGCATAAACTCTGCCTCATTAAAAAATAAAAATTCCTTCTCTTGAGATGCACCTCTTAGTCTACACCACTGTGTCGACTGATGTACAATGCAAGAAAGAGATTATTAAACATTTGTCCATGCGTCTGTCTTGTCCAATGATGATCTGCATCATTGCATGTGTACTAGATAGAAACAGCAAATTAGAATGTAGTTTTAATAACTATATGACTTACAGTGGTATTTGCCTTCTTCATTTTATTCAGGTAAGGACTCCAAGATGCTCTTTTTCCTTTTGTTTGAATATTTGAAAATGTATCCACACCATCCTTCACCTCTAAGTTTGATCAGCTGTATCATGCCTCTCATCACACTCCACCCAATACATGGTAAACATTAATCTCATAATAAAAAACCTATTATATTTTAAAATGCATTTTTATAGCCATCAGCACCTTCTTTTTTTTTCCTGAGGGCCTACTTTGTGCAAAACTTGAGAATTTAGGTCTTTGACATCCAACCAAGAAAGTTTTCAGTTTAGAGAGAAGTTAGGCATCACCATGTTTCCTCTTTCTGGAAAATGAGGTGTTATTTGGTCAGAGATTTTTAAATTGACTTAAACTTTATTTAATTTTTAAAGACTCAGTGGCAAAGAGAACATATGAATGCCTGCCTATCTCTGGGAAGCTTGATGTCCTAGAGAAAATCCTTCCTTCTCTCTTGCTGCAATCCAAGGTAGGATATATTGATGGCCAGAGGGTATCTGGCTGCAGCCCAAAACCACTCTTCTGACTTTGAAAGCAGAGAGTTCACAGTCACCTTCCAATGGCCCATCCAACAATGATGAGACCATGGTTGACGGGAATTATCTCAAATGTGTCAGGAATGAACACACACTTGCTAATGGCCTATTTCCTTCCCCACAGGCATCCCTGCAGAGGAAGAAGGCAAGGGAGAGCGAGACCCTTGGCTCAGCTTATGCCTTTTCTCCTCTTTCCTTTCCCAAACACCCTCTCCTCTCACCCCAGGATCATGCTTGATTCTTGAATTCCCATCAGGTTTCAGGGGAAGGGGAAATACTATTTCTTGCACTTTTTGCTGGCCAAGAAATTGATGCTATCTGTCTCCCATTGTTCTGCTCACCATCCGGTTTGGACCTGACTGAAGGCGGGAATGAAGGTGTGCATCCAGCTGTGGCCCATGTCCTTTGAACAACTCAGTCTTTGCACAGAGATACCAATTCAGAGACTGTTCCCATTTACTCGAAATATTGGTAGCAAACTCAGCACATTACCCAAATGAGAGTCACTGAATATGTTCAAAGAGCTATAAAAGGAAGATATAAGAAAACAAAGTCCTCAGTATCCTGATTAAACTTTCAGATAGTTATAGACATGGAGGAAATCAGCAGAAAGAGAAACATGCTCCAAGAAACCATTTCTCCATTGACAATGACTTTGCCACATCATGTATGTAGTATCTACACACCACAGTTAAACCATCAGATCACTGGCATACAATAGGTGCTCAATAAATATTTGTGAGTGTCAGAATCATATTCTGGTATACTTGCCTTTCTAGGTAACTGGATCTAAAGGAGAAGTAATTAAGTGCATCTAGCCTAGAGCTAAGGGAGTAAACTGTAGTTTTTAGATTATGGGAGAATTTTTTTAAATACTTTTAATTTTGGAGTTATTTTAGATTGATAAAAATAATAGGAAAGATAGTACAGAGAGTTCCCCCACACCTCTCAGTTTGAGTTTTCCCTAAAGTTACCGTCCTATATTACCATTGTATATTTGTCAAAACTGAGAAACCAACATTGGTGCTTTACTGTAATTCCAGGCTTTATTTGAAGTTCACAAGTTTTTCCATTAATATCCTTTTCTGTTGTTTTGGGATCAAATCCAGCACATCACATTTCATTTTATCATTATGTCTCTTAAGTGTACTGCGGTTTGTGACAGTTTCTTAATCTTCCCTTGTTTTTCAAGATCTTACTATTTGGAGGAATACTCATAAGGTATTTTATAGATTGTCCCTCAGCTTGAGTTTGCCTGTTTCCTTATGGTTATGGATTTTTGGAAAGATTCCCACAAGGGATTCGTGATATCCACATGGAATTATTGATGATGTTAAACTTCATCACTTGATTAACCTTCATCACTTGGTTAGGGTAGTGCCAACTTTCTCCACCATTAAGTTATTATTTTTTCCCTTTTATGGGAGGATTTTTAGTTGTGATTTATTATAATTTCATTTTGCAAAGCTTCGTGTAGAAGTCAGGAGACAGCTCTTGATTGTAAAATGAGGGAAAAGTAGTTCAGTCAGTAACAGAAATATCTTGCTGGAATCCTGGGGGAAGTTTAATCAGTAATTGACTTGTTGGAACAAAATAATAAAACCTTTGAAGAGCTGGAAGGAGATTAGAATTGGAGCTGTGAGTCTGATACACCTGACTGAGCTCTTTTCACAGGTACAGGGTCTGAGCACTGCCTCCTGTGTGTACTGGGGTCAGCAGAGAAATCCAGCCTCACCTGGACTCCTTCCATTCTGTTCTCATAACCTTTCTAACAGTCCTCTCTAACTCTCGCCCTCTCCCCTCCTACACAAAAGCCCCCACCCCATTGGGTATTGGCCTTTGGCATGCCCAATCAGTCACTACTATGTCTAGTTCCTAAGGTAAATACAAGACAGAAGCAGGGAGGGGACAGATGCTGAGATTGTGGAAGGGAGAGGAAAGTAGCCTTCTTTTTGGTCTGGTCTCTGGATCAAGTATGGACTACACAATTAGACCTTTCAAAGTGTGGAAGTTAACACTTCTGCCAGCATAACTCCTATACCTCATGATGCTCCAAGAGGATCTGAACTATTATGTAAAATGTTTATTTCTATTACCTCAGTGTTGTTAAAACTATTTCCAGGTTGGTTTAGGAGTTCCAGAACTTTTAGGAGTTAAAAACAAATCCTTCCATCTGTTTTAAATAATAATCTATTCATTTTATCATTAAGAAAAAGATCTAGGAATAGCAGGGGTCAGGTTTCTGCTTAAACTTTGTTGGCTTCTGTGGTTTAGATACTTCTGGATCTGTCTGTCCTTGTATGAGAGGTCATTTTCCATGCCAGTTTTGGAGAAGGGGAAATAGTCTAGGGAAGAATTCTCAAAGAGATAAAATTAGGGAAATAATTTAGTCAGTTAATGATTTTCCAGTTTCAAAAATCAATACATAAATTATAAAAAAGTATAATCTTGCCAAGATTGTAATTAAAGATTTGAAAAATGATGTTGATAAAAAGTGGCATAAAATAAAGCAGAAACACATAGGCATAGGTTCAAGAGGAAAAATAAGAGTTTTGAGGACAGAGTCAGGAAATCTGATTGGAATCACTGGATTAACAGGAGAAGAAAAGGAAAGAGAAGAGGGAAAACAATAATTCTTTTAAAAACACAAGAATTAATTTGAGCTAAATGGGGATAAATTTGCAGTTTAAAATTTCTCACTTGATCTCAAAAATTACCAAAAAAAAAAAATCTAAACCTTTGAAATTCCTAAATTCTAAGCCACATACAAATCCTTAAAGTTTCTATTTATAAGTAGCTGATTTTTTTTACATAACTGAGTAAACCTGTCAGATTTCTCTTCAGTATGGGAAACTATTCTGCAACACCTACAGACTCTTGAAAGGAGATGGATGCAATGTCAGTATCTTACACATAGGAAAATATAATACATCTATTGGCCAAAAAAAGAGTCAGGAATGGTCTAAGAGAGTACAATCCATGTCCATTGTCTGAGGAAGTATCTGTGCATGCTAAATTTCAATAAGATCAGAGATTTCAACATATTGTAAGATATGAAAGGGAAAGATATAGTGATAGGTAACAAATAAATATATAGCAGGTAGAGGTAGATAAAAAGATAGATGAACACTATATATATATGTTTATATAAACATATGCCTCATATGTGTAGTTATGTATAATCAGATGATGGTAAGGCTACTGTGAATTTGTAGCGTAGGTACTAAGTAAGTTGTCTTGGGAAGAATGACACATGTAGCAAGGGAAGACCTTTCAATAGACGGCCCTCCATAAAAAACAAACTAAACTGAAAACAAACACAACTCTCTCAGCAAAACCCAGTAGTAACGGAATGGGAGGGGAGGGAGGGAGTAGCAAAGAGCAGAAAATTAAAATATGATAAAATTCCACCATGAGGGCTTCCCTGGTGGCTCAGTGGTTAAGAATCCGCCTGCCAAGGTAGGGGACATGGGTTCAAGCCCTGGTCTGGGAAGATCCCACATGCAGCAGAGAAACTAAGCCTGTGCGCCACAACTACTGAGCCTGCGCTCCACAGCCTGTGAGCCACAACTACTGAGCCCATGTGCCTAGAGCCTGTGCTCTGAAACAAGAGAAGCCACCTCAATGAGAAGTCTATGCACCACAACGAAGTGTAGCCTGCTTTCGCTGCAACTAGAGAAAGCTGCGCACAGGAACTAAAACCCAACGCAGCCATAAAAATAAATAAATAAATAAATCTATTAAAAAAAAAATTCCACCATGATGGGATATATGGCGTCCAAATAATTCAATTGTTGCAAAATACAGGTCCATGGTGTTATGAATTTAATGAAACACATAATGCAGTATTATTTGTAGATCTGTATTGTCAAAGATCAGGAAAGCAAATATGGTGAATAGTACACTGTATCCAATGAAATGTTGCCTCCATTGAGAATGTCCCAAATGGTCACAGGCAGTTACTTTCCAACCACAACCCACCCTTCTAAAAGATAAGAACTTTAACCAGCCAATACTTACTTGAGAACTGGAGCTGGCCAGAAGTCAGGAACCACTCACTAATAGCATGATCTTCAGAGTCATGTTTAGCAGAGTTTACAGCAGTTCTGAAGGTTTTATACTGAGGTAAAAGTGGCTCTATTCTAAAACATTCATCTCAGTGGAAGTGGAGGAGCAGATATGTGAAGTGTCAGTGGGAGAAATACATGTTTAATTTTGACAATTAGAAGTGGGAATCACTAATAGCCTTAAAAATACAATAGAGCTTCTAAATCACCAAGAGAGAAGAGAATGAAGAAAAAAAAATCATTATTGTGTGCTATGTGACAAATACAAATAACCAAAGTGCTGGAGAAAATACTGATATCAGGACAAAGAAAAATCAAGGCCATAGACACTAAACAGGATAAAGAAGGATATTATATAATAATAGAATGCAAGAGTCCATAAAAGAGACTTACAAAAGATATACATCCTTATATAGCAAAGAACACTGCAGCAAAATGTAAGTGTTGGGTTAGAATTCTCGAAACATTGTAATTTGTTAAAATACATTTGTTTGGAAAATTTCAGTGTAACTATTTTAGAATATAAAAACCCATGTGGGTAATAATAGAACATTTGAAGAATATAATGAATAAGCACAATTTAATAGATTTAAATAAAATGTTATGTTAACAAAATGGAAATATATGTCCTTGGAACACAGCAAAAAAATTAACTACATACATAGCCACAAAAATGCTCAGTAAATTGCCAAGTGACACATTTTATGGGCCCTATTTTTGAATTATATCCCCCTCCCCTCCAAAAAATGGAAGTCAATAAATGTCTGCCCCTAAAAAATGTAACTAGCACATTTCTATTTTAAAACATTTTGAAACAACACCTGATGAAGAGGGGAAAATGAAAGTTACTAATTAGTTTTAGAAGAATGAATGGGGGAACAGAAAAGCAAACCTCATAATAAAAATCGTTGGTCACAGCTAAAGCCATATTTTTCAAAGGAAAAGAGCATGAATTGCATTTTTTAAATTCTTATTAAAAGAAGGAGGCTGAAAATAAACTTTGATTTCAACCACGTGCAATATATGTTAACATCAAGTCAACTCATAGGGTTAGGCAATGATTTGTGATGGGTAAAATGGATAAAGTAGTCAGAAAAACCCTCTCTGAAGAGCTAACAGTGAGCAGAAAATTAAAGAGTGTAGAAAGTAAACCATGTGAAGATCTGTTATGACCCACTGACATGAATGACTAGTTATTTACAGAGACTTCTTTTCTGGGTACCCATGACTACTTACTTTTGGTTCATATTGAGTTGGCCAAGAAGGCTTATGTAGACAACTGGAAGAAACAAAATTTTCTTCCTTCCTTATTTTTCAACAGTGAAACTAGCTTCACAGTTTCTTAGGATTATGCAGTTAATATATTTTTATCGTAAAAATAAAGATGAAATATTAAACTAAATTTAATGTCTCTTGAAATCCTGCTGTACCAACATAACAAAAATCAATGTTACTGATCATCTTTTGACACAAATTTTATATATGTGTAGGTACGTATATACAAATATTAGGTTGTCTCTTATTTTAGATATTTTAATACAGTTTTTTAAAAAAATAATGTGTCTCCTGCTTTCCCTTCCCTGGTCCCCCATCCTGTCCCAAATAACTAATATTAACCACTTACTGATAACATTCCATAGCCTATTCAATGTTCACATGACCCAGTACCTATAGTTATAGGTTTAACTTTTGATATTGATTTAAGTATTAATATGGTTATAGATAGCAAAGATTTTTGCCATTATTTTATTTTTTAAAATGATCACAGTACATAATGCTTCTCTACATCTTGATTTTCTCCCTTCACTGTAGATTACAGTAATCCTTTCAAATCATTTGGTCTGAACCTAACATCTTCTTTTAGTGGTAACATAAAATTCTTTATTGTGAATGTACCATAATCTATTCAACCTGTATATCTCAGAATACTACTCACTCCCTCACCTCAGTTTTTGTTACTGTTAAAAATCCTGCAATGAATATTTATTTCCATGTATGGATCTCTACATATTGGTATTTTTATTTCTATAAATTAGGTTCTCAGGAGTGCGATTATTGGGTCAACAAATATATATATATATATATATTTAAAAATTTTTAAGATACTTTGAAATTGCTGTTAAAAAAAAAAAAGCTGTTCTACTGATTCACATTGACAGCAACAATATGAATTCCATATTGTCTACATTCCTATTTGCCATAAATAACACTTTTTCGTCTTATCTCTTAGGTATAAAAGACTACCTTGTTGTTAATTTTTAAATTTTTTCTTACTAATAAAGAGATTGGGTACTCATTCCTTTGTTTCCATTGGCCTTTTATACTTGCAACTGTCATTCACATATTTTGTCCATTTTTTTTCCTGCTGGTTTGTATGCATTTTTGTTGTCAATTTGTTATCAATTTATTTTTTACATATTCTAACCTTCAATCTTGCACATGTGTAGAATTTATTATTTGCTTTGCTTTAGTATTGATTTTAAAAAATATTCAAACACAGGTTTAATTTTTAGACAGTCAAATGTCTGCCTTTTCTTAAATGCTTTTGGAGTTTATTGTTTTAGTTATAATGATCTTCCAAACCCTCAGGTTTTAATATGTTGTCCCCTAACTTTTCATTTATCATTTTAGAAAATATTTATGTTTTCATCCCAGGTAGAATTTTTTAAATATGGCATGAAGTAGATGTCTAAGATTTTTTTTTTCCTTTTTGATGGAAAGCCACTTGTGCTGGCATCATTTATTAAATTTCCACTGAATTGAAATACCATTTCTTTCATTTATTATATGGTCATATATACTGGAATCTGTTTCTGGGCACTCTGCTCTGTTTTCTCTGATCCCTTTGATAAGTTTTTATGCCAATAACAAACTTTTTATTACAGTGGCATTATAGTATATTTCAATGTCTGGCAAGGGAAGTCCTTCAATATGCTTCTGAACCTAAAGCTGAAAGTTAGTGTTGCCCCTCCATCTTAATTTTACAGCCTTCAGCTTTTCCAGTGATTTTGTCAGCCATCTAATCCCTTCTATAAAATCACTTTTGCTTGAAAACCTGGAGTGGTTTATGTATTTTTGGCTGAGTCCAACAGAGGCAATAAGAGTATAGCAAGATAGCTAACTAGTCAGTTAATATATTAAAAAGGGGACCCGGAGGAAGATGGCGGAAGAGTAAGACGCGGAGATCACCTTCCTCCCCACAGATACATCAGAAATTCATCTACACGTGGAACAACTCCTACAGAACACCTACTGAACGCTGACAGAAGACCTCAGACCCCCCAAAAGGCAGGAAACTCCCCACATACCTGGGTAGGGCAAAAGAAAAAAAGAATAAACAGAGACAATAGGATAAGGACGGGACCTGCACCAGTGGGAGGGAGCCGTGAAGGAGGGAAGGTTTCCACACACTACAAGCCCCTTCGCGGGCGGAGACTGCAGGTGGTGGAGGGGGAAAGCTTCGGAGTAGCGGAGGAGAGCACAGCAACAGGGGTGCGGAGGGCAAAGCGGAGAGATTCTGGCACAGAGGATCGGTGCCCTGAGGCACACACCAGCCCGAGAGGCTTGTCTGCTCGGCCGCCGGGGCGGGCGGGGCTGGGAGCTGAGGCTCGGGTATCGGCTTTCAGTCGGAGCGCAGGGAGAGGACTGGGGCTGGCGGCAGGAAGAGAGCCTGAAGGGGTTAGTGCACCACGGCTAGCCCGGAGGGAGTCCGGGGAAAGGGTCTGGAGCTACCGAAGAGGCAAGAGACTTTTTTCCCTTTTGTTTCCTGGTGCGCGAGGAGAGGGCATTAAGAGGGCTGCTTGGGAAAGCGCCGGAGACAGGCGCGAGCCGCGGGTAAGGCGCGGACCTCGGAGACGGGCGTGGGCCGCTGGGGCCGCTGCTGCTGCCGCCGCCGCCGCCGCCGCCGCCACCGCCGCCGCGGGGCCTGTGTGCGAGCGCGGGTCACTGTCCGCCCCGCCTTCCGGGGGGCCTGTGCACCCCGCCACTGCCGGGTTCCCGGCACCCGGGGACGGCTTTCTCGGGAAAACGCGCGGAGCGCCACGGGCTGCTGCAACGTCACGCCGGCCTCTGCCGCCGCAGGCCCGCCCCACACTGCGCGCCCCTCCCTCCCCTCTGCCTGACTGAGCCAGAGCCCCCGAATCAGCGGCTCCTTTAAACCCGTCCTGTCTGAGCGAAGAACGGACGCCCTCCGGCGACCTACGCGCAGAGGCGGGGCCAGGTCCAAGGCTGAGACCCGGGAGTTGTGAGAGCAGAGACAGGGAAATCTCTCTGTGCAGCCTCGGAGGCAGCGGATTAAAGCTCCACGGTCCATTTGATGTGCCCTGCGTCTGTGGAGTGCATGAATGGACAGCGAATCATCCCAAATTGAGGAAGTGGACTTTGAGGACAAGATTTAAGACTTTCCCCCCTTTTTCCTCTTTTTACAACGAATTATCCCAAATTGAGGAGGTGGACTTGGAGAGCAAGATTTTTGATTTTTCCCCCTGCTCTCTTTTTGTGAATGTGTATGTGTAATCTTCCGTGTAAGATTTTCTCTGTATAGCTTTGCTTCCACTATATGTCCCAGGGTTCTATCTGTCTGTGTTTTTTTTCAATAATTACTTTTTAATTTTAATAACGCTACTATATTTCATACTTTATTCTATTTTACTTTACCTGCTCTTTCTTTTTTTCCTACCTTCCTTTCCTCCCTCCCTCCGCTCCTCCTTTCCTTCTTTCTTTTTCTTTCCTCCCTCCCTCCCACCCTTCTTCTTTCCACTTTCTTTTTCTTTCCTTGCTCCCTCCCTCCCTCCTGTCCTTCTTTCTTTCTTTCCTCCCTCCCTCCCTCCCTCCTGTCTTTCTTTCTTTCTTTCCTTCCTCCCTCCCTCCCTCCCTTCTTCCATTCACTCTTCCTTTTGCTTTCATTCCTCCCTCCCTCCCTCCTTTCTTTCCTTCTTTCTTTCCATCCTTCCTCCCTCCCTCCCTCCTTTCTTTCTTTCTTCCTACCTTCCTTCCTTTCTTCCCTCCTTCCTTCCTTTCTTCCCCTCTTCCTTTCGTTCCCTCTCTCTTTCTTTCTTCTACTAATTCTTTCTTTCTACTTTTTCTCCCTGTTATTCTGAGTCGGGTGGATGAAAGGCTCTTGGTGCTGCAGCCAGGAGTCAGTGCTGTGCCTCTGAAGTGGGAGAGCCAACTTCAGGACACGGGTCCACAAGAGACCTCCCAGCTCCACATAATATCAAGCAGCGAAAATCTCCCAGAGATCTCCATCTCAACACCAGCACCCAGCTTCAGTCAACGACCAGCAAGCTACAGGGCTGGTCACCCTATGGCAAGCAACTAGCAAGGCAGGAACACAACCCCACACATTAGCAGAGAGGCTACCTAAAAACATAATAAGGCCATAGGCACCCCAAAACACACCACCAGACGTGGACCTGTCCACCAGAAAGACAAGATCGAGCCTCAACCACCAGAACACAGGCATTAGTCCCCCCAACCAGGAAGCCTACACAACCTACTGAAACAACCTTAGCCACTGGGGACAGACACCAAAAACAACGGGAACTACGAATCTGCAGCCTGCAAAAAGGAGACCCCAAACACAGTAACATAAGCACAATGAGAAGACAGAAAAACACACAGCAGGTGAAGGAGCAAGATAAAAACCTACCAGACCTAACAAATGAAGAGGTAATAGGCAGTCTACCTGAAAAAGAATTCAGAATAATGATAGTAAAGCTGATCCAAGATTCTATTTCCAAGATCCAAAATCTTGGAAATAGAATAGACAATATGCAAGAAACAGTTAACAAGGATCTAGAAGAACTAAAGATGAATCAAGCATCGATTAAAAACACACACAAAAAAAAAATGTCATGAAGAACCTAGGGGTAAAACGGGAATAAAGACACAGACCTACTTGAGAATGGACTTGAGGATATGGGGAAGGGGAAGGGTAAGCTGTGACAAAGGGAAAGAGAGGCATGGACATATATACACTACCAAACGTAAGGTAGATAGATAGTGGGAAGCAGCCGCAGAGCACAGGGAGATCAGCTCGGTGCTTTGTGACCGCCTGGAGGGGTGGGATGGGGAGGGTGGGAGGGAGGGAGATGCATGAGGGAGGGGATGTGGGAACAGATGTATATGTATGACTGATTCACTTTGTTATAAAGCAGAAACTAATAAAAAAAAAAAAAAACTAAAAAAAAAAAAAACACAATAAATGAAATGAAAAACACTCTAGATGGGATCAATAGCAGAATAACTGAGGCAGAAGAACGGATAAGTGAGGTGGAAGATAAAATAGTGGAAATAACTGATGCAGAGCAAAATAAAGAAAAAAGAATGAAAAGAACAGAGGACAGTCTCAGAGACCTCTGGGACAACATTAAATGCACCAACATTCGAATTATAGGGGTTCCAGAAGAAGAAGAGAAAAAGAAAGGGACTGAGAAAATATTTGAAGAGATTATAGTTGAAAACTTCCCTAATATGGGAAAGGAAATAGTTAATCAAGTCCAGGAGGCACAGAGAGTCCCATACAGAATAAATCCAAGGAGAAATATGCCAAGACACATATTAATCAAACTGTCAAAAATTAAACACAAAGAAATCATATTAAAAGCAGCAAGGGGGCTTCCCTGGTGGCGCAGTGGTTGAGAGTCCGCCTGCCGATGCAGGGCACGCGGGTTCGTGCCCCGGTCCGGGAGGATCCCACATGCCGTGGAGCGGCTGGGCCCGTGAGCCATGGCCGCTGAGCCTGCGCGTCCGGAGCCTGTGCTCCGCAACGGGACAGGCCACAACAGTGAGAGGCCCGCGTAACGCAAAAAAAAAAAAAAAAAAAAAAAGCAGCAAGGGAAAAACAACAAATAACACACAAGGGAATCCCCATCAGGTTAACAGCTGATCTCTCAGCAGAAACTCTACAAGCCAGAAGGGAGTGGCAGGACATAATTAAAGTGATGAAGGAGAGAAACCTGCAACCAAGATTACACTACCCAGCAAGGATCTCATTCAGATTTGATGGAGAAATTAAAACGTTTACAGACAAGCAAAAGCCGAGAGAGTTCAGCACCACCAGACCAGCTTTACAACAAATGCTAAAGGAACTTCTCTAGGCAAGAAACACAACAGAAGGACTATACCTACAATAACGAACCCAAAGCAATTAAGGAAATGGGAATAGGAACATACATATCAATAATTACCTTAAATGTAAATGGACTAAATGTTCCCACCAAAAGACACAGAGTGGCTGAATGGATACAAAAACAAGACCCATATATATGCTGTCTACAAGAGACCCACTTCAGACCTAGAGACACATACAGATTGAAAGTAAGGGGATGGAAAAAGATATTCCATGCAAATGGAAATCAAAAGAAAGCTGGAGTAGCAATTCTTATATCAGACAAAATAGACTTTAAAATAAAGACTATTAGAAGAGACAAAGAAGGACACTACATAACGATAAAGGGATCGATCCAAGAAGAAGATATAACAATTGTAAATATTTATGCACCCAACATAGGAGCACCTCAATACATAAGGCAAATACTAACAGCCATAAAAGGGGAAATCGACAGTAACACAATCATAGTAGGGGACTTTAACACCCCACTTTCACCAATGGACAGATCATCCAAAATGAAAATAAATAAGGAAACACAAGCCTTAAATGATACATTAAACAAGATGGACTTAGTTGATATTTATAGGACATTCCATCCAAAAACAACAGAATACACATTTTTCTCAAGTGCTCATGGAACATTCTCCAGGATAGATCATATCTTGGGTCACAAATCAAGCCTTGGTAAATTTAAGAAAATTGAAATTGTATCAAGTATCTTTTCCGACCACAATGCTATGAGACTAGACATCAATTACAGGAAAAGATCTTTAAAAAATACAAACACATGGAGGCTAAACAATACACTGCTCAATAACGAAGTGATCACTGAAGAAATCAAAGAGGAAATTAAAAAATACCTAGAAACAAATGACAATGGAGACACGACGACCCAGAACCTATGGGACGCAGCAAAAGCAGTTCTAAGGGGGAAGTTTATAGCAATACAATCCCACCTTAAGAAACAGGAAACATTTCGAGTAAACAACCTGACCCTGCATCTAAAGCAATTAGAGAAAGAAGAACAAAAAAACCCCAAAGTTAGCAGAAGGAAAGAAATCATAAAGATCAGATCAGAAATAAATGAAAAAGAAATGAAGGAAACGATAGCAAAGATCAACCAAACTAAAAGCTGGTTCTTTGAGAAGATAAACAAAATTGACAAACCATTAGCCAGACTCATCAAGAAAAGAAGGGAGAAGACTCAAATCAATAGAATTAGAAATGAAAAAGGAGAAGTAACAACTGACACTGCAGAAATACAAAAGATCATGAGAGATTACTATAAGCAACTCTATGCCAATAAAATGGACAACCTGGAAGAAATGGACAAATTCTTAGAAATGCACAACCTGCCAAGACTGAATCAGGAAGAAATAGAAAATATGAACAGACCAATCACAAGCACTGAAATTGAAAGTGTGATTAAAAATCTTCCATCAAACAAAAGCCCAGGACCAGATGGCTTCACAGGCGAATTCTATCAAACATTTAGAGAAGAGCTAACACCCATCCTTCTCAAACTCTTCCAAACAATATCAGAGGAAGGAACACTCCCAAACTCATTCTACGAGGCCACCATCACCTTGATACCAAAACCAGGCAAGGATGTCACAAAGAAAGAAAACTACAGGCCAATATCACTGATGAACATAGATGCAAAAATCCTCAACAAAATACTAGCAAACAGAATCCAACAGCACATTAAAAGGATCATACACCATGATCAAGTGGGGTTTATTCCAGGAATGCAAGGATTCTTCAATATACGCAAATCAATCAATGTGATACACCATATTAACAAGTTGAAGGAGAAAAAACATATGATCATCTCGATAGATGCAGAGAAAGCTTTCGACAAAATTCAACACCCATTTATGATAAAAACCCTGCAGAAAGTAGGCATAGAGGGAACTTTCCTCAACATAATAAAGGTCATATTTGACAAACCCACAGCCAACATCGTCCTCAATGGTGAAAAACAGAAACCATTTCCACTAAGATCAGGAACAAGACAAGGCTGCCCACTCTCACCACTTTTATTCAACATAGTTTTGGAAGTTTTAGCCACAGCAATCAGAGAAGAAAAGGAAATAAAAGGAATCCAAATTGGAAAAGAAGAAGTAAAGCTGTCACTGTTTGCAGATGACATGATACTATACACAGAGAATCCTAAAGATGCTACCGAAAAACTACTAGAGCTAATCAATGAATTTGGTAAAGTAGCAGGATACAAAATTAATGTACAGAAATCTCTGGCATTCCTGTACACTAATGATGAAAAATCTGAAAATGAAATCAAGAAAACACTCCCATTTACCATTGCAACAAAAAGAATAAAATATCTAGGAATAAACCTACCTAAGGAGACAAAAGACCTGTATGCAGAAAATTATAAGACACTGATGAAAGAAATTAAAGATGATACAAATAGATGGAGAGATATACCATGCTCCTGGATTGGAAGAATCAATATTGTGAAAATGACTCTACTACCCAAAGCAATCTACAGATTCAATGCAATCCCTATCAAACTACCACTGGCATTTTTCACAGGACTAGAACAAAAAATTTCAAAATTTGTTTGGAAAAACAAAAGACCCCGAATAGCCAAAGCAACCTTGAGAACGAAAAACGGAGCTGGAGGAATCAGGCTCCCTGACTTCAGACTCTACTACAAAGCTACAGTAATTAAGACAGTGTGGTACTGGCATAAAAACAGAAAGATAGATCAGTGGAGCAGGATAGAAAGCCCAGAGATAAACCCACGCACATATGGCCAACTTATCTTTGATAAAGGAGGCAGGAATGTACAGTGGAGAAAGGACAGTCTCTTCAATAAGTGGTGCTGGGAAAACTGGACAGGGACATGTAAAAGTTTGAGATTAGATCATTCCCTAACACCATACACAAAAATAAGCTCAAAATGGATTAAAGACCTAAATGTAAGGCCAGAAACTATCAAACTCTTAGAGGAAAACATAGGTAGAACACTCTATGACATAAATCACAGCAATATCCTTTTGGACCCACCTCCTAGAGAAATGGAAATAAAAACAAAGATAAACAAATGGGACCTAATGAAGCTTCAAAGCTTTTGCACAGCAAAGGAAACCATAAACAAGACCAAAAGACAACCCTCAGAATGGGAGAAAATATTTGCAAATGAAGCAACTGACAAAGGATTAATCTCCAAAATTTATAAACAGCTCATGCAGCTCAATAGCAAAAAAACAAACAACCCAATCCAAAAATGGGCAAAAGACTTAAATAGGCATTTCTCCAAAGAAGATATACAAACTGCCAACAAACACATGAAAGAATGCTCAACATCATTAATCATTAGAGAAATGCAAATCAAAACTACAATGAGATATCATCTCACACCAGTCAGAATGGCCATCATCAAGAAATCTAGAAACAATAAATGCTGGAGAGGGTGTGGAGAAAAGGGAACACTCTTGCACTGCTGGTGGGAATGTGAATTGGTACAGCCACTATGGAGAACAGTATGGAGGTTCCTTAAAAAACTAAAAATAGAACTACCATATGACCCAGCAATCCCACTACTAGGCATATACCCTGATAAAACCATAATTCAAAAAGAGACATGTACCAAAATGTTCATTGCAGCTCTATTCACAATAGCCCGGAGCTGGAAACAACCTAAGTGTCCATCATCGGATGAATGGATAAAGAAGATGTGGCACATATATACAATGGAATATTACTCAGCCATAAAAAGAAACGAAACTGAGCTATTTGTAATGAGGTGGATAGACCTAGAGTCTGTCATACAGAGTGAAGTAAGTCAGAAAGAGAAAGACAAATACCGTATGCTAACACATATATATGGAATTTTAAAAAAAAAATGTCATGAAGAACCTAGGGGTAAAACGGGAATAAAGACACAGACCCACTTGAGAATGGACTTGAGGATATGGGGAGGGGGAAGGGTAAGCTGTGACAAAGCAAAAGAGAGGCATGGACATATATACACTACCAAACGTAAGGTAGATAGATAGTGGGAAGCAGCCGCAGACCACAGGGAGATCAGCTCGGTGCTTTGTGACCGCCTGCAGGGGTGGGATGGGGAGGGTGGGAGGGAGGGAGATGCATGAGGGAAGGGATGTGGGAACAGATGTATATGTATGACTGATTCACTTTGTTATAAAGCAGAAACTAATAAAAAATAAATAAATAAAAATAAAATTGGAGCATAAAAAATATATATATATTAAAAAGGTGGTATGCATATAGTCAGCAAGAGATAGTTACAATAATTAATTTTCAAGGATATCATTTTCAATGGCAATAAAGAACATAAGGTGTCTAAGAATACATATTAAAAACATATGAAAGACATTTATGGTGGGTTTTCTTAGATATCAATAATAAAAAAAACAGTTGATATATTAAAACACATTAAAATGGAAGTCAACTGTGCAGAATGCAAAGAATAAAAATAAAGAAATGACCAGCCACAGGCTGATTACTGAGTTTAGCCAATCAAAAAACCTACAAAGCTTTAATATCTAGTACCTAGTTGACTGGTTTTTTATAAAGGATATTGCAAAAGATATAGATGAACAGCTGGATGAAGAGGTACGTAGGATGAGGTCCAGATGGGTTCTGAATGAAAGAGCTTCTGTCCCTGTGGAGTTGGGTTGTGCCCCCCTCCTGCCTCATGGATATGTTCACCAACCCAGAAGTTCTCCAAATGCCCTACTTTAGAGATTTTTATGGAGGCTTTATCATATAGGCATTATTGATTATTAACTCAATTTCCCCTCCCTTCTCCGTTCACCTGAAGGATGGAGGGTAGGGATGAAAGTTCCAAGCTTCTAATCATGGCTTATTGTTTCTGGTAAACAGTCCCCACCCAGGAGCCATCCAGGAGCCCACCAAGAGTTGCCTCATTAGAATAAAAGATATTCTTATCAATCAGGAAATTCCCAGGGATTTGGGAACTGTCTCAGGAATGAGGGTCAAAGACAAAATATTAGAACAAAAGATGCTCCTAGCACGCCTATGACTCCGGAAATTACAAGGGTGTTAAGAGCTCTGTGTCAGGAACAACAGGCAGAGACCAAATGTATACTTCTTACTATGTCACGGTTAGCCAGGGCATAATGAAAGTAGCAATCATTACTCAAAATATTCTCAAGCCTGACATTATGGACCACTTAATTTTTAAATTTCACTGTAATCTTATTTCAAATGGAAAAAACAGTCTGTACAGTTCCTTAGAGGTGACTGCTCTCCTATATTATTAATACAAGGAAGTGACTTCATATAGAGGTCAGGAATGCATTTTCTCTACTCTAGTCAGATCTTCCAGATTTATATCCCAATTGTGTCACTTTCTAGTGATAACCATGAACAAGTCATTTGACCTCTTTAAAGCTCAGTTTTCACATCTTTAAACTGGAGAAATAAATCTTACCCATAATGCTTTTATGAAGGTCAAATGAAATATTTAATAAAAATAAAATGCTTAATGGAGTGACTGACACATAGCAAGGACACAATAAAGATAGTCTAGAAACATTAGTATTACATATCTCTTTTCCATACATAAGGAAATGCAAAATCTTCACATTGCTGAATTGGCTACAAAATCCAATTACACCTGTTGAACAAGGCTGCATGTTACTGTCTTATTTCCCATTGATGTCATGGAACCTGGTTCTGGAAACAACTGTAAAGCTTCTACAATGACTCAGGCAGACTTGTGGTTGTGTTGACACAGTTGAACTCACAGCCCAGGCCTTTAATTCCTGTGCCATTCATGCCTTACCTTTCTGCTTAAGTCTTCTTTCTGGGTAAAAGATGTTCCCCTCATGCAGGCATCATGCCTTTCTGGACTTTCTCCTGCTGCATTGTCCTTTAATCCTTGCAGTATGGCAACTGAGATTCTGTGAACTATAGGGCCACTTTGAAACAATAGACTGCACTCTGGGGCAGGTTCCCACCCTGGTCCTGCCCTGGCCCTGATATAATGGTGACTACTCCAGTGGAGAAGGTGTTGGGAGGTGCCCCATTAATTTTCCATATTTAGGGGGCTTTTGAGCTAGCAACCAACTGAAGATGAATAAGTGGATGGTATATGGAGGAGGATGCAAATTGCCCAACTAGTAGCCACCCAGACTGGAGGCTGGAGATGGGGACAGAGGAGGGAAGAAGGATCTTAGCTGTGGATGAAACTGTTCTATCCCTCCCTTAGAGGTGTGGCCCATCGGTATGTCCTGGGCTGTGAAGTCAGGGCTGGAGAATTAGTCTGAAGGGGGAAATGTAACCAGGATAGGCTCTGAACCTCCACATACCTGTCTTTTCCTTCATTTAAGTCTGAAGCCTGCCTCATCCCTCCTCACACTGGGCAGGTAATGTTATGTCTACTGCTCATTAAATCAAGTCCTCTCAACGTTCTTTCTTCTGACCTCTGAAATGATCTATATAGCTACCATCCTCTTTTCTACCTCACATCTGTAAGGAGGTCTTGCTGACCAACTGAGACCTCTGTGCCCATGCTCTACACAATTTTCTTTTCTTCATCTTTGCCCTTCACAAAACATTTTTGCCCAATATTTTCAGTTTCTTCTCTATCATTTAAGTCAGATTCCTCTCTCTCCCTGGGGATCCCCCTCTCTTATGGCCCCCTGTCCCAGCCTGTCTTTCAAAATTAAATTCTGAGGCCCTCTCAAAACCTGTGTGCTTTCTGAGGATTTCCCCAATTGTCCTAAAAGGTTATAATATTACCTTACTCAGAACTCCCACAGAACCACTTATATTACATTTGCAGGTATAATATGTTTATCTGCATTGCATGGCAGGAAATTCCTGAGGGCAGACACTGAGACTTAATTATTTTTGCATCTCTATCACTGCAAAGAGAAGACCAAACACATATAGGTTTATTTGAATAGCAGGACATATATTTATATAATGCATCATATATACGAGTAGCACATGAAAAGATGTCAATATATTATTAGTTTATTAGGAAAATACAAATTAAAACCACAATGAGATACCCACTAGAACAGCTTAAATGAAAAAAATACTGACACTATCCAGTGCTGGCAATTTTACAGAGCAACTGGAACTCTTGTGAATTGCTAACAGAAATTCAAAATAATACAGACATTTTGGAAAACACTGTGACAGCTTTTTTTATGAAGTTAAACATATACTTATCATATGGCCCAGCAATTTATCTCCTAGGTATTTACCTAAGAGAAATAAAAATTTATTCTTATATATATTAAAAACAACTGCAAAGATTACGATAGTTTCATTCAGAATCATCAAAAACTAGAAACAACCCACAAGTCTTTCAACTGCAGAATTGATAAACTGTGGTACATTCATACAGTGGCATACTCTTCAGTAATAAAAAAGAAGCTAACAGCTAATACATGCAACAACTGATCTCAGTGCATGATGCTGTGTGAAGGAAGTCACATTCAAACAGCTTCATACTCTATGATTTTGTTTAGATGATGCTATGAACTGAATGTGTCCCTCCAAATGCATATACTGAAGCTTAATAATCCCTTGTATAACAAAATAAATAATTTTTATTCTATGTAATACTATAATAAAAAATAATGTTAAGAAAGAGGGCATTTTAGAAATAGTGCAACCTCAATCTCCTCATTAGTGGTCCATAGGGAATGCACCCAACCAACATCCACACTTGTCCAGAATTATCAAACAAGTATATACCCAGAACATGAACCCAAATGTTGACAACGTAATGGCATTTGGAGGTGGGGCCTTTGGAAAGAGATTAGGTAAAGATGGAGCCCTCATGTGTGAGATTAGTGCCCTAAAAAAAGAGACCCCAGAGAGTCCTCTCACCCCTTCCACTATGGGAGGACACAGCAAGAAGACATTTGTTGGCTGTCTACAAACCCCACCAAACACTGAATCTGCCAGCACCTTCATCACGATTCCCCAGCTTCCAGAACTGTGAGAAATAAATTTCTATTTTGTATAACCCCCCCCCCCAGTGTATGGTATATTTGTTATAATATCCTTAACAGACTAAGACAAATAATATATTCTGGAAAAGGTAAAAACTAGAGGAACAGAAAACAGATCAGAAACTGTGGAGTTGGAGGTGGGCAGAGGGTTTTTTGGGGGGTTGTTGATAATGATCTATATCTTGATTTTTGTGGTCATTAAATGTTCACTTATTTTCCAAATGTCATAAACTGTGTCACAAAAAAGTGATTTTTACTGTATGTAATATTATACTTTAATAAAGAAATAATGTGAAGAAAGTACATTTAAAAAATAGTGCAACCTCTCTCTCATCACCAGTGGTTCAAAGGGAGGAAAGGAGAATCCCCTGCCCCCAGGTCACATCCACGGCTCCCTACTGTAACCTGGAGGTCACCAAGCTGGTGACACCAGGATGTGACCATAACAGTCTGTCCTCAGGTCCAAAGTTGGAGGTGGACATGACCTAAACTGTTTTACAAATGTGAAGGAAGTAGAAGTGAGCAGTCCAGAGTTACCAAACAAGTTTATGTCCAGAATACAGGAACGCGAACATTTGACTGACATAAATTATACTGAGCTTTTTTACACTAACACAACCCAACACACCAATGGATAGAATTCGATAAAAATAACGTCTTTCAAAAGACTGACATATTTAATTTTAAAACAGTTAACCAGAGTTTCCTTTGGGCTCGCATGGCTCCCATGTATACCTCTTGATTACAGTCTTTATTAAAATGTATTTTAATTATTTGTTTTTATCTCAGTCTTCTCCACTAGGACTTTGGGTTCCTTAGGGTCAGAAATTTTAACATACTGAATTTTGCATGCCAGATACATAGTAAAGTGAATGCTCAAACATTTCTGTTAAAAGAATAAAAGGATGAAAGAGGACAAATGATTTCGACCACCATCCTCTCTCTTCTGTCTTCTGCTTCTCCGTAATTCATCTACCTCCACACATCTCTAAATTTTACAGACCTATCCCAAGCTGTCCTGCCTCTCTCATGACTGCAGAAATAGTCCTCCTGCTGCCTGTCTGGACTCCTGTCCCTCCTACAATCCTACATCCATACACCAGAGTGATGTTTCTGAAACATTAATCAGATCCTGCCACTCCCAGACTTAGATCCACCATTGGTTTCCAATCAGGCTTAGAACCAAAGCCAGATTCCATAGTTGGGCTTTTAACACCCAACAATTTCTGGTCCTTTCTATCTCCCTGAACTCATATCTAACGACTCTGTTTTTTCTCAGTGTGCTTGCAGACCACTGGTTTTCTTTCCATGCCTCAAACATGGTTGGTACGGTCTGCCTCCGAGACTTTGTGCAAGCAGCTCTCTGACCTAGAATGCTCTTTACTCTGCCTTTTACATTATCGGTTCCTTCTCATCATGCAGATTTTTCCTTCCATAGCTCCTCTTTGGAGGAGCCTTTCTAGACCATGCAATCTAACCTCATTCAGTTCACCTTCTCTGTGGAGCACTCATCCCAATGGGATGTTTGTGTTGCCCATTACATATTTGATAATAATAATTCTGGCTCCCCTCCTGGAATGTATGCTCCGAGAGAGTGAGGTCTCTACATTAACCCTGATTTCTCCCACCACCAGCACATAGTAAATGTTTCATGAACACTGGTTGGGGGATGGATGAATGGATGGAAAGATGGATTCATGAATGAATGGATGGAAAGATGGATTCATGAATGAATAGCTCTTTTCACTGAAGCATGATGGGCTCCAATATTTTCTAACAGACAGAGAATCCAATCATCCTTATCCATAGCAGTGTTCCCTATTCTGTATTACACTAACACGAGTGCCAGAGAGCCCTACTGATGCCTCTCTTTATCTGATGTGTGTTGTTTGATTAAGTTAACAAGAAGAAGGAGTAGAGAATCAGATGTAGTTTTCAGGAGGGTGAGGGGGAATATTTTTTTTTTAATTGTAGGTACAAATATGGGATATTACATCATTCTTTATAATTCTTACAGCACTCCCTAATCCATAACAGCTCCTAGTTCCCTTTTTTTTTTTTTTTTTTTTTTTTGCTGTACGCGGGCCTCTCACTCTCGTGGCCTCTCCCGTTGAGGAGCACAGGCTCCGGACGCGCAGGCTCAGCGGCCATGGCTCAGGGGCCCAGCCGCTCCGCGGCATGTGGGATCTTCCCGGACCGGGGCACGAACCCGCGTCCCCTGCATCGGCAGGCGGACTCTCAACCACCACGCCACCAGGGAAGCCCCCTAGTTCCCTCTTAGATAGTGGTTGGAGGCATCTGTTTTTCTCTTACCCTTGTAGGACTAATTCTCACTATTTCCCCCAGGCTACCCAGTCACATGCTCTCCATTGCCTTGGGGAAGGTCATACAGACTTTCTCCTCATAACCCCTGCCCATCCAGCCGAAGGTTATATGTAGGCTTGGCATGGAGCAACAGAGACAAGTCAGTGCCATCTTGTCTCCAAACTGTGATTTGTCTTTCTGAGGCCTCCAGAACTTAATACGCTCTCTTTGCCTCTTCGCCCCTGCCTTGTTCGAAGGTAATCATTTTGGATGCTTAGTAGCATAAACATCAAAGTTAAAAATAGGTATTTTTATTTTAAAGAATTCTGCTCTCTTGACAACTCACCTAAAATAAAATAAAATAAAAATACAAACAAAAAAACCCTCATATCTAAAATGAACTCCATGAACTACAAGTGTGCCTTGGCGACTTTAAAATTAGAATTTCTCCAAAGTCAGACTGAGCAGGTGACCAGATGCCAGAGTTTTTCAGAATGCAATTTCTGCAGTCAGATTAACCTTACCTGCTAAAACTGGGCAAGCCACTTAGTATCTCCCTTTCTCACTTTCCATATCTATACAGTGTCACAGTCCCTCTCCCAAGCTGGTGGGGTGAGGATTCCATGAGCAAATGCATACAAAGCACTTTGCACAGTGACACACACCTACTATGTGCTTAGTACCTGGTATATCTACTAAAAGGAATTATTACTGATTGAGTCAATTAGTTCAGATTTTTTTTTTAACTTTTTCTTCCCTGAAATAACAGCAACCCCACTCCCTGCTTTGAAGAATCCATTGCTGAAAATTATAATATGCAATTTCCTTCATTAATGGTTCCACATTAATCCTGGTGCTTTTGTTTGATTGTTTGTTCCCCAGAACCTGGAGATGGCAGGGTGCAGGTAGGAGGGGAACACTCTTTGCCTCATCCACTAGCAGCTGGAGTGAAATTCTAGCAGTCACTCCAAATCCATAGCTGGTCAGCATCCAACAGCAGAGCCCTGTAGGAAGTAAACAAGTTCCTCCCACTCTTACTCCCCTCTGTTCTACATCTGGAGACTCAAAGCCAACCCCAGACTCCAGAACACCCTCACCCTACACAGTGGGTAAAATGACAGAGAGAGAAAACCACTGCTACAAAGGATGATATATTTGCTACAAACAAAAACATGATTGAGTCCAAGGCAGCAACTTTTCATGGTGGTTCAAGAAATCTAATTCTAAAGAGCCCTTGGGAGAACCAATGTCTTCTTCAGGGGAAAGGATGGCAAGTTGTATCATTTCGATTCACGGCCATGAATGATGTCTCTGCAGCTGTTTGAATTAATTCTGAAATACAAGCAATCTCAGTAGGAATCTGAATTTTCATAAAACAATTCCTGCTGAGTTGGTTCAGCTAGCTCCACCTTAGCCCTTCCACACACCTTGGCAATGAGGACATTGACAGGACAGAGTTATTTTTGCTTATTTAAGGCACTCACAGAGTCTTGGAATATGCAACTCCTTCAAGGCTAACACATCTCTGGATTTTTCCTTCCTGCCTGAAACAAAACAGAGCCGTGTAACAGTACTGGAAAACATGAGTAGGCACTGAGCACTGAGGGTTATAGACCTGGCCCTAGTTGGATGAGGTTTCTGTTAACTACTGCTTCCCAAACGTCTTTAACTGAAGCTCCTCAACTCAAAGCCTGATTGTCTCTGACCCTGGAGTCAGTCCAAGGTGAATCACAGGTCCATGTGTATCCACTGAACTGCCATCTTCCCTAATGTTCCCAATGGAAGTGAAGCAAATGCATCAGGTTTTCCCCTAAGTCAGGTGCTATACACTCAAAAGTCCTCAACAGCAGACCCCTCAGTTCGGTCCCTGAACTAAGGGATCTATCTCTTTTCCGGGATCAGGATGCTGTGCTCTGACATTTTTTTCCATTTATTAAAATTGGGGTAGAATACACATCACATAATACTTTGTATCTTAGTCATGTTTAAGTATACAGTTCAGTGGTATTAAGTAAATTCATATTGTGCAACCATCACCATCAGCCATCTCCAGAACTCTTTAAATCCTGCAAAATGTAAACTCTGTACCCATTAAAAAGTAAATTCCCATTCTCTCTTGCCCGCAGCCCCTGGTAACCACCATTCTACTTTCTCTCCCTATGAATTTGACTACTCTAATTACCTCATATAAGTGGAATCATACAGTATTTGTCTTTTTGTGACTGGCTTATTTCACTTAGCATAATGCACCCAAAGTTCTTCAATGTTGTAGCATATGTCAAAATATTTTTCTTCTTTTAGGCTAGTATTCCATTTTTTTGTATGTACCACATTTTGTTTATCTATTCATCTGTCAATGGACACTTGGGTTGCCTCCACATTTTAGCTATTGTAAATAACACTGCTATAAACATGGGTGTACAAATATCATTCTGAGACCCTGATTTCAACTCTCTGGGCTATATATCCAGAAATGGAACTGCTCCATCATATGGTGATTCTACTTTTAATTTTTTTGAGGAAATGCCATAATGTTTTCCACAGTGGTTGTATCATTTTACATTCCCACCAAATATGTACAAGGTTTCCAGTTTCTTCACATCCTCACCAACACTGATTATTTTCTGTTTTGTTTTGTTTTATAGTGGTTATTCCAATGAGTGTAAGGTGATATGTCATTGTGGTTCTGATTTACATTTCTCTAGTGATTAGTGATGTTGAACATTTTTTAATGTGCTTATTAGACATTTATATACTTCTCTCGAGACATATCTATTCAAATCCTTTGGTCATTTTTTAATTGGATTGTTCATATTTTTGTTGTTGAATTTTAGGAGTTCTCCACATATTCTGGATATGAATTCCTTACTAGATATATAAAATTTGCAAATTTTTCCCCTTCTATGGGTTGCCTTTTCACTCCGTTGATGGTGTCCTTTGATGCACAAAATCTTTTTATTTTTATGAAATCCAATGTGTCTATTTTTTCTTTTTTATCTGTGTCCTTGGTGTCAATTCCAGGAAATAATTGTTAAATCCAAAGTTGTGAAGATTTAATCCCATATTTTCATCTAAGAGTTTCATAGTTTTAACTCTTTCATTTAGGTCTTTGAAGTGTTTTGAATTAATTTTTGTATGTGGTGTACGACGAGAGTCTTATAAGTTTTGGTATGCTTTTATTTTGTTCATCTCTAAGTATTATCTAATTTCCCTTGTGCTTTCTTCTTTGATCCATTTGCTGTTTGAGAGTGTTGTTTAATTTCCACAAGTTTGTGAATTTCCCAGTTTTTCTTCTGTTATTGATTTCTAACTTTATCCCATCCTGGTCAGAGAAGATACTTTATACGATCTCTATTTTTTTAAATCTACTAAAGCTTAACTTGTGATCTAACATGTGGCTTATCCCAGATAATGTCCCAAATACAATTAAGAAAAGTGTACATACAGTTGGGTATCTAGTTGGTTTATTGTGTTGTTCAGGTCTTCTATTTACTTATTTTTCTTCTGTTTGGTTGTTTTATGCATTATTGAGAGTGGGGTATTGAAGTCCTCAACTACTATTGTAGAGCTGTCTATTTCTCCCTTCAATTTTTTTCAATTTTTGCCTCATATATTTTGACTATCTGTTATTAGGTGTACAAATGCTTATAACTGTTATATCTTCTAGCTGTGTTGCACATTTTATTAATATAAAATGTCCTCCTTTTTCTCCTTAACCTTTTTTGATTTGAAGTCTATTTTGTCTGATATTAGTATAGCCATCCCTGCTCTGTTTTGGTTGCTATTTTCATGGAATGTCTTTTCCACCCTTTCATTTTCAACCTATTTTCAAACCATTTGTGTCCTTGGAGCTAAGTGAGCCTCCTGTAGACAGCAATAGTTGGGTCATATTTGGGTTATTTTTGTTTGTTTGTTCTTTTCATTCCATCAATCTTTGTCTTTTGACTGGAGAATTTAATCCATTTACGTTTAAATTAGTTACTGATAAGGAGAGACTTACTTATGTAATTTTGCTCTTTGTTTTCTATATACCCTGTTCCTCATTTCTAGATGCATTCTGTTCCTCATTTTCTCTCTCCTCTGGTGTTTCGTTGATTTTATTTTTACAGTGAAATGTTTTAATTCCATTCTCATTTTTTTTAGTGTGTGTATTCTATAACAATTTTCCTTGTGGTTACCATGAGAAATGCATTTAACATCCTAAAGTTATAATACTCTAATTTGAATTTATATCAACTTAATTTCAGTAACATACAGACTCTGTTCCTTGGCACCTCAGTCCCTTCCCATTTCAGTTACCGATATCACAAAGTTACATCTAAAGCAAAAACTAAAGCGAAGAAGATGCTAAGAATTTCCTCCATAAGAGACAGGGCACCTTTGACTCACAACCCTGACCCCAATGACTTTGTCACCTAAACCTGTTCTTGTATCAGAACTCAAGTTATACTGTGATTTTGAGAAATAATCTAATCAAAGAACTAAGAGAACTATAGCAAAAGTGAGCTCTCCCAAATTGGTCACATAGAAGCTGCAGTCTTAGATGTTGTGTGGGTTCAAATGCCTATTCTCTAGGCAGCTCCTAAACAGCAGCAGTATGGACAACCAACAACATGATGTCATTGCCATAACAAAACTGGAATTCTTGGGATATATCCCAAGAATTATTTTATGCCCTAGAAATGAAAACTAGAGATCTTTGATGCCTCCAGATCACCATTATTTTTCCTCTCCATTAGACTAATAAGAAGGTATCATTCATTCTGTTATAATTCTTGTGACCTTCTCATGCTGTTACTGGCACACTCTGTGCTTTACAACAACAAGGACATGAAACATCCCTTGAGTCACCCCAGGTTAAGTTTATTTGACTTTCTTTAAAAAAAAAAGAAAAAAGCCAGAAATGAAGTGAGGTTGTAAGCAGACGTGTTTTGCTGGCTGAGTTCAGGGAGGCAGTCTGTGGCGAGGCCAGACATGGGTAGGGCTGGCTGCCAGCAGGAAAACACAAGTGGCAACTTCTCTCCCAGTATCTATATGAAAATGGGCTCATCTGGTCTGGCACTGGGGCTTGGAGACTCTTCTCTTTGTTTCACAGAAAATGCAGGAGGCTTCTGGTACATAGCAAATCTGTGTGGGTTTGATGATTTTCCTAACCTGCTTGAGTTCACAAACTCTGGGGGTTTTCCAAGGCCAGGGGATGACTCTGAAATGAAAGTTGGTTTAAGCTCAAGACAACACATTAGATTATAATGACTGCATGAAATGAAGACAGAAAGGGAAGATACCCCAGGTTTGACTGGTTATTAATGTGAGTCTGTATGGAAGAGTTAGCTTGTCAAAGCAAGCCAGAATTCAGATTCCCTGAGCACCAGAAGGGGGACTACTGTATCCAGGAAGCATGTCTATATTACTCACAAAAGAGAAGTTCAAAAAGTTTGGCTTAGATCTTTTCCCTCTTTAACAGTTCCACATCACCTAAGGGAGCTTCTCCTAGAGGTGAGGAAAAGAAAAACATTGGGAAGGAGTGTGATGAGGACAGTGATTATGAGAAAATTCAAGAAAGAGGCAATTTGGGTATCTTGATGTCTCACCGGTCTTTTCCACTTAGCAGTCAGAATCTCATACACCCGGCAGTGCCAAGACTGAGCTTCATACATGAAAAACTGGATGGGTTATAGTCCAACAATAAGACAAACAAAAGGTATCAGATCAGAAAAAGGGAGAGTTCAGTAGCTAGTGAACAAGAATTTAAATCTTAGGTGAAACCTGCATGTGGGTGGCAGGACGACAAGCCATGTAAACAAGGAGGTCAACTTTTTGAATTTGCTAAATACAGGCTCTATGCCTGAAAGCCTCTGATGGTAGATCTCAAAAACAGGGCATTCTGACTTATGATTAGAACCTTACCCTGTCATAGTCAACAGACTGAGACTGGAATCTGGAAAGAGAAGATCATCGGGTTGCTTAGCTTTTGCTGCAGAACAGACCACCCCCAAACTCTCTATAACTGTAAGCATTTATTATTTCTCATCCTTCACTGAGTTTTGTGAGATTCATGACTCTCTGGCTGGGGGGTTCTTCTGGTTGGGGTTGGCTTGGCAGAGGCTGGGTGGTCTAGGATGGCCTCACTCACATATCTAGCGGTTGGCACAAAGTCAGCTGGGACTACAGGGATGACTCGACCCCATGTCTCTTAGAATCCAATAGCCTGGTTTAGGCTAATTTCCCTGTCATTGGCCACAAGATTCTCAAGGGTGGCCAGAGAGGGCCCAATGTGAGTTCCCTGTCCAAGAATCAGCTTGGGCCACATTGGCCAAATCAAGTCATGGCAACAGAGCAGAGACAGTGTAGGAAGGCACTAGCGAAGGCCATGGAGAAAGGGAGGGGAGTCACGTGTAGCCAATTTTACAACCAGCCACAAGCGTTTTCTCCCTTCCATCCATCCTATTTGTTTCTGACAGAATCACCTCCTTTTTCCATTTACAATGGCTGACTTGAAATACATCCACTAAAAAGAAATCCCCCCAATATGCATGATGAATATTCGGAGATTTTGGTGTCAGTGGTTCATAAGGTTCTCTTACATGTCAGAGGGTGAATTCAATGGGATTGGTCAGCATGTTCCTAACACTCGCCATTTAAACAGAAAGGGTACACCAGCTTTAGAGTTAAGTCACAGGCTCAACACTAAATGTATTTTCCATGGGATAATTGTTGAGGCCTCTGCTTTCTTAAGAAGAATCTTTCTGGAGCCTTTTGTTCTTTTGATAGAAACTTAATCAGCTTCTTGTTTGACAAAAATGACAGACTGCGTAAAAGGGGAAACAGAATTTGGGCTTTATCAGTCGTAATCCCTATCAAACATCAGAAGAAAATAAGCACTTTCTACACAATGTGTTCCACTTCATGTTTTAGCCTCAAATTTATCACTTAAAGAGAGAGGGAAAACACTGTTTATACTTTGAGGAAAAAAGAAAAAGAGACAGTTAACTCCTTTTCTCTGGGGTTTTTCACATCAAGTATTTTTTAAAGAGCAAGACTGTCTTGACTTTTCCTTTTCAGTTTGGTGGGGTAGAGTTATAGAGAAGTAAAAGTTCAGCAGATCACTTCTCCATGGTGTGTCCTGAAGTTTCTCTGCCTTCTGACAAAGAGGCGTCTACTGGAGTCAAAGTTCACTGTCCCCCAATTCTCATCCAGACCTTGGATCCTGAACCCAAGCCCTGCCACCAAGGGCTTGTTTAAGAGAGTGAGGATTTCCAATTCTATTACTAAGAAAGCACTGGATTTAGAATCAGAAGACATATTCATCTTGGCCAGATACTCAACAGCTTCATGATCTTGGAAGATAAAGTTCATTCTCTGCGGTTCTGCTTCTGCATTTACATGACTTCTCCATTTGAAATGTGGTTGGGAGGTTTAAAGTAGAAGACCAGCATCAATGCGCAAATCTGGGGTCCATAATTTAGTAAGTGCAGAGCAAATATTAATTTTACTCTATCTTCTTGCTTTCCTTCCTTTCACCTCCATGCTGTTCCCATTTTCCCACTCTGGGAAAAACAGAGGCTTTCATATTCTCTTTAAATGAAAATCCATCAGTCAATCAATAGCTGTACTGTGTGTCTCTGGGATAGAAAATATGGCAGGTATTCAAAACAGAGGCAGTTTGGGACCATTTTCATGAATTTGCTAGTGATTGGTCATAGGTATGCATGAGGCTCTGTCCCAGCCAATGAGACAGAAGGGGACGCTGTGACGAGTCAGTGGCAGAGCCTATGTTTAAACCCCAGGAGTCCAATCTCAGAATCCATGTGCTTTTCTGCTAGCCTATAACACCTCCCTAATATAACTAATCCATTCATTTATTCATTTATTGTTCAAAATATCTGTTGATTATCTATGAATGCCAAACATCATGGTGATTGTTGAAACAAAACAAAGTTCTTAGAGAATCACAGAGGAGAAGGCAGTGAATTTTGTCTGGGGGAGTAGCATCAAGTCTTGGTCTCATCATTGACAAGTATGTGCTGTTTTGCCTGTTAGTTGAATTCTCCATGTTAGTTGAACTCTATGAATTGCAGTCTCTATTTTTGTTTAGTGGGTGGTGGAGGTGTGCTTTCTGATTTACCTCTCAAGTTCGGTATGAAGACTAAAGCCTAGCCACTTGTGAAGAGACCTAAAGCAGAGACTAGCATGTGGTTGATACTCAATAAATGCTCATGAAAGGACTTCACAAAGGGGAAGGTCACTGCACACAGGGACATTTTCAGAGGTCTTGGAGGAGACAGAATTCAGATTGAGGACAGGAGGCAGGGAGAAGACATGGATAGTCAAAGGACAGGACTGGAAGTATACAGCCTGGATGCAGTGACAAGCAGCCCTGAGAAGTATTGTCTGCCTTTTAAGAGCCCTGAAGCTGAATCCTCACCCTGACATGTATAACTGTGGGCCATAGCCAAGTTGTTGAACATCTGTGAACTCAGTTTCTTCATCAGTATCACAGAAATGAAAATGTCTCCTTCCAAAGAGCTATAGAGGTTAAATAAGGTCCTGCATGCAAGTACCATCTTGTTGATACTACTCAGGTGACAAATGCTCATTAAACTGTGGCCAAAATGTTTATTGACAGCAAACAGCATAAAGAATAGGTTGGAGATGGTGAAGATGAAACATACTTTGTAGGGCTTTAGAGTATGCATCAGAGGCCCAGGTTAACAACCATTGCCCAGCTCACCATGGTAATTCTGATTTGTCTCATGGCTTCAACCAAGCGCTTTGGATTCCAAGTCAAGGATCAAACCACCAGTGTCTCTGCCTCGATTCTCTGCATCTGATTTGACTGGATCTGTTTGATGCCTGGAGTGAAATTAAGATAGCCCTTTCTTCTCATACACACAGGAAAACATGCTTTGCGACCTTGAAATAGAATCCCATCTCACATAAATTCAGCTCAGATTGGGATTAAGAAGGCACAATGCTCAGAAAATTTCCATTAGCACTTCTTCCTTCAGTGCCCCTCAGGAAATCTCTACCCTGGCTTGAATTCAAGGCACATCATTTCTGAATCAAGGCTGGCCTGACACTCCCAAGCACAGCCAATAACACCTGCCTCCACAGTCACCCTCCATTCTGACACTTTCATGATGGAATGGCTTTAATTATTTATGGGTCTGTGTCCCCAGCTAGACTGAGTTCTTCAAGGAGAGCTACACTGTTTAATTCACCTATGAATTCCAAGCCTGAGTAGAGTCCATTCTTTATGGATAATGCTGGAGCATATAAACTGATGAATATAAACAACAAGCCCCGGAGCCCTACTTTTGGGAGACACCACCGGGGCAGCTGTGTTCCAGGATACAGGCCACAGGAGATGGGTTCTCTAGCAGAGGAGAGAAAGATACATATACAAGGAGATGGGAGCCCAGGAGCTGGATTTCTCCACCAGATAAAGAATGGACAACATTTTAAAGCTTCAGGCCAACACCAGGGGAAGAAATGTTGGATTTTTCTAAAGAGTTGGGCCCAACTGTCAATTGATGATGGACAGTGACCACCATCCCCTGTCTCTTACTCTGCTGGCTGCCCCACAAAGCACGGGGATGCCAGGTCAGCAGTTCTGGACCCAGCATGAGCAGAGGAGGTAACATGGGGATATGTGACATGAGGAAGCCCAAGGGATCTACTCCTGTGTTTGTGGGTGTGTCTCTGTCGGCAATCGTGTTGTAAGACACAAGGGTGGGAGACAGGAGGAAACTGATGGGAGAGTTTGGGGATATGATATCAATTAACACCAGATTCTTAGGCAAGAAACACTCCATTCTAAGTGGAAACTTGTGTCATGTACCAGTGAGTCAGAGTCGTTTTTGCTTCTAACAGAGATCTTGTTCCTTTAGATAAAATGTCAGATCCTAACATTTTTACTTCTTCTTAGATGAGGGGAAAGAAAGAGAAAAAGAGGAAGGAGGAAGGAAGGAAAGAATGGAAGAGGGAAGGAAGGAAAAGAAAGAGAGGAATGGAAGGGAGAGAAGGAGGGAGGGAAGGAAAGAAGAAAGGGAGAGTGAAAGAGTGAATTTCCATAAAGTAAGACCAGGAGAAAAGGAAGAAATCACAAGAGCTGAACCACTTTCCTCCTTTCTTTTTAATCTTAGTTTAGATGTTCTCCTGGTAAAATCATTACAAAGGCCGTTTATTTTTAAAATTGAAAGATTGGGAAGAGTCATAATGAGATATTATGTGTAAAAGTTGCACATAAATTTCCTCTTGTCATATTTTGGGCTCCGCTAACGCATCCCCTTGGCAGGACGGAGGCAAGTTGATCACTTTAGTATAGATTGTGTGTGCCTCAGAAATATTGCCCTAGGAGAGAGCTCTTGGGTGGCTGACTTGGCTGCATGCTGATTTAGAAATTAGCTGGGCTTTTACTGGCCACACTAAATTGTTCTCAGGAAAAAAAAATACATTTTTATTACAGAACAAGGGGCAGATGATTGAAACAAGCCTGCCTTCTCCTTCGTTTTGAGCTTTGTTTTTGGTTGTTAAGTGTGCTTTCTTCTCCGGGGTTCTTGCTGCTGTTTAATGGGGGCATGCAATATCCACCAGTAAAGAAATTACCTTGTTTCCCTCAGTGTCCCCAGGGAATTCCTTATCCCTTCATAATGTTCCGTTTGAGTTCTCCTGAGTGCCTGAGTTGGCAGTGTGAGGAAAGCGGAGGACCCGTACAATATTCTTTTTTTTTTTTTTTTCGCTGTACGTGGGCTTCTCACTGCTGTGGCCTCTCCCGTTGTGGAGCACAGGCTCCGGACACGCAGGTTCAGCGGCCATGGCTCACGGGCCCAGCCGCTCCGCAGCATGTGGGATCTTCCCGGACCGGGGCACGAATCCGTGTCCCCTGCATCGGCAGGTGGACTCTCAACCACTGTGCCACCAGGGAAGCCCTGTACAATATGCTTATTGCAAGGTTCTGGAATAAGGGGGAAATTGGAGTTGTCCTTACAGAAGGGTTAGGGTGACTGTGAATCTGGCCACTGGCCATCAACTCCAGATCTAGAGTCATGGTCATATCACGAAGACATACAGCTGCCATGTTCCACCTGAAGAAGCTCATGGCAGGGGCTGGGCAATGGATTTGCATGTGAAGCTGAGCCAATCTGAAGTGATTCTGGGAGCAAAGAGATTAATCATGTGTCGAAAACACCCAAACCAACGCTTACAGCGTTCCCTTCTTTTGGTGACCAGCCCGACTCCTTTCTCTGACTTCCCTCTCTGATTTGCCATGGGACATCAGGTCCTTCCTCAACTGGGAAATTGGAAGCACTGTTGTGTCCACGACTGCCCTCCCACACAACTCCCTGCTGACTTTAGACAGAGCATCTTGTTGAATCTGCCCCAGCTTTCGGCCCCATAACCCTCCAGAAGAAATACTATATCCGTATAGATGGGAACAACTAAGTGATTTCTGGAAACTTTCTCCAGATTAGTTTCCTTAATTAAAAGCTCAAAGCCAAAAGCACAATTGTATCCAAAGTAAAATGAGTAGAGTAACACAGAGTAATCAGGGTGCTTGAGGAATGGATTGCTCAGCCAACTGAGCCATCTTAGCAACTCTTCAAAAGTGTTTCTTGATCATTTTTTTCAAAATAGTTCTAAAATGCATAATTGCACTTCCCTGTACTAATGCACGGTATGATGGAACAGTTAAGATCTGGGACTCAGGGTAAGTCAGAACTGAGCCTGACATATGTATCCTGTCACTTTCCAGATTTGGGTCCATGGGAAAATCACATACATCATTTACTGATCCTGTTTCCTCATTTATATGATGGGGATAATCACAGCCTTATCAGGGAGGATTAAATATATATATATATATATATTTGCACATATATGTTACATATATGCATGTATATGTACATAAAAGATATGTATATCGACATACCTCTGCACATATATATAGGTAATGTATATACATGTGTATGTATATATATGACAACAGCAGTTGCTTAATGAGTTCTTACTGGTAAGTACCAGGAATGGTATTTACTGTTTTACCTAATATATATGTGTGTGTGTGTGTGTATGTGTGTGTATTTAAAATTGGATTGGCCAAAAAGTTCATTTGGGTTTTTCCATAAGATATTATGGAAAAGCCCAAACTAACTTTTTAGCCAACCCAATACATATATATATAAATTTATATATGTGTGTGTGTGTGTGTGTGTGCATATGTATATGCATGTGTGGCTGTGGGTGTGCATATGTATATATCACATATATAAATTTATATATAATACATATAATATTTGTATATAATAGGCTCAGTATATATGAATACATTATCTACATATATGTAGGTAATGTATAAATAATATATACACATATAATATATACATATATGTATAATATATATAATTTTTTATATATACATACACTCACATATATATAATATATATAAAACCATAAGTACCATGCCTGGTTCTTACCAGTAAGAACTCATTAAATTATAGCTATTATCATTGTTCACCATCTCCCTAGCTGAAAGGTAGATTTATTTCCCCCACAAGCTAAATTCTACAACAGAGCCAAGTCTCACAAGAAGTTAGTGGTTGAGCTAAGACAGAAAACATAATTTTGATTACTTATCCTCTTCCACTAAACTTCAGACCACACTGCCTCCTATTTAAATTAATTTCTGTTCCCTTTGGGTGGAGATTTAAATTTGCCATGCCTCCCTAAGCCACCGGACCCCAAGTCCCATCACTGATTGTTCCTTAGGGAAGTCAGAATGGCTTGAGGTAATTAATCCACTACAGGCTCCCCTACCAAGACTGGGAAGGAAACACCAAATTCTATTTGGTTTCTTTCTAATTAGTAACAGAGCAGGAGTGAGGGAGAGAGAGACAGACTAAGGACGGAAAGAGGCTGAGCTAAGTGGGGTGTGGTTCACATGTGTTCCCAATCATGACCACACAATGAAAATGTTTTCTTTCTGGGGCAATCAGGCAAAATCTTGGAAAAATGAACTTTTTTTTCCTCCTGTATGTACCATAACAATATCCCAAATTTGAAACTTTTCCTCCCAATCTTGGCACAGTTTGGCTTCCAAAAGATTTGGTAAACTTCCAAGCTCTGATGGTCTGTGCATGACACTTTTCTCCAAGGACTAAGGCATTCATTTCATAATAATAATAAGCAAACATGTATATGATGCATATCATGTGCTCTGTTCTCAGTGCTTCCCATAGATTGACTAAAATTCGACTCCCTTTAACAGCCCCACAGTTCAGCACTATTATTATCTCCACTCAACAGATGGTAAAGCTGAGGCACAGAGAGGTTTAGTAACTTGTCCAAAGTTAATCAGCTCGTACAGGGCATAGGCAGAATTCACAATCAGGCTGTCTAGATACCAAGTCTGTGCTCAGCACCATTACGCATTCTCCTGCCACGCAGCCTCCGTAGTGTAGGGGTAAAGACAGAGCCAGAGGTACAGGACCTAATGGAGGAGTTAAAGAAGAGACACAAAAACCAAGATGAGAACTCTTAGGAAAGGAGGCCATACCACCAGGCAACAGGGCAGCAGCCCCTCTTTTGCACTGGGCTCTGCCTTTCTGGTTCTGCTCTTTTCCAGAACAACTGTCACCATCACCCTTGTTCATCCTGCTTCATTCTGCTTTTCGCTTTGATTGACATCCCAATTCCATTCTCTTACACTCTTGACCTTGAATTCCATTTCTAGCCTGGGCTTCCCCCAGGTCCTGACTTCCATATCTCCATCCCTGGCCAAGTACCCTGATCCTGGCTCCTAATTGCTCCCTTTGCTTAACTGCCTGGTTTAACGTTCAGACCCCGAATTGGCCCCAGGCTCTGATTAATTGCAGCCTAGGACGTGGCAGCAGGGGTCTGAATCCCTTCCCAGCCACTAGAGTAGCCAGACTTGTCCTCTGTCAGCTAAGCAATGGGGGTGCCACACCCACCTGTTGAATACAGAGGCTGCCGTAAAACAAACTTCATGAGTTGGTGTGTATGTCACAGACACGGCTCTGCCAGCAGGAAGACCCTCAGGGGCTGGCTGCCATCTGCTAAAAGGTCAGCATGGATGTATAGATAGATGGATGCATGGTCTCTGACCTCCACTGATTCCTTCCAGGGTTAGAATTCTTCGATAGTGATGATCAGGACCCTGGGGAAACCACCATTCCAGGAACAGCTGGCCGAGCTGACATTGTTGGAGCAATTGATGGCTTTCAGGGGCAGAGATTAAGTTTAGGTTGGGAAGAGAAGCACAGGTCTAGGATACAGAGCAGTGATTCAAAGATAATGGGTTTGAGCTGACTAGGGAGAAGGAAACGAAGTATTTAATCTGGGAGGGAGGGATATAGATGGTGGAGATATTCTAGTATGTGGTTCCCAATAAATGCACCCAGTTCAACTCAGAAGCCTGATCTTTCCCATAAGATTAGAGGGTACTGGGGCACATATTAATCTCTCAGAGCAGCAGGGAGCAGGGGCCTCACTCCCTGGATCCTCTAGGCACATATTTGGGTGTAAGCTCCTTTGAAGTGACATGAAGAGAGCACAGAGGGAGAGAAGGTATACATTTTTATGTGCTTGTATATGCTGACTGTCTGCTCTATGTGTTCGGCTGCTTTGGATGTATTCATTGGCTTCCTAGATGGGACTTCTGAAAATCACATACATATATATATCTGTCTATATTCTGAATCACTCAATAAAACATCAGGTTGTTTAATTTCACTACTATCCTATGAAGTTATGGTTATATGATTATCATTATCCAGTTTTACACAGGAGGGAATTGAAGCAGAAATAGTTAAATGTCCCATCTGAGGTCAGTGGCAGAGCCCATATGTAAACCCTGTCTGGGCTCTTGCTGCTGTGCTATACTGCCATCATGATAGCCAGGACAGTCACTGCCTTTCACACTTCCAAATCCTGTGGCTTATCCTCCAATAGTCCAGTGGAAGCCTATAGATGAGGAGCCCTATCCAATGAAACAGTGATGAACAGCTAGCCCACCAAGATCAACCACATGATCTCTCCTGGAATTCAGAATTGATCCATGATGTGAGCAAATGATAAGGGATGTGATGTAGAGTTAGTGTGAGTGTTGACATCCAGGTCATACACAGTCATGTGTGTCCCATATTCCTGGAGAAGAGGAAGCTGTGAGCCTTTCCAAAAGAGCAACAGAGGCCAAAGGCATCTTGTGGCACCCAGGAGATAAAGGCAGTAGCTTCACTCCCTGATTCGAAATCTGAGAGCTCTGTGGTCTGGCCAAAAGTTGCTTCCTGTACTTGGATGGTCACTTAATGGATCATGTAAACAATTAATAATATTGACTAATGAAAGCAATCTTTGGCTAAGAGATGAACTACTTTACAAATGGAGATTGTTCCCAAACTAACATTACTATCTGAGGTTAAAATTATTGACAAATAATAATGATAATAATGGTTTCTTAAATGTTTACCGGGTAACAAGCACTGTGCTAATACTTTATATGTATTATTCCGGTTAATTCTCACGATAGTCCTATAAAGTAATTAGTATTAGTAATCCTATTTTTGAAAAGAGGACACTGGGATTAACAGAGGTTAAGGAATTCATTTCTTCATTTCACAAATATTTATTGTCTGCTATGTGTCAGTCACTCTTCCAGGACTTGGGATATATCAACAAACAAAATAGGTCAAGATCCCTCTGCCCTCATGGAGATTATGTTCTACTGGGGTAATCAGAAAACAAACAATAACCATAACAAATAAGTTAACTTTTATAGGATATTAGCTAGTGAAAAGTTCTATGGAAATTAAATGAGATCTGGAGTGTCAGGATGGATGTGGGTGGTGGCTTGCAATTTCAAACACCCAGATTAAGCTACACTTCATTAAGAGAGTGATATTTGACCAGAGGCTTAAAGGTGGTGAAGGAAAGGTAGGTACCATATGGTTATCTTGGAGAAGAGTATTCCAGGCAGAGAGAACAGCAAATGCAAAGGCTCTGAGGCACAGGATCAACAACACGCAGGCCAATGTGGATGGAATAGAAGGGATGCTGGAAAGAGTGATAGGGAAGGGAGGGAGGCCAGAGAAACAACGGGGCTAGATCTCAGGACCTTGAAGGCTGTCATAAGGACTTTTTATTCTGAGTGAAGTGGTGACCTATCAGAGAGTTTTGATCATACGAGTGACTTCATCTGACTTTTTTTTTTTTTTTTTTTTTTTTTTTGTGGTATGCGGGCCTCTCACTGTTGTGGCCTCTCCCGTTGCGGAGCACAGGCTCTGGACGCGCAGGCTCAGCGGCCATGGCTCACGGGCCCAGCCGCTCCGCAGCATGTGAGATCTTCCCGGACCGGGGCACGAACCCGTGTCCCCTGCATCGGCAGGCGGACTCTCAACCACTGCACCACCTGGGAAGCCCCTGACTTACTTCTTGAAAGGACTACTCTGGCCACTGTTACAAGAAGAGTCAAGACCCTAATCTTTAAGGACATATAAGTAAGTGGCAAATCCAGAATTCAAGCTTATTTTACTCCTAAGCATTACACTCTATTTCCTCTTTGGTTATAAATGTTCTAAAGCTATGAAGGGCTGTTTCAAATTCATTTTCCCTCGCTATGTTCTAGTATCTTTCTGTCTTTGCTCCAACACAAGAAGCACCTGCAGACTTCTTACCCTACTGAACCGTCATCAGAATATCAGTTAATATTGATGAGGCATGAGGTTCTTACTATTTGCCTGGTACTGAACTAAGTTTATAAATATATTGTCTCATTCGATCCCTACAACAAAACTGTGAGGCAATGGTACAATTGTAGTGCTGCTGTGCAGATGAGGACCTGAATCCTGGAGAGTTTCTTTGCTTACCCTGGCTCCCAGGGAACTCCCCTGCTTAAAGATTTCCCAGAAGACCTACCTTGGGATAGGAATGGCCTTTCAAGCAACTTCTCACTGAGAAGTCTGCCAGCTTCTTAAGACCAGGACTCAAGTCATATGCTTCTCTTTATTAATCTCTGTTCCCAGGACAGTACCCTTCACATGGAAGAAGTCTAATATATTTATTTGGGATGAGTGACTTATGTTAACAACAACTTTTAGCTTGGTTAACATAGGTCTTAGAAACACCAAGTATTTCCTTAGAAGGTAATTTTAATTCCATTACAAGCCACAGAAGAATGCGTTTAACATGGAGTCCTTGGAAAGTATGGGTTAATGACATATTGAGTGGGTAACGAATTTACATTTGCTGACCCATTTATTCATATTAGGGGGCCACTCCACCCTGTAGCATACTCTGCCACTTCCTTCCGTTATGAACCCAATCTGGGTCTCATTTTCATCACTTGTAAAATGGCACTGCTACTAAGGTTGTTGTAATCATTATGTGATCTAATGCATACAAAGCATTTGCACATCACCTGGTCTATAATAGCTGCTCAAGAAATGTTACCTTTTATTCCAGTATATGCTTAGAATTCCTTTTCTCATCCTAGGGATGCTTGGGTGGATCTGAGTCAGACAGAACTAAAATCTGCTGGGAGACAGATAATCTACTACTGTTTAGGCCTTCAGAAATATGTGCTATAGGGCTTCCTTGGTGGCGCAGTGGTTGAGAGTCCGCCTGCCGATGCAGGGGACACGGGTCCGTGCCAAAGTCTGGGAAGATCCCACATGCCGCAGAGCGGCTGGGCCCGTGAGCCATGGCCGCTGAGCCTGCGCGTCCTGAGTCTGTGCTCCGCAACAGGAGAGGCCACAACAGTGAGAGGCCCGCATACCACAAAAAAAAATGTGCTATAAAAACAGTGATATACTGGTGAATGTTTAACAACTGGCCTTTTAAAACAAAACAAAAACATAAGTGTAGCATTTGTCAGCTTCTATGGTGTAAATACTCCCACCCTGGCTGATTTCAAGTTATCGAGGTGATGTCACTCAACATGGAATTAGGAAGGTAAGGCACACAATTGACTCTTATCAGTGGGTTCCAGCTGTGTACCACTGTGGCTGTTTTCCCACCAAGCTAAGCCTTCTTCTGGCTAGTTCAGAAGGTCCTATCTCCCCAAGAAGAACCGAATCCACCTCTCCTTTTCTCTACAGAGGGATTTATCTTTACTGCCTGTATAAACAAGGTGATTCTTACTTTCTTTTAGTAAGCACTTACAAAGTGCCCCAGTCTAAGCCTATTACACACCATAACTCATTTACCCAATAAACCTGCCTTGAGATAGATGTGGTTTTTACCCCCATTTTGTGTAGAGAGAAACTGAGAGCCAGCGTGCTATTTCACAACTAACTTTCCAAGGGTCACACGGTCAGTAAACGGCAGAGCCAACATTCAAATGAAGTGGCCTGGCTATGAGTGCATTCTCCTATCTCCTCTGCTGGCTCAGGCACAGAACTGTGGTGGACCCAGTCCAGATCACTGCCCAGAAGAGAAGTCCAGAGAATCCTACTGGTCACTGTCAAACCACTCCTCTGGGTTAGGAGCAGCCTAGGAGCTTTCTTGCTAAACGTTTCCTGCTTCTGAAAACCCCTTCTATTCTGGGTTGGTCGCAAGCCAGTCAGCATTACCAGGAACCTAGAAAGTTCCTCCCTCGCTTCTCCTTTTGGTGCCAGCAGCCCAAGTGCTGCACCCTAACGAAGGGGTCTGGGAGCCTCGGGCTGAGGCTCTTTGATAAATATTGCCCTTGCACCTCCCTGGAAGGTGCAATTGCTAAGTCTTCTTTACTCGCCTTTCATAGGCCGGAACAGAAACCCCTGCTACTTCTGGGACTAGGTTTCCAAAGGTTGTTCTGGCAGACGGAACACAACAGCTGCTCAGCGATGCAAGGATCAGGCAGCCCCAGAGGAGGAGGATATAGTAAGGCCTGGTGCCCTGTGCCAAGCCCAGCACCCACCAGCTGCCTCCCCCACCGCCCCTTTCCATCAGAGCAGGAACAACTTTAACCCTATCAGCGCCAGCGGCCCAGGCTCAGAGCAGAAGCTGGGTTTCCCTGAGGCTACGCTGCCCAGAAACCCAGAGCCAGTGACTCCAACTTACCCACACCGTTTTCACTCCATGATGGTTTGTTTTATTGTTCTGTCTTCCATTGTTGTGAAGCCACTCTGCTGAGCATTCTTTTCTCATCTTGTTTCTATACCAGTCCTGCAAGTCTCAATACCTTTCAGCCTGCAAGTCAGAGCCATTCCGTTGCAGTCTAACCAGTGACTTGTAATAGAGAGAAAACATACATTATAGCAAGTTAAGTGTATTCTAACATTTAGAGGAGTCTATAATGATTAGAAAGCCCCTTATTATGTCATTTCTCTCTCCTTGCACAGAGGCATTAGCATTCTTGGATACCGCAAAGCATGAGAAAAAACATGGTGAGATTCCTGCTCCTCTGTAGGCAGAGAAGGGAATGCTCATCCCAGATATTGATCCTATACCAAAAAGATGGGATAGAGATTTCTGGATTCCTACTCCTAGGACCGAACCCAGCATAAGCCATTTGGGGTGGGGCCTGGATCCGTAAGGATCCACACTAGGAGCTCTTAAACCAAACGGAAAAAAACACACAGATGCAGATGCAAATAAAGCAGACAAATCCACATATGGGAAGGTCCTCCGTCCGGTTCCCAAGAGACAGGCTCCCTGAGGCCTTACAAATGTCAGAGCAGAATCCACTTGCACATTCTGAGCTGTGTAAACCTAGTGCTCAGTGTTAGTCTAGGAAAAATGGAGTGGAGAGATGGGAACGTTTTTGATTTGAAAGAGAGAAGACCCCCAAGCCCCGTCCCAACACACACACCAGCACAATTGTGCTTCCCACATCATTTCATTGAGTTTTGCCCCCAGTGGGACTCAGTTGAGTTGGCAATTTGCACAGCCTCAATGGAGATGGCAGAGGGCTGGCCTGGGGCTGGTCTATAGAGAGAAGAGATGTGAGACTAAGTTACCTGGTGGGTGTGCGGGGGAGTCAAGGAAGGATAGAGACAGAAAACCAGGAGCAGACAGAGCTATCGTCACGGAATTGTGTTTCTGCTTTTGTGAAGGCCGTGTTAACATAACCTTGATGAATACACATTCATGAACATAAGCAATGGTGAACTCAAATAATGGTCAGCTCTTAGTTTTCTAAAATTAATTGACATTTTTAATGTAAAAAAATAAGGTTTATTCAGTATTAAAGGGAGATTTTTATAAAGAGAAAAATGTATCATCACCCTGTCCTAACACAATGGCAATCTGACATCTGTGTCTTCTGTTGAGTTCATATATATATATGAACACATATTTTAAATAATTATAAATAAAATTTGTGTTCTATTTTTGTTGTCTTTTTCTTTCATTTAACTTCAGAGTTCGATATTTTTTGGTGCTTAAAAGAGACTTCTGAGTGACCAGTTTTTAACTGACACAACATTTTCCAGTGAGTGGAAATTCCGCCATTGACTAAACCACTCTCTGATTGTCAAATTTTTTAGATTGTATCCATGACACATATGTTCTCTGTGAAGCCAAGTTTTGGTTCTGGTGAATTATTTCCTTAGGATAAATGTCACTGAGAAGAATGACTGAATGAAGGAAAATTAATATTTTGTGGCTTCTGTTACATATTGTCACGTTGTTCTCCAGAAACATTTGCATTGGTTTTCAAAACAACATCACCATAAGAATGGACCAATCTCACAAAAATATTGCCAGCTCTGGAAGTCACTGATTTTTTTTTTTTTTAATTTGGCACAGTTAAAATCTTCTCCAGCCCTTAAGCTTTGTGATATCAAGTGTAATAATAATAAGGACAATTAGAAAACAGCATTCATTATATGGAAAACAACTCCACTTGATTTTATAAATTCCAAAGAATCCCACCCAGACAATGCAATTTGGATCAATCTGGAAGGGGATGCTTGAGGCTGAAAAGTATCTTCCCTGCTGGAGTGAGATGTGACGCTGCTGGTTAAAAGACAACAATTTAGTGTTGTTGAATGTGAGGTAGGCCGTTCTGAAGAATTCTACTAAAACCACTTAATCTGAAGAGGCAAGAGTAATGCTATAAATGTAGAAATCCTTCCAGAAAATTAGTAGAGAAACATTCCTCTAGCTGCTTGGGGTTGCTTTCTCAGTGGACTATGAATCTGGCAAGACAGTGATGCTTAGAGTTTCAAGGATTCCTCTCCAGGATACCCTATATGTCATTACCGTGGCTGCTGCTTCTGCTGCTGTTAATAATAATAATAATAATTTTGAGGGTTTTTTTCCGTGCTAAGCATTCTACTGTAGATTATCTCATTTAGTCCTCACAGTGCTATTACACTCACAGTGTAATGAAACAGAAGCATACCAGGCTTAAAATATTTCTCAGGGCCACACAGCTCATTTGTGGACACAAACTCAGGCCACCTGAATCCACAGCCTTTGCTTGTTCTCCTCAATCACACTGTAGATCATCTCTTTCACTAAACTTTCATTTCACATCTCTTCCTTTCTCACATCCTTTCCCCAGAAATTTCTACAAATCTTCTTTGGTCAATATGCATATTGGGGTTCAGATGGGGGTGTCTTATATGTGTCCTCTACCTTTATTGCTGACCATGAATTTAACCCTGACCTTGGGCATCTCAGATCTGTCTACCACCTGGACCCTCCTTTATTCTCCAGGACAGGTTTTGCCTCCTTTTTTTTATTGTAAGTTATTTGACTTGGGATCCAAGTTGTAAGTTGAAAACTCTCACTGTGTCATCCAGAAAAATCACCAGATCCATTTGCAAAAGCAACAGTCCCAGTGGCTCACTCTACCATACCTGCTTTCTTCCCAATGAGTTGCTTGTGGACTGTCTCCCAAGACTCTCATCACAGATGCTATCACTGAAAGTAGCCAAGGGCACAGGTCCAGCTCAGACCCCACACTTCACCAATGCAGCCCACATAAGAATAGTTCCTGTTGTAGCACTAGCATTAGAGAAAACATTTATTCAACTTTCCTTCCATCCTCTGGCCATAGAGCATGAGACATTACGCTGTATTTTTAGGAAATGTTTTAAAAAAACATTTATCACACTCAGAAAGATCTTGAATAAAGCCACCACAACTTATTTTGAATGAAAAGATAAGGAAATATCATATCGAGTATGTCAAATGCCCCATATTTTTAGTTTGTTCATTTTCCAAAGGAATGGAAATGTAGAGATGTATAACATCAGGGCTAAAATTCAAAAGCCTCTGGAAGACACAAACCTTTGCCTCAATTGCTTATTTCAATCCAAATTACATGGAAATAACATTATACTTTAAAAGATTTTAAAAATAACTGACTAGGTAATACTCTGGTTAATTAAGTATTAATTAATTTATCAAGTATTTTTCAACATAGGGTCAGAGCATCAGAAATGCCTGGGTAGCTGGTTAAATGCTAATTACTTGCTTGATTCCAGGCTTACCACAACAGATTTATGGTATTGGGGCTTGGGAATTGCAGACTTAAAATTTCCCTTGGTTATGCTGATTTACTCTAAAGTTTGAAAACGGCTGCTCTAACACATCTACTCCATATTGCCAGGCTCAGATGAACCGGATGCTAGACGCAAGTTCTGGAAACGACCAAAATTGACCTGGCATAGATTCCCCTCCTAAACTCTAGATAGATTTCCTCCTATCTTCCACATTTTCTATAGAATTCACTTAAGTCAGGAGAGCAATTAGGTAAATTCACTATGACACAAAAGGCTTCAATTGTCTGAACCCATCGCTGAATAATGATTTTACAAAGACCTAGAAACATCCATGATGGTCTCCTTCATTCAGAAAGAAAATGAAGGGATGCTGCGAATTTAGGCACTGAAGTCCTGGGACACCCCAGCTGGGAGAGTGACACAAGGGCAGAGGAGAAGTTAGATAGAGTTTTAAAAGCCTGACTCTCTGGTAGGAGTGGCAAGTCTCTTCTAATCTCTGGAGTTATGTCTCCACATAGGGAAACAACATTAGACTTTAAATAAGATGTTTATGAGCCATCCTTGACCTAGAATATTCTATAATATGACCCTCTTCATAGTATTCAGGCCTATTAGGCCATAGGCACTGCTTGTTTATTTAGAAAATATCACCACAGTAACTAGAAGGGATCTCTGAGCTCCTTGATTTGTTTAGTTTTGTTTTAGAGGCATGCAAGGGAAGACAATTACTGTAATTGTGATTCCTTAACATCAATCCTGCCTACCTTGCAAGTGTCTAGTTTCCAATCCCATTGGAGGGATGTTAAATGAGCAAACTCAACAGCACCTGTAATTAATTATTCATTCATCCTCATATTCATTCATTTGGGATTTGACAAGTTTTTATTATTTATTACAAGGAGCATAGGTATTCTCCTAGTTGCTGGGGGAAAGAGTGCTAAAGTAATGAATATAGTCCCTGCTTACATAGAGAGAGCTGTGACCTAATAGGGGAGTTTATAAGTAAACAGATAATTTTGATAGGGAATAAGGGCTATGATAGGATAATACAGTCTCAGTGGTTGGGGGGGGGCAGTTATGAGAACAAAGAAGACAAGACCAGGTGACAGGGGACTGGTCAGGAGTCTCTGGCAACCATCTGGGTGAAAGAGTGGTACCAGTGAGCATGGAGAACCATGGCTCCCCTTTGAGGATTTTTGCTCATTTTTCTAAGTTTTGGAAGTTAGGGTGAGCATCTTCACTCATTTCTGTTAATGGAATCTAACCAATTAATCAATGGACATAAGGCCAGTGTGAACCAAAATATATTATGAGCTACTAAATCTGGGCATCCTTTCTCTCTCTCTCCAGTTTGAACCCAACTACTCAGTCCTAGGACAGTGTCTTAGCCCATTTGGGCTGCAGTAAGTAACTACTGCAGTAGACTGAGTGGTTCATTAACAACAGACGTTTACTTCTCACAGTTCTGGAGGCTAGAAATCTGAGATCAGGATGCCAATACAGTTGAGTTCTAGTGAACATATTTTTCTGGGTTTTACGCTGCCAACATCTTGTATCCTTACATGGTAGTGAGCAGAGAGGGGAAGCAACTCTTTTGTAACCCTTATAAGAACATTAATCCCATCCATGAGGGTTCTACCTTCATGACCCTGTCTAATTCTAATTACCTCCCAAAGGCCCCACCTCTTAATCCATCCTATTTGGGGGTAAGGTTTCTATATATAAATTTGAGAGAGATACAAATATTCAGTCTATGACAGGTGGACAGTGGGAAATAAAAGGATTCTTTTCAAGTAGAGTCACATCCAGCTTCACAAGGTCAGGCAGAATTGTGACCATGGTTTTTCATGGCCCCTATATCCATGCCCTTTAATGTGTTCTCTCACAAGACTCTGGGCTTGGTCTTGTGTTAATCTTTGAGCAACAGAATATGTTGGAAGTGACAGAATGCCAGATCTGAGCTTCAAGAAGCCTTTCACTCTTCTTCTACATGCTCTCAAAAGTGCTGCTACTTTGTGAAGAAGCCTGAGCTACATGGCTGGAGGATGATAAAGGTTAAGGAGAAGAGTCCAGTTGTCCCATCCAAAGTCCTTCTAGACCAACCTCAGCCAGCTGAATTCCCAAACAAGGATAACGGTCCAGCCAAGATGAGCAGAGATTTGCCTTCCTGACCCACAGTGGACCACTGATGTATTAGTGAGCGGAAATGAAATTGGAAGGACCACCTGGTTGACCAATAGACAGGTGAATGATAATTAATGCTATTGCTTTAAGCCACTGAGTTTCTGAGTGGTTTGTTACACTGCAATAGCTAACTGATACACTCCCAGAGATCTAAGATATCCAAGAGATATAGACCAAATAAAGAAAGACAAATATTGCCACTTTCATTGCTGTGACTTTGTAGCTTATTACTATGGCCCAATTCCCGCCAGTTTCTCTCTAGTTTAATCAACAATAAGAAGAAGGTGAAGACATTGGAGATTGGAATCAAACATTCCTTCTGACACTTCTTGAGTCTGGGTCTAAGGAAAAGCCTTACTTGGAGGAAGAGTTTCTTTTTTCTGGGTACCAAACTCTCTCACCATACCCACATTCTAACCCTCTCTATTGACCACTCCTCAAATAAGCCATTCTTTGGAATAAGGTTACCTGATGGTTGTGCCTTGGCTAGGACTGCAAAAATATTGTACAGAAATAATTACAAAGCAAAGCCAACAAATGGACTTTTCATCTTATTTCTTTATTTCTCCCCTAAAACAGTACCCATAGTTAAGTGTAACAAAATATATATAAAAACAAGCTGTCAGGCTTCTGACACAGTCAATGCCTGGAGGCAAATGTTTCTGCTAAACTTTTGATGGAGCCCTGGGGAGAGTAGGAAAGGGTCCCAAACCGGGAGGGATTGGCAGCTGGGCTGGGAGCGCAACTTGACTCTCCCTTCCTTTTTCACAAAGAGGGTTTTGTTTGGATTGTGCAGCATAGTGAGTGATTCCTCTAGAGCCAGGGGGATATGCCTTGTTCTGAGGGAACATCTGGACTGCCAGCTCAAGCCAAGCTGAAACCCTATCCTGGCCAGAGCTGCCTCGATGAATCAGGTGTAGGTGTATTTTTCCAGGATGTTCCAAAACCACATCTTACTCTGAGAAACAAGGTTTTGTCCATCGAAGCTTCATTCCAAGGGGCAAATGATCCTCCTAGGTTCCCATGAAGTGTGTGTTTACAAAGGCTTCCTGCCCAAAGAATCAAATCCAAAGACTGAAAGCATGGCCAACACACATCCTTCTTCAAAGTGTGTTAGGAATCCTCACCAACAAAATCTCTAGTCTCATCAGCAGTCTTGCCCCATACCATTCCCACTTTGTGTTTATAATGGAGTTTCAAAAAATTCATCCATCACCTTGAGTGGAAAGACTGCATTTTTAAATCTCCCCCCTTTTTTCTTCTTCTAGGAAATTTCCCTTCACATTGTCAGGTTCTTCACTTCTTTTACTGCTTTCCTATTGTGCTATTGCTAATAGTAACACTCCTATTTTCAATACTCTTTTATTATAATATCTACAACAGGCTCCAGGGATATAGTATATTATTATATTATAAACCTCAATATTTGCATTTAACTTATTTAACTTGATACTATTGACTAATTAGAAAGACTCTTAAATATCATTTCTGAATCTGATGGCATCCTAATGAGATTGGTAGAGAAAATGTTATTATTTCCCATTATAAATGAGGAAACAGAGTCACAGACAGAGATGGATTTGGGATGACATTCCAGGGCCTTGATGAATCCTTAACAGTGAGTCATTGCTGCTTAGGGGATGGTCAAGCAAGCAGGCAAGGACCAAGACTGATATGGTGGAAGAGAGCAATAAACAAGCCTACTATCATGAAGAACAGGGACGCACACTCACCAGCAAAGAGCTACAGTCAGATGTTGAAGCACCAGGCTAAATGCAGACCAGAGACAAGGTAGGTAATCAAGGCTTCTTGCAAATTATAATAACTGATGTAAAACTTGTTTAAGAAATATAATTTGTGGGGAATACTTACCTATATAAAACTAAGTTTTACAAAACATGAGAACTTGGACGTCATATTGTAGTAGTTTGGGGCATGCAGATTTCAAATGGTAACAAAATCAGATACTCTTAGGTATATGCGTATCTGAGTAGGTCTATTAGCATCATGCTTCTTTTGCAACCTATTCTATTAAATATCTGCTATTTGCCTCCACAGCATTACTTTTCAACTACTCATAGGGTCTTGAGGAAATTAACCTCTTTTCCATTCTCACCTTTATAATAAGATGAGAATGGACCCAATCCACAACTGTAGGTATGGGTCCAGACTGATTTAAATCAATCACATTACTTTTTTTTTCCCCGTTATCTCTGTAATTGGTTCAGAGATGAACATACAACCAAATCATGGCCAATGGAATCCAAGGGGATATTTTGTGTGACTTCTTTCTTTTTTTAACTTTTTAATTTCTTTATAAACTGGGTGGCTGGTTGTGTGCTAGGATTAAGAGATATTTATGGAGAGAAAACATGCTCTCTGCTCTCAACATGCGAATACATAATTAGAATAAATAGCACTGCATCAGAGATATTGATGAATTTTATTGAAAGGAGACACAGGAGACCTATCCTTAGTGTCTGTGTTTGAACAAAAAAATAAGAGAAGCATCAAAATTATCTCCAAAATGATGGCATGAACCTCAGGGTTTTCTGGCTCCCCCTTGGCTTCAGCCACTTCTTTCCTGGATTTTCTGATGTACCAGGGAGTTTGGGTCTCTCCTTAGGTCTATGCCTCCAGAAATATCAATTTCTGATTAGGCCATATAATTTATGACCCAGACCTTGTTTTACTAATATGCAGGTATTTGGGAGCCTAAGTGCAAAATCTTCTCATGAACTGACCAAATAATGTCTGTCCAAGTGATGAATACCAGGCAGTTTATTTTAACAACAAATGCAGGATTATTAAACAGAGAGAACTAAAAGGAATAAAAATGGAAATTGAGTTAGAAAGAGTAATCAAATAATAAATTACTATGGAAATATGTGAAATCTTCTGGGAAATTTACTGAACTGACTTTAAACTTCAAGGACAGCAAATATGTACTGAATATCTACTAAGGGTCATGAACTGGTCAGTGATTCTTAAACTGGTATATAAACTGAGCTGGAAAGTAGACCCCTGAAGGTTATTTTTTAATGGAAATTGAAAACACAGACCAAGATATTTACACTGAACCATACATTTACAAAGAACCTTTGCTACACATTTGACACAGTCACCGATTCTGCATTTTCATCCATACTATATGATCACACCTGAAGTACAAGAAAAAGTTCATGGCTATTGAGGCATTCTTTTAATTTTACATATAATGTATTTCATGTGACATATTACATAGGAACATAATGTAAACTCGAGCTCATTTTCTATGAGCTTATTGTTAAAACTCAGGTTGTGAAGTCAGTAATATCTAAATTAGCATCCTGGATATGTTAGTTACTAGGTAAGGAAAGTATTTTTAAACTTTCTACGCCTCTAAAATGGACAAATAATACCTAAATTTCAGTTATTAAAATAATTAAAACAGTTTCATATATATATACACATTATATATATGAAATATATATACACATTATATATATAAAATACAATGCTTGGCACATAGTAGGAGCTCGATGAGAATTGAATGAGTAAGTGGACAGATGAATAAATGAATGATGAAAATAAATAAGACAGAGAAATGATGTATGATGAGTTTCTTTCTTTCTTTATTTTGGGAAACCATTTTTCACCATGGAAAAATGTTAGGTACATTGCAGGCATGAATAGATGTCTCAAAATTCATGGTATATCCTTAATTCTGGGTAATTTATTCTGTCTAATAAAAGTTATACATTACAATTATCACAAAATATGATTTAAGCTGTGTGTCATGCTATACTTTTTCATACTAAAGAATTTATTTTTCAGGGTATAGTATCTGCGTGCATATAGCTTATTTACATATTTAAATATATTTTCTATATATAATCAGACCTTGAATTACAGTACCAGTTTTTAGCTGAATAGTTTATAGCCAAATTGTTTCTCCATACGTTTGCTATTTTTTATCTATGGGAGGGCCAATTTGCTTACACCCACTTTAAATTATTTCTTAGGCCAAAAGGTGTATCTTTGTCTTAACAGAAGTCTTTTAATAATTTACATAAAATTCATTGAGACTATTTAGTATGGCTTATGAAACTGGTGTTACTAATTTATAACAGTATGTCAAATACCTTTCTTTTATAAAATACTTGAATTCAATTATTAAACAGGTACTATGTAACATTAGCAGCAAAAATTTAAAGCAATAGGCCCTGATGTCCCAACTGGTACCTTATTGGCTATGAGTCTCTAATATCTACTTTTATGTTAAACTTTAAGCAAGAAGAAGAAGAGGAGGAAGAAGACAGAATATTTCAGTGGTTCTTTACAATTTTATAAAGTGCTATTATGTCATCCTTCAAACCCATGGACCATTGTCTTGTGCCTCATAGATCATCCTTAGGGGCTGTATGTAGTGTTCCCAGTTCCACAGAATCACTTTTTCTTAAGGTCTTGATGTACTTTTCTCAGTCCATCCCCACTTCAGGGGAAGACAACTTCTCAAGGTTTGGCAACAAGGAGGTCTTAAATCTCAACTTTCTCTTGTCTGAAAACAGGACTCAAGATAAGAAGCAAAGTGACCAGTGTGATTGTTTTTCTCTAAGGAAGTTGAGTCATTTTTTCTCATATATGGTGAAAAAAGTTTTTATTATATTAACAGATATCACCATAACTTCTCTCAGGGGGGTAGTTATCCTTGTGAAAATATCTTCAAGAGCCAGCTTGGAGTGGATGAGACAGAGTGTGGTAGATAGATTGCAAATATAGTAGAAATGATTCCCCTCCCTGCATCCACTCCCCTTGTAATCTGACTTTGCAGCTCCTCCCATTAAGAGGTGGGGCCTAGTGTCTACCATTAAATCTGAATTGATCTTGTGCTTTGCTTTGGCCAATAGGATATGGTGGAAGTGATACTCTAGCAGTCCTGAGGCTAGGCCTCAAGAAGCTTGGCTAATTTGTTCTCACTCTTGAAAATCTGCTCTGAATCAACCCAGGCTAGCATTCTGGGTGATGTCAGACATATGGCCCAAGCACCTTCATTTCCATAGTCACCAGTAATCCATGCAACTGAGACCATTCTAGATTAAGCAACCCCTAGTTGACCAACCAGCTGACTGAAAATGCATGAGCAAAGCCAGGGACTTTGGAGCATAGGGACTTCCCTGGTGCAGTGGTTAGGAATCTGCCTGCCAGTGCAGGGGACACGGGTTCGATCTCTGGTCAAGGAAGATCCTACATGCCGCGGAGCAACTAAGCCCATGTGCCACAACTACTGAGCCCGTGAGCCACAACTACTGAGGCCCGCGTACCTAGAGCCCATGCTCTGCAACAAGAGAAGCCACTGCATTGAGAAGTCCGTGCACCACAACAAAGAGTAGCTCCCGCTCACCGCAACTAGAGAAAGCCCACGCACAGGAATGAAGACCCAATGTAGCCAAAAATAAATACATAAATTAATTAATTAAAAAAAAAAAAGCTCAGTGGAGCATTGCCCAGGTCAGTAGGATGACCCTGCTGATAAATAGATGAGTGAGCAACAATGTTTATTTTTAATTCACTGAATTGAGATGTGGTTTATTACTTGGCCATAGCTAACACATACACCCACAAGCAAGAATATCAGCCAAGAATCAGGGCATAAAAGGCTGTGGGAAGCTGCTCTGCAAGAGCAAGAGGAACATACTCATGACCCTCCATTCTTACAGGTTCCGCATCTGCGGATTCAACTAACCACTGATTTTGTACTGTTTACCATCCATCAACCAACCACTGATTGTGTAGTGTTAACCCCCCGGCGGGAGGCTTAACCCGCGACTTGAGTGTCCGTGAATTTTGTTATCCAAGGGGCTTCTGACCCCAACCCCCTATGGATACCGAGGAGTGACTGTAGTGTTATTTTTAGTGCTGAGAGTGAGCTTCCAGGACAAATGGTGTGAAGGAAGTAGAGAAGGGATGAGAAGGGAGGAGGAGCAACAAGATGGAGTGCTATGTGGGACGGCCGGACGTTCCATGGTGACAAGATAGCTAAAGGTAGTTAAGAATGGTGAGTTAGTGTGCTGCCAGGAAGTGAACTTCTAATTCATCTTGCCTTGGACATCTAAGAAGCGATTTATGTAACACAGAGCAGCACATGAGTAGATAGAGATTCTGTTGTGGTTGTTTGTGAAAATTAGAGTGCGGGTTGGGCATTTTTATTGGGTAAAGTGATATAAAGACAGAGTGCTTGGAGGTCAGAGGCTAGGATGCTGAGTCAGCCATGGGAATGTAATGCTCCATTTCTGTCCCCTCAGGTGGAATTCACAAAAAACACTAAAGAATGTTGGGACTTCCAGGGACTATTGAATCTGTAAGGTCGGAAGGAAGGAGGTTGAGACATGTTTAACTTCATCTCCAGTGGAACAGAGATCTGCAGCTGACGTCTGAATAGCATTTCTCTCCTGTGAAGAGAATGTATCCAGACGAATTGAACATCTAAGCCTGTCTCATGTGATTCTCCGAGCAACGGTACCAAGACACTATCAGTTATCCTCGCTGTATTTAAAAACAATCTGACTTTCAGAGACGGTTAAGAAATATGTTGAATCTCAGGCAGCTGGTGAGTGATGTCATATTTTAAGTCCAGGATTGCTTGACTTCAGCCCAATAATCTTTCAATTCTACCCCAACTGCCAGAAACATTTACATAAATCAGGAGTGGTATATCCACCAGCTGTTTTGTTTGTTGTTGCTGAAATTTAAATATAACACCTCCCTTAGCAACTGAAAAGACCCTTAGCTACCTGTGATATTTAACAAGTACCTTCCACAGAAACAGCTTTCAGCTTACACCATAGTGGGTTCATGAAAGCTTTTATCTGAGATGACGCAATAGGAGGATTGCCCAGGCTGTGATCCTGGGTGGCTGCCTGGGAGACGTTGGTCAAGTATTGACCCTTGGGAAGTACTAAGGACACTAATTACCCAGATGGTTGAGCCATATCTTTTACTGGAGCATGAAGTGTGGAATTAGCCCTAATACCCGATCTAGGAGACAGATACAAATATTCTGAAACTATGGTTTCCAACTTTTATTCGTTAGGGTTCATTGGAGGTTCCTTAGAGGCAACTGAGAATGGCAAGGGGATGAGTAAGTCATTTAATAATAAAAACATCAACAACTAATATATGTGTAGCACCATGCCCGATTCTAAACATTTTGTGTATATTAACACATTTAATCCTTTTTTCATCTTTATATACTACAGGTGACATACACATATAACATTAGCCCCATTCTACAGATGAGGAAACTGGGTCACAGATTGGTAAGGAACTTATTCAAGTTTCTTGAATATAGTAAGTGGTCTGCCAGAATTCTTACACAGGCAACTTAGTTCTGTAGACCATAGCATATTTGTTTTTTTCAGGCAGAGAAACATTTAACAAACACCTTCTAAGGTGCGTGCATGTGTATGTATGTGTGTGTGCATGCGTGTGTGCGTGTATTGAACTATCGAGTCTCAAAGGGTGTATTCACAAAGCAACTTCATTTCCCCCACACCTGCCCTTTCCAACCCATCCTCTGGGGCCAGGCTATTCCTCAACACTATATGAAGTCCAGGCAGACCACACAGCTTCTCTATTCCCTCTGAGATAAGAAGAGGAGCTCCAGACACTTGAGCCACATGAAACAGCCTCTGTTGAGAGACGAATAAGCCCAGTTCGGTGTAATCGTTGAATCTCTGAAGTTCACTCAAAGTTAAGCCTCTCACATTGATCCTACAGCAGTTTTGGAAATCCACTGCAGGGGGAGAGAGACCTCTTATTTCTTTGCTCTCCCAGCTCCCTCCATCCACTCTCATGCCCTAGTGTTGACTTCTGAACCTCCTGGTTGAGGCAGAAGTTGGAAGAGAGATGAAAGGCTCAAAAGAGACTGACTTGAAGAGCACTCTTATATATTTGGTTTCCTCTGGCCATGGTAGTTGTTTAAAATTAACTCTATCTATTGGGGGGGGGGGGTTGTGAGGTTTTCACCTACAGGTCCTTGATACAGCTTATATATTCCAGCTGGTCCTGTAAGGGGGCCTTTTAGCCTAGGGTTACTTCCACAGGGGTCCCTCAACTTGGATGGAATAAAAAGTATATATGTATTTATGTACGTATGTATGTATTTTCACTGATCTCTAACTGAAATTTGTCATGTCCATCAATTATAAATGTGCAAATTCTAATAGAAATTTAGCATTTCCTTCTATTTAGAATGTGGTTTTATTAGCAGTACTTGTGACTTTGTCACCAGTGAAGTCATAGAGAGCTTCATATTACACTGCAATTATGAAGATGTTTCAAAATGTTGTTTACACTTATCACTGCTTCAAAATTACAAAAATTATGGTAGTTGTTAGAACTTATACTAGATCCAGTTATTTAATGCGTTAAGAATTTTTGAATATTTTGATAACTCTGCTTAGATATCATTGGTTTCCTTTGCAATTCTATGAATTTAATTTATGCACTTGAAAACAGTAATCAAAGAAGAGGTCATCCATAGGCATAGACTGCTGAAAGGGTCTATAGCACAAAAGTATACCGCTGTTTTTTCAGTTCCCCCTCCATCATATATTCTCTCTGCTGTTGTCCTATCTCCCTTTCAAGCAGCCTTCTTCGATAAAGTCCCTTTATGGTGATAAAGGCCAGTTCTCTTTCTCCTGCACACATGGCTGACATCATCTCCAGGGGAAACATTTACCAATGCTCCACAGTGCTGTAGGTGCTCCCTAACCACACCCTGTTCGTCTACCATTCAGGGTCTGCTAGTCAGCTGGTACGCACTAGGACAGCATACTGGCTGTGCATGTGTTGAAGTGCTCCGGTAACAGCACGTAAATAACTTTTGTGCTGAGCACCTCCAAAACCCTCTACCAATGCCTTCGCCTTCCCAGAACCCACTCAGGAATCTAAGAGTCAATACTTGGCAAAACAGGATCCTGCAGGAACACACCCCAATTGCACACCTGATGTCAGTTCTCATTGGTCAGTGTGCATGCCTCACTGGTTGTTGAAACCCTTTGGAATATCAAACCTGTTCACTGTATCCTGGGAAAACAATCTAGTTCCCTAGTTGGGACTTTCAAACCTCTCACTAGACTTGAGGCAAGAAGGCCACGTCCCCTCCCCATTCGTGGAATAGCAGGAGGGAAAATACTGCTATACATTTTCCCAAAGACATTCTCTCTTTAATCTACCACGTCAACCTACTTTTACCTTTCAGTCGACTTTTGAACCATATATATTGAGAGTCCATATTAAATTTTCATTCATTGAAATTACTGCTGACAACCAATCTCCCTCCACCCTCTCCACCCACCTTCCCCCCTTACACACACACACACACACACACACACACACACACACACACACACCTCTACTTCTGCCTACTTAGGACTTTCCATAGGATTAGGCTCTCGAACTACAAAGTTGTCACCATTGACATTTAGAAAAGCCTCAAACCTGAAAGCCGAGAAAACTAATTGCCCAAGGCCTCCAATCTAAAAATAGAGTCTACTAATCCTGGACTGGCCAGCTTGTGTAGCCTGCAGTGTTTCCTCCACATATGAGTCTACCCTCATGCCTCTCCTGTGTCCACTTTCCCTGCGACCTGGCTGGCTTCCCACTGGTGTAACTCGCAGTCCTTGCCTGATCCCTGTAACAAACTAGACGCAAATAACAAGGCCAGAGCACCATGTGCTAATTTCCTGGGTGACCAGTCTTTCTCTCCTGTCCAAAAGAAGTCTACAGCTGGGAATAAAGAGAGGGAAGGCCCCTGCTTTATTTGTTTTTAATGTGTCCGCGTTTTGTTTTGTGGGTTTGACTCTGAGGCCACTGTCTCCTAGCCATGATCCTCATAACTCTATGGAATTTAACAGGATCTGCTTTCAGTGACTTCAACCAGGGTTTCCTTAGACAGTAAACAGTCACTTCTTACCTTTTACACCACCACGGAAAATGAGATTACTCCTTGAGGAGACCAACAGCTCTCGGCGTCTGTTGAAAGGGCGTTTTGTTTGTTTGGCTGCAAGGCACCACAGCCCGCAGCCCAAGCTTGTTTAAAGTTAGCTTCACCCATAAATCACTTGCACAATGAAATGCCTGCCTCTGCCCTCTGACATATTTGTGTCTCTGTTTATTTTTAATGATGACATGGCTTTTTCTGTCTCCATCTGGCTCTCTACCCTCCATGCTCCTGAATACTAACTTCTGTGCCAAAAGTGCAAAACCTAAGTAATTGCAGGGGAGAAAGACTCCCCTTTCTACCCGCACACAAAGGTAGTGGGGAAACTGAGTTAGCCCTAGGGTCTTTCTGATACAAGTTTCCCCTGCTCCACTTTGATCTGATGATTCTATCCTAAAAGTGTTCCATTATAAAGGGGCAAGAGTGTACTTCTTTGTAGGCATTTGCACAACTCAGCGAATGTACATTTAATTAAGATTTCTGTGTTCCATTACATGTAAATTTTACATAAAAAGGAAAAGAATTATAAACAAATAATAAACTCTTTCCAATAATATGCATGCAGAAGTATTTAGGAGGAAGTATACTAGTGTTCACAATTTACTTTGAAATGCTTCTACTTAAACTGTGATGAATTAATTTATGGATACAGGGATAGATATATGATAAAGGAAATACAGTAGTCCTCCCTTGTCTCAATTACCTGTGGTCATCTGTGGTCTGGAAATATTAAATGGAAAATTCCAGAAATAAAAAGTTCATAAGTTTTAAATTGCACATTTTTCTGAGTAAGATGATGAAATCTCACGCTGTCCTGCTCATCCTGCCCAGGACATGAATCTTCCCTTTGTCCAGCATATTCTGCCCATTAGTCACTTAGTAGTCTTCTTGGTTATCATGCATGATGCTTGGCTATCATCCGTGTGTTCAAGTAACCCTTATTTTACTTCATAATGATTGCAAAGTGCAAAAGTCGTGATGCTGGCAATTTGGATATGCCAAAGAGAAGCCGTAAAGTGCTTTCTTTACATGAAAAGGTGAACGTTCTCAACTTAATAAGGAAAGAAAAAAATAGGATACTGAGGTTGCTAAGATGTATAGTAAGAATGAATCTTATATCCGTGAAATTGTGAAGAAAAAGAAATTTGTGCTAGTTTTGCTGTTACACCTCAAACTGCAAAAGTTACAGCCACAGTGCGTTATAAGTGTTTAGTTAAGATAGAAAAGGCATTAAATTTGTACAATTAGATATTTTGAGAGAGAGTGTCATACCACATTCACATAACTTTTATTACACTATATTTTTAAATTTGTACTATTTTATTGATAGTTGTTAATCTCTTACTGTGTCTAAATTATAAATTAAAGTTTATCATACATATATATGTATAGGAAAAACATAGTGTATATAGGTTTCAGGACTAGCCACGGTTTTAGGCATCTACTGGGGGTCTTGGAACACATGCCCCATGGATAAAGGGGGGACTACTGCATAATAAAATGTTAATAATAAAATACAGGTGATAGACATAAGTCTGTTCATTGTGAAATTCTTTCAACTTTACTACATGCTTGAAATTTTTCATAATAAAATGTTAAACAAACAAAAAGTTCCCTTGGGGATCTAGGCTGAATCCTTGGGGGCACAAGAGAACTGCAACTTCCAAAATCCTGTCTTTAATCCAAATTTCATTTTTAAAAATCCATATTACTTTTATAAATAGAGTTAGACTTCAATAGTTTACAATAGCAAGGAAAAAAGGATCATTGACCCAGTGAAAAGTCTAAAATACAGAATATTCTAAGAAGCACATTTACCAGTTAGACATGTAGGCATCTTTTTCAATTTAAAATGACATCTGAGTGGGAGAAGTTCTTAACTAACTCTTCAATCCATCATGTAAAACACAAATGAAGAATAGCAAAGATCACACTAAGACCAAAATGTATATAAGAGAAATTCAAAGACATAATTCAAGCGGGCCTGCAGTGAGAAACTCCAAAAGTGGTGGACCTTTAGTTACCTATATGAAACAGAAAACTTACTCAGAAAAAAACTGAATAAAGAGAAAATTTGGGAATTCCTCTCTACTCTTTGAATGTTACCTTTTTGAGGCCAACAGAGTATTTCTATTTCCTTATCACAATTTTTGGAGACTTCAGCTTCCAGAAACCAATTGGAGAGTTAGGAAAGGAGAGCTTATTACTGTGGCACCCTGAATAAGTGCACTGCTTTGGCAGGAAAGTAGATAGGAAAATTCATGGTACCAGTACATATTAGGAATAGTACAGACCATTTACAGACCAATATCACTGATAAATATAGATGCAAAAATCTTCAACAAAATACAAGCAAACAGAATCCAACAACACATTAAAAGGATCATACCCCATGATCAAGTGGGATTTATCACAGGGATGCAAGGATTCTTCAATATATGCAAATCAATCAATGTGATACACCATATTAACAAATTGAAGAATAAAAACCATATAATCATCTCAATAGATGCAGAAAAAGCCTTTGACAAAATTCAACACCAATTTATGATAAAAACTCTTCAGAAAGTGGACATAGAGGGAACCTACCTCAACATAATAAAGGCCATATATGACAAACCCACAGCAAATATCATTCTCAATGGTGAAAAACTGAAAGCATTTCCTCTAAGATCAGGAACAAGACAAGGATGTCCACTCTCGCCAGTATTATTCAACATAGTTTTGGATGTCCTGGCCATGGCAATCAGAGAAGAAAAAGAAATAAAAGGAATCCAAATAGGAAAAGAAGAAATAAAACTGTCACTGTTTGCAGATGACATGATACTATATAGAGAGAATCCTAAAGATGCCAGCAGAATGCTACTAGAGCTAATCAATGAATTTGGTAAAATTGCAGGGTACAAAATTAATGCACAGAAATCTCTTGCATTTATATACACTGACAACAAAAGATCAGAAATAGAAATTAAGGAAACCATCCCATTCACCATTGCAACAGAAAGAATAAAATACCTAGGGATAAACCTACCTAAGGAGGTCAAAGACTTGTACTCAGAACACTATAAGACACTGATGAAAGAAATCAAAGATAACACAAACAGATGGAGAGATATACCATGTTTTTGGATGGGAAGAATCAATATTGTGAAAATGACTATACTACCCAAAGCAATCTACAGATTCAAAGCAATCCCTATCAAATTACCAATGGCATTTTTATAGAACTAGAACAAAAAATCTAAAAATTTGCATGGAGACACAAAAGACCCCAAATGGCCAAAGCAATCTTGAGGCAAAAAAATGGAACTGGAAGAATCAGACTCCCTGACCTCAGAGTATACTACAAAGGTACAGTAATCAAGACAATATAGTACTGGCACAAAAACAGAAATATCGATCAATGGAACAGGACACAAAGCCCAGAGATAAACCCATGCACCTATGGTCAACTAATCTATGACAAAGGAGGCAAGGATATACAATGGAGAAAAGACAGCCTCTTCTATAAGTGGTGCTGGGAAAACTGGACAGCTACATGTGAAAGAATGAAATTAGAACACTTCCTAACACCATACAAAATAAAAACCTCAAAATGGGTTAAAGACCTATATGTAAGACCAGACACTATAAAACCTTAGAGGAAAACATAGGAAGAACACTCTTTGACATAAATCACAGCAAGATTTTTTTTGATCCACCTCCTAGAGTAATGCAAATAAAAACAAAAATAAACAAATGGGACCTAATGAAACTTAAAAGCTTTTGCACAACAAAGGAAACCATAAACAAGACGAAAAGACAACCCCCTCAGAGTGGGAGAAAATATTTGCAAATTAATCAACGAACAAAGGATTAATCTCCAAAATATATAAACAGCTCATACAGCTCAATGTTAAAAAAAAACACATAACCCAATCCAAAAATGGGTGGAAGATCTAAATAAACATTTCTCCAAAGAAGACCTACAGATGACCAAGAAGCACATGAAAAGCTGCTCAGCATCAGTAATTATTAGAAAAATGCAAATCAAAACTACAATTAGGTATCACCTCACACTGGTTAGAATGGGCATCATCAGAAAATCTACAAACAAAAAATGCTGGAGAGGGAGAAAAGGGAACCCTCTTGCACTGTTGGTGGGAATGTAATTTTATATAGCCACCATGGAGAACAGTATGGAGGTTCCTTAAAAAAACTAAAAATAGAATTACCATACGACCCAGCAATCCCACTACTGGGCGTATACCCAGAGAAAACCATAATTCAAAAAGACACATGCACCCCAATGTTCATTGTAGCACTATTTACAATAGCCAGGTCATGGAAGCAACCTAAATGCCCATCGACAGAATAATGGATAAAGAAAATGTGGTACATATATACAGTGGAATATCACTCAGCCATAAAAAGGAACAAAATTGGGTCATTTTTAGAGATGTGGATGGACCTAAAGACTGTCATACAGAGTGAAGTAAGTCAGAAAGAGAAAAACAAATATCGTATATTAACGCATATATGTGGAATCTAGAAAAATGATACAGTTGAACCGGTTTGCAGAGCAGAAATAAAGACACAGATGTAGAGAACAAATGTATGCACACCAAGGGGGGAAGGTGGGGGGTGGGCTGAATTAGGAGATTGGGATTGACATATATACACAAATATGTATAAAATAGATAACTAATAAGAACCTGCTGTGTAATAAGATAAGTAAAATTCAAAAAAATTTTAAAAGAGGGAAACAAAAAAATCAAGGAACAAAAATTCTTATTTTCTAAAATTATTTCAGAGAATAAAAAGTAATGTTCTTTAACTATATATATATATATATATATATATATATATATATATATATACACATATATATATATATATCCATCAGTCAATATCCTAAATTAATGATATTTTTCACATCCATCAAACTCACACAAATTAAATTTCTAACACCAGCAAGTGCCACTGAAGTTACAGAGAGGACCTATATATTTTTGTGTTGTCAGTAGGAGTGTAATTGGTACAACACTTTTGGGGAGCTATTTGGTAATATCTAGTAAAGTTGAAGATGCACCTATCCTATGAATCAGCAAGTTTACTTGTAGGTATGTATCATAGAAAATCCACAGAACGATGTATTCATTGAAGCGTTAATGTAATAAAGAATAATGAAAACAATGTAAATGCCCAGTAATAATGGAATGGATTGATAAGTTGTGTATATTCATACAACAAAATACTACATAACTGTTACAAGTAATGTGCTTTTCCTGTATGACTCAACATTCATGAATTCCAAAAACACATCAAATGAATAAACCAAGGTGCAAGAGAAGTATACCATTAGAACAAATTTTTAAAACATACAAAATAATACAGTATACTGTTAATATATATACGTAGAAGATATACACAGCATATTTATTTTTAAAATATATAGGAAAGATACACATCACCTGTAGAAGAGCAATTGCCTTCTGGGAGGGAGAGTAGAAAATGAGATCAAGAAAGTGTACAATGGGGGCCTGCAGTCTGTCTGAAAAATATTTATATCTTTAAAATTTATTTGAAGCGACTAAGGCTCAATAAAATCATTTTCACATCTGGGTGGAGGGTGTCTATTAAATGTAATATTAGACCCTATTTAATAGAGTAACTGTGAAGACTGAGTGAGTTAATGCACCTAAAGGGCTTATAGAACAAGGTATGTTTTCTACATCATCACTATGTGTCAAGTGTTCATAATTATTCACTAGAGACTGTGAATTTCTAGACAGCAGAGCTCACTTAACTTTATCGCCATGTCCTTGATGCACAGCACAGAATCTAGCACGGAGGAGAGGTTCAGTAAGTTGGTTGAATATACACATCTTAGATTCCTCTCTTCATCCCAGCTCCCCAGTGGTCCTCACCTACCTGTGAGCACCTATGATAACAAGTTGTCATAAACTACTGGTAAAAATTTTAAGTCTTAGTATTTAACTCTTACAACCAGTTCCATATGTGACCTGATTAATGGTTTCAAGGCAAACGATTACTTTTAAGTAACCAACCAGCAGAGTTTATATATGTTTTGAGATTCTTGGAAGAAGGTTGATTATATAAATGCCAACTACATTAGTATTGATTTCTCAAGGAATAAAAAAAACAGCAGCTGAATTGACTATTTATTATTCCTTCTACTCTTTATCATTGCAAGAACTTTGTAGGGATCAGGATTTCAAAGCTATTTTAAAAAATCATCATATATAAAGCATTCCTTAGTATATAAGGCCTTAAAGAGGAGAAATGGGCCTTGGCTGACTTCACCCACGTGCTGAACTCCATAAATATTATATAGTTAACACGCGGTCCAGATACTTTCACAGAGTTCAGGAAAGAACAACTTTTGTTTATGGTGAGTTTTCTTATGTGTTGAATATAAAGTACCAATTAAAGTGTAATCGGAATAGCTGTTTGAGTTTTTGGCAGCATATCAGAAGGAGTTACGGAAAGCATGGCCTTTTCAATGATAGATATGAATTTGCAGAGGTCATGCTATGGCCTGGACAGGGCACATCTGGCATGATTTCAAACCATAAACACACTTGAATCTAGTGTAATGAATTATATCCCAGGGCCCAGATCCTGATTGCCTTAGGAATGATTTCTTCATTCCCAAGGCAGTTCTGATTTTTAGAATACTTTGCCTGGAACCCAATCTCTGCATGCTCAGGAGATCCCCCTCAGGTCTAGAATGGCTAAGATGTTGGGGCATTTTATTTTACCATTGCTACTGTCCACTTCTTTGTAGATTTTGATTTGGAGAACTGCTCAACCCATTGGAACCTGAAGCCTATCTCCCTCCATCCCTAGATTAACTTATCTTGTCATAAGTTTCCACAGAATTGAGTTCCTCATCTTCTGAGCTTTTATCAATTTGTGATTATGCTTCAAGGGAATGCCTGAAAACTTAAGAAATGATGGTAGGGAGGAACTGAAGGGCATTATGCACATGTAAAGATAAGAAATGGTAAATAAGTAGAAGAAGAAAAAGCAACAAGGCAAGTGAGCTTTGGTAACATAAACATGAGGTAGGAACGGCATCAATAGGCTCTTGGAGAGAAAAACTGAATGGGACTAGCAGTCACTTTAGAGTCTCAGTTCAAATCTAAAGAGAGAAACCTGACCCAGCCTAAAGGTATAGTCAGTGACTAGCTCAAATTGTAACAGCTTCCAAAAACCAAAAACATGCACTTGACCTTGCAACTAGGATTGCATATGGCACCCAGCCAAAACTCGCCAGCCTCTCCAGGGCAAAGAGTGACAGCTTTGCTGCCCTGCAGCTGAAACAGGTTGGAGCCCATATTAAACTGTGCCAAGTAGGGTCTGCCACTAAGCTGAACACCTGTAATTTACCCATCTGTGTCCCTCAAGTCCTCACCCCAAAGTAAATTGATTCTGAGCTCTAACAGCTGTCTGGGGGACTCTGATGTGCTGTTCACAGAAGGAAAGGCTTTGGGAGATGACAAAAACTGTGGGTTGTGTTTTCAAGGTCAGAACCCAAAGAGAGGAATTTCTTTGATTCTTTCATGTGTGGAGATGACAAAAGTGGTGCTGGGTGGGATCTGTAATTTTCAGATCATTTGAGTAACTACTAGACGTTAGTGATGAAAAAGGAGAAAGTCTGGGCAATGATAGTCCCTTTCACCTAGGAGTATAAAGGAGCAGAGAGAAATGGGGTACAAACTTGAGAAATGAATGTCATATGCAGTGTCTCTGTGAAGGTAAGGGAGTGTCAGGAATGTTGTAAATGTGTATTCACTAAAGGTCTACCATGTACATAGCAATGATAGAAAACTAGATGTGTACTTCCTGGTAGCAATAAATTCGAGATTATTTGGAAGGGAGGAAAGGAAAATACATGTACTTATCACCTATTATAATCTTAGATGCAAAGTACATATAACAGAAGACTCTTGCCAACATCTGCAAGCACAGATATTTTCAATTACAAATAAGTGAAACAATTGTATTCTGTATAGGTTATATTTTAAAGTAAACAGAATCTCAAAGGCTGAATAGCTGAGACTCCTTGTGATTTCAGCCATAATCACATTTTTTTTCTTTTCAAGCTTATATACTTTTTCATTTGATTTTTAAGTACTTTGAGTACAAGTCCTCTTTTTATTGATTTATTGATTCTTATTTACTTTTCAGATAACATTTTATTTGCTGTTACTAAAGTAAGAAATCTTTATTCATTTATTCTTTCATTGACCAGTCATACATTTACTAATTTAGTTAACAAATGTTTATTGTTCAAGTAATGAAAACGGAGTGATAATTAAGACAAACAGTCTCGGCTTACAGGATAGCCTTCAACAAGTAGAGCCTCCTCATGTACCATTTTGTTTTGCATACATGAGACTATTAGAAGCAATAGACATGCTTTTTTAATAAAAATTTAAAAGTTTATTTTAAAATTTGTATACAAATTCAAAGAGTAGCCAAAGCAATTTTGTAAAAGAACAAAAAAGTTAGAGGGCTACTTCCTACACTACTTGATTTCAAGATTTACTATAAAGTTACAGTATAGTGTGGTTATTGGTGTAAGTATAGATGCATAGATCAATAGAACAATAGAGAGCCCAGAAACATACCCACCCATATGCGGTCAATTGATTTTTGGCAAAGATACCAAGGTGATTCAATGGGAAAATGATAGTCATTCAAGCAATAGCACTGAAATAAAATCCATATGGAAAAAATTCAAATCTTACTTCACTGTCTACATAGAAATTCATTTAAAATGGATTGTAGATATATGTAAAACCTAAAACAACAAAAGATCTAGAAGAAAATATAAAGAAAATCTTTAAGCATTTAAATTTGACAAAAATTTCTTAGGAAATGATATACACTAACCGTAAGAGACAATAAAATGGGAAACTGTACTTCATCAAAGTAAAAGACTTCTTTTCAAAAAGTACCATTAAATGACAGTGAAAATATAAAGCTGCAGACTGAAAGGAAATGTCTGGGATACATATATCTGACAAAGGCAGAGTTAGAAATGCAAAAGGTTTCCATATTTGTATTTCAAGTCTGAGATGTGACTCCATAATAAAGGGATTCCAGTCTCATCCTTATTCTTGCTACTCGAAGTGTGATCCAAGGATCAGCAGCATCAACATCACCCCGTAGCTGTTAAAAATGAAGACTCTCAGGACCCATTCTAGACCTACTGCTTTGAAATCTTCATTTTAATCAGGTCTCAGGTTATTCACATGCATATTGAAATTTGGAAACCCTGATGATTTTGACCACATAGGAAACCAGCTTCCTGTTTCTGGTACCTATGAAGGTGTGCAAGTGTGTCCTGGGATTTCTGGACTGTGCCAGGAAGACTGTGCCACGGGCTATACATGGATTTGGATCCAGACTCTACCACTTGCTAAACATGTGGAAAATGATAGGTCATAGCATCTCCCAGCCTCAGTTTCCCATCTATAAACAGAGGATGACTACATCCTCTCATAGAATTGTCATGAGGATTGAATGAGATAACATTCATAAAATACCCAGAACAGTACCTGACATGGTATCAGTTCTCAATAAACGCATATCTTTCAAGTGGTCAGGAAAGAATGACTTTATTTTGCATTAAATAAATCACAAAAGTCAGTGCCTCAAAGCCAGTCCAAACCTCTGACATTTTCCCACATCAAAGAGCAGGATCATTTGCGTCTTTTTCTACACGTGCTTTTTTTTCTTGTTCCAGCGGTCTCAGTCGGTAAGGGAGGGCAGACAGCTTTAGCAGAACCCTTACCTTTGGATTGTGGCCTCCCTCCCATCTGTCCACAGCCTCAACAGCCTACTTAATAGCAAGAACAATAACGGGGTTCATTATGCATGCAGCTCTGCCATCATTGCTGAGGAGAAAATTAGTTTGACGCCCTGAGCGACGGTTGAACTCTAGAAAGCGCCTACATAAAATAAAAGACAAGGAAAATATATGCATATACATACATATAATAAAGAGCGCAATGAGAAAAGTTATAAAGAAACAGCTCACAAAACTTACTCTTTTCCTGGTCCTTCCTGACACTCCAGGAAGGGTGCTTTGGTTATTAAGAAGGCTGTTTATTCAAAGTTGGCCTTCTCCCTGGCTTTGGGTGGGATGGTAGGAGAAGATCTGGGATGCACAAGCATGTGTGAGTACACGCAAACACACACGCACACACATTTCAAACATTTTGGCCATAATTTTAGATTTACAAAAGAGTTGTAAAGATAGTACAGTGTTCCCTTACAACCTTCACCTAGCTTGCTCTAATATTAATATCTTATGTGACCATGGTACAGTTATCCAAGCTAAGAAATTAACATTCATACATACTGTTAACTAAGCTACAAGCTTTCTTTGGATTTCCCCTCCTTTCCTTTTTCTCTTCCTGAATCCAATCCAAGACACCATGTTGCATTTAGTCCTCATGCTCCCTTAGACATCTCCAATCTGTGAGTTTCTGTCTTTCCTGGTCTTTCATGACCTTAGCACTTTTAAAGAGTGCCGGTCTTGTATTTTGTAGAATGCCCCTCAGTTTGGGTTGGTCTGGTGTTTTCTCATGAATAGATGAGGTATTGATTTGGAGGAAGAAAATCACAGAGGTGATAATACTTCTCATTACATCCCATAAGGGACACATGATACCAATGTGTCTTATTACTGATGATGTTAATATTGGTGACTTAGTTAATGTGACAGCTCCTAGTTTCTCCACTGTAGAGTTGTTAGTTTTCCTTTTTCTGAACTCTATTCCTTAGAAGCAAGTCATTAAGTCCAGCCACACTTGAGGGAAGAGGAATTAGCTCCACCTCTTACAAGGAAGGGTATCCAAGAATTTGTGATCATATATTAAAATGACCACAGTAATTAGCAAATTTGGGGGAAGATACTCTGAGGCAATGAACATATCCTGTTCTCCCTTAAAGTTAGGCATGCTGATTTTAGCACTTGCCGGTGGATCGTGCCTGCAGCAGTCATTACTGTGGTGTTCCAATGGTGAGTTTTATTTTTCTCTTTCTTCTGCATTTATTAATTAGAATTCTTTTGTAAGGAAGATTTGTTCCTTCTACTCCATTTTATTATGTATTTAGTCATTTATTTATATCAGTATGAATTCATGGGTATTTTACTTTATTGGGGGGTTATAATCCAATATTATCATTATTTATTTTATTGCTCAAATTGTTCCAGTATGGCTATCAGGAGCTCTTTCGGGTTGGCCCCTGCATCTCCTTGATACAATTCCATCCTTTGGTTCTTTGAGTACTTTCTTACCTTATGGCCCTGCAAGATGCTCCAGGCTCATCTTGTAGTTTCTTTCTCCAGTTGTAGAATCAGCCATTTCTCCAAGGAGCTCTGGTTCCTTTTATTGGAGAGTTATATTTAGAAACCAGGATTTGGTTGCTAGATGAACATTTTTAATTGTGTAGTTATTGAGTATATACTGAGGGCTGGATATTCTGCTACCTACTTACATAGCCATGGCCTTGATAAATTCTCACTCCAGTCTCAGAGGGAGTAATTGAGGGTACTTCTTCTTTCTCCCATAGAATGTTTTTCTTACAATAGGACCCTAGTCTCTGTACAGGGTGTCTGCTAGTCCTCTCTGCATAGCATCTTTCACCTTACATACTTGAGCTTCTCTGCCTCCCCACGTTTGCAAATGCTCTCCCTTCTGCCTGTAATATCCTTTCTACCTCCCCCTCTTCTTTCTGCCCTCTCCCTTCAAGAGGAACAGACATACATGCATGTGCACATGCACACATCAGACAACACGCTTGCACACATTGGAACATACTGTTTTTCCTCCTACTTCAATTCTTGCCACCAAATAACTTCCTAAAGATTTGGAACATGTATCTGATATTCTCTGTGACTTTGAGAGGGCATTTTAGTGGGTGGAAAAATCACCAAACTACTATAAGAAGGCTAAGGGTTTAGAACAGGGGCTTACTCTGAGTGGAGTGCGTGCTTAAGGAATTTGCTCAATAAAATTTTCAAAATGATAAGGAGCCTAATGGGTATCAGAAACACTGGAGTCATTCATGAATTCATTCATTTACTCATTTATTCATGAATTCATTCATTTACTCATTTATTTATTCATTCATTTACTCATTTATCCCCAAATTACAAAGGGCTTAAAAGGCACCAGACATCACAGAGGGGTTGGGATTACAAAGATGTGTTGAGTAACTTCCATCCTTCAAGGGGTTTATAGTTAAAGGGAAGCGAATATGAAAGTCACTGAGTGACACAAGCGGTCCTCCAGCAGCTTGCAAAGACCTCTGGAAGGAGTGCATGTACTTGGGGGTGGGAGGCATGGTGAAACAAAGCCTTTTAAGGCAAGATGCATGTTTAAAAGACCATCAGTTCACAAAGGATAGGCTTTCTCATCAGAAGCAGTAAAAGAAATAAAGACCTGGAGGTGACAAACATCACAATGTAGTGGGAACTTCTGTGTAGGCAATATTGTTTCTCTCCAATGATGATGATTTTTTTCTCCTCTTTTCTAATATTTTATGATTGTTGTTGTTTTAATCTTCTGGTGAGTTATCATGGTGATCGCAGTAAATTTTGCCCAAGTTTTGCCTGCTTTAATTGTTATAACACATACACACACACTCATATACATATCGCCCCTTGCTTATTTTTTCTGCTTTTTTCTTTAAAAACCGCACACTTTTCCAGCACGTGTCCTGCTTTTAATACTACTTTAAAAAGTATCTTAGATATTTCAATATAATTGTTTAACTTCTCTCACCTTAATTGTCGTGTTAGAAGAAATAGTATCTATTGGTGCACTGCTGAGACAAGATATGTAGCTCATTTTCATTTTTCCTTGTACACGCACTCAAACACACTGCTAGGTTTTGAAAATTTAAGGTTTACAACCAGATTTGTGTTATTACAAAATTACTTTTACATTATGTATTTTCCCTCCAAAATGTTGGAATTTGTATTTGTTATTTTAACCAGACAAAAAGCAGGTAGGACCGGATTTTTAAAAACTGTTTTTGGTACTTGATTGCAGGTTTTTTGTTTTGTTCTGTTTTTAGTTCACCTTTGTGTGATGTGAAATTTTGTCTCTTGTGTCAAGCAAGAGAAGCACATTTTCAGGATTTATTTATTTTCCCCTCCCCCAGCACCTCTGCTCCCTGCCCAAGAGGCAACCATAAATAAGTTTCTATATTTTTTTATTTCACAAATGTATATTTTTTCCTTGAGTGTAACAACTTGGCTGCATACTTATAAAACAAAATAACACGGACACACACACACACGTACACAGCCTATTCCATCAAAATTCTGTAGGGATGGCTACTTTTTCTTCTAGCATTTCATGTGTTATATGTAAAGTCTCAGATTTGGTAGATTTTTGTTCCTTCCTAGGTATTAATGTATTTATATTTATATTGTTTAAAATTTGCTTCTAAGTATTAATTATTTTTACCCAAATGATTTTAGCATTTGAAAACCCTTACGGTTAAAGAAAGGGGGGCTAAAAATGTACCTGTGCCTTTCATTCTAGTTTTTTACCTGGTTCTCAGTAAACCTCTTCAAATTTCAAATGCAGTTTCTCCCTCATGTTATAGGATTTTTTTTATTACAAATATGATTATTGTCTCTTTTTTCATTTCCCTGATCTTTCCAGACTCCTTCCTAAAGAGGAACTATTATTTCTATTTTGGTTCTCCGTTCTTTGTTCGTTCTCTAATTTTCTCTCTTGGCATTTTTGTCTCATTGTTCCTTTATTTTTTTCATTTTAAATGTTTCCTCAAAATATCCTTCACACCACTGGTTCAACATCTGTACAGCAACAATTACATTCTTTTCTGTGGCCAATGTAGATTTTACTAATATTTAATTTTTTTCTTTTAATACTTTCTTAGTTTATTAGTTTATCTTTAAAAATGTCTTCATACATCAATTTCTGTAAGCCTCATATCTCCTTAATTACTTCTTTTCCCAACATTTTAGGGTCATAACTTTCTGAATATTTGAGTATGATAGTTTCTTGAAAAGTTTTTCTGTATACTGCAATAGATCATTTTTAGTAGGTTACTTTTATTTAAGATTTCTGAAACTTTTCCTTCCTATCTGTAGAGTCTTATTTAGTTGTCTCTATGTGTAGTTCTGTAACTGTATCTAGCTGTCTATCTATGTATCTGTCTTTCTGGGGGGCAGGGAACTTATTTAAGTTACTTGTAAACTTTTTGAAAAATTTTGTGCTTTTGCATCTTTGAAAATTTTATTATGGGTGAAAACTGCTAATATAGTTTAAATATGAACAGATTTTAAATATTAGAGGTATTAAAATTGTTTTCCATTTATTAGTTATTGGAATTTCTTCTTTCATTAATTGCCTGTTGGTGTATTTTTCTGTTTTTCTATTGAAGCATTCATAATTTTGTAGTTAACTGGAAAAACTCTTTGCTCACCAAGAATGTTAATACTTTACTTGAAAAGTGCCTAGCAAATACTCTTTGTCCATTTAAAACAATTTCCATTGCTTTTTGTTATTTATAATCTAATGACATTTTAGTGCTTTCATGTACTCAAATTCATTCATCTCTTTTTCCTTAGAAAATCTTTCCACAGCCCAAGACAAGTTCCATTTATGAGAACAATAATAAAGGACTGGACTGAGACAATAGCAATGGGGAAAGACTGAAGGCCAGCATGGTAGCAAATGTTGGTTAAGGGAGTAGAATCAACAGCACATGGTGCCGAATTAGAAATACAGAGTAAATCATGGTGAGATGTGAGCTGATGTCCAGGTTTCTACCTTGAATATGTAAATAGATGATGGTATTTCACCAAACAAGAAAAAAGACTGAACAGTTTGGGAAACTAAGAAAATGTATTGCTAGTGGGAAATATTGAATTTGAGTTAGAAAGCAACATTCTAAGGTGTAGGAGGCACAGGCATATTTACAGGCAGAAAAGGAAAGGAAAAAAAAATCAGAAGAGAGGGTAAGAGGAAGAGCTTAAGAATAAGAATGTGCAAATGTTAGCTGAGGTTTGAGCAGGGAGATGTCATAATGAGTTTCAGATCCTGGAATCCTGGTTAAGGATGTGGCTCAGAGATCAACTGGAGAGAGAAGAAAATTAATGAACATTTTTAAAGAGCCAGGCTCTATGTTTAGAAATGTAATGTTCATGCCAATCTTTTTGCCAAAAATGCTGTTGTCATCCTCAGTTTTTCAATTTAAGTTCAGGAGGCCAAATCAGCTACCCAAAACCACAAAGACTCTGATGTGGCATCTATTTAAACTTACATCTCTTTGTCTCTGGTACTATTGCTCTTGTCTTTAGATTACCTCTCAGTAGGATTTCTGCTTCCTAAGAGATCCACCATTGTACATCAGGTAAATTTGAACCCAGCTTGCATCAATATCTGTTACCCATTCTCTGCAGGGACAGTTGACATCAGAACATTGAGAGACCTGTTATCTTTAGGTTAAAGTGGATATGTTACCATTACCTTGTGCAGAAGAATCTGATCATTGTCCTGCAGACAGTTTTATTATCTCTCATTGCATATGTGATCATTACCCAGAGGGCAGAGATACAATCACCGCCCTACAGGAATATATATCATTATGGCTTGGCAAGTGGAAAAGCGATAATTAAATAACACAAATAGATGGGATCATTGCACTACAGATAGAAGTGTTATTGCATTTCTCTGAGAAATGCAGTCTTTAGTGTGCAAAAGACAATGTGTTAATTATATTTATGGTAGAGATATGCTGGTTATATTGCCCATAACGATGATATCAATCGCATTTCAGGTGGAAATTGGTATCGTTGCATTGCTGATAAACCTGTTATAATTACATTGCAGGAAGAGATACAATAGTTCCCTTGCATATGGTGCATATGGAGATGAGATCATTATAGGACAGGTGGAGATGCAATCATTATGCTCCATAAGCCCATTTTCATGGCTGGACACAGCATATGAAGTGGGATCATTTCTTTGCTTGAAGATCTATTACCACTTAGGTTGCAAACTATGTGCTTATTGTCCTTTGCCTTAAACAAAAATTTGGGGTCCCACAACTGTTTTAAGTGTGTTGCACATGAAAATGTGAACATTACCTTGGGAATGTGTGGAAGTGATCCTGGCAATTTCCAGGCATATGCCTTAGTCAGTCCTACAGTTTCCATTTTTATACTCTTTTTGCTTTGAGATGCCTCATGAGGAAATCTGGGATGGATGTCTTAAGCATGATAAGCCACATGGATAGGGAAGCCTTGAAGGATAAAAGATCAGCAGGGAAGACAGAAACCCAAACAGGCTCCAAAAAGTCCAGCCATTCTAGCAGAGGTGTCAGACTTGTGAGGGAGGCCATCTTAGATCACCCAGGTCTGCTAGAGCTTCCAACTAACTGCAAACATGTGGGTGAGTCCAGCCAATGGACTCATAGAGTAGAAACAAGACACCCAACTGAGCACTAAGTTTTGGGGTGATTTGTTACACTGAGCAAATAACTGTGTACATTTTAATGATTATCATTCCCCAGTGTTATGATAGCCTTTTTAACAGAATTGAAGTGATAACTTCTCCATTTACAATGCAAAGCAATCCAATGGTAATAGCTACAACTGCCCTAAAAGGATCTAAAGCTTCATGAAGTTGATTGAATATATAGTTATCCAAAGTGTCTGATCACATGTCTACTTGATGCATAATGATTGCATCTCCATGAGCAACATGATAGTAAACGTTCTTTTTCTTTTACTCCTGCTTTTTTTTTTAATTGAATGATTACATTTACATTGTAAAAAAGTTGAAGTTGGGCTTCCCTGGTGGCGCAGTGGTTGAGAGTCCGCCTGCCGATGCAGGGGAAACGGGTTCGTGCCCCGGTCTGGGAAGATCCCACATGCCGCGGAGCGGCTGGGCCCGTGAGCCATGGCCGCTGGGCCTGTGCATCCGGAGCCTGTGCTCCGCAATGGGAGAAGCCACAACAGTGAGAGGCCCACATAACGCAAAAAAAAATAAAATAAAATAAAAAAAGTTGAAGTTGCTTGTCCTGCAGTTAGTGAATCCTAGGTTCAGATTTCAGCTCTATTTCTTTAAGTGACCTTTGGTAGGTCCCTTAAATTCTCTAAACCTCCTGTGTAAATTGAGGAAAATAAGTCCAAACTCACAGTGTCGTTGAGAGAATTAAATATGATAACTTATGTAAAGCTTCACCATAGTTGATGAAACATACAGTAGCATTTAAACTGTAACTCTTACCCATATGTCTGATGTAGTAGACAATGATACTCTTCAAGGATTGATCTGATAGATTTTTGTCAAACAGAAAAGACAAGGATATGTTTCAGGAGAAAATTCTGGTGCTCCTTTGGTATAACTCAATATCATATTGGCAATCTTATGTTTCGTTTTATTTTGTTTTCTGTCATGTCAAGGTCCATTCAATTAGTGATGCATTTCTTCATTTATCAAACATTGCATTAACAAAATAATAACTTTTTCTATTTTATGTCACACTGTGATTACAAAGATGAATAAATTATACTGGGATGAAAGTAATCAGTTGCTACCCAGAATGAAAAAGAAAACCACAGGGAAACAAAAGGTATTTGTCAAGAAGGAAGGAAGAGGGTAGTAGCTTGGGGTCTCTTCTAGGTTTGAAGAATGTCTTGAAGAATGTCTAAAAGTTTAAAATATATATATATTTCAGGTGTGATGAGGATGTGAAGCAATTCTAACTCATACTTTGCTAATGGAGTATGCATTGGTTTGACCACTTTGAAAAGCTGTTGGGTAATAGCTATTAAAGTTAAACCTACTTCTACGTTATGCCCCAGAAATTCCAAACCTTGGTATACATCCAAGAGAAATGAGGGTATATGTCCTCCAGAAGATATGTACAAAAATGTTCATAGCAGTCATAGTCAAATAGCTAAAAACTGGAAATGACTCAAATGTCCTTCAACAGGGGAATGAATAAATAAAGTATGATATACCTATAAAATGGACTGGTATTTAACAGTAAGAATGAACAAACTACTTATATATGCCATAGCATAGATGAATCTCAGATATTATATTGAGTGAAGTAAGTCAAAAAAAATTTTTAAAAATAACATATTATTTCATTTATATGAAGTTCAAGAATAAACAAAAGTTATTTATGATGATAGAAATAGCAGTCTTCTCTGGTAGGGGAAGGGTATTGACAAGGAACGTATATGAGGAATCCCTGTAGGTTGATGAGAATATTCTATATCTGATCGGGGTTACTAGGTTATATGGACACATAAAAATGTATCAATTCATACACTTAAGATTTGTGTCCTCTACTATATGTGTGTTACAGATCCATTAAAAATAAATTGATAGAAAGTAATGTCTTTGGGGTTTGGCCTAGGGAGAACTGGTGAAACCAGCATTGGGGGTCTCAGGGATGTGGGTGAGTATGGTACCCACTGAAGAAGAGATACCCCAGCACCAGCAGTTTAGAGGTACTTATATTTGGTTCTTCTATCCAGCTGAATGGACAGAGCTCTTCCTGTCCTTTCCTGCCACAGAACTATCACCAATGGGGTAATCTTCAGCTGAAGCTAACTTTCCTAATGCTCTCACAAAGAGTATCTCACATTGAACTCCCAGTTCTGGCTTGTCTGCTTTGCTTCTTTTTCAGGCCTGGAGGGCTTTCAGAACTGAACATCCACTCAAACCAAATGACAAGAAGTATAACCTGCTATTAGATACTTGTCATTCACTGGGCAAGGGCTTCACTGATGCTGCTGCTGCGCTTCCCCACTCGTGTCCACTGACATTCCCTGGGGCCAGGCCAAGCTCTGGTGGCTCCTCCAGGCTGGCCTTAAAGAGAACTCAGGGTGTCTGGATTGGACCCTGGAGACAGTATCCTGGGCCAGAGACCTCTGATCTCCAGGCCAGCAGAGTCACCACGCAGACAGATTTATTAGCCATTGGCGAAAGAGTTGGCGTTCTTGTGGCCATCTCTCTACCCCTTCCTTTCCACATGACCATATCCTTAGCCATATCCTCATGTCCTTAGATGGCCATTGCCCTTTGGTAAATTGATAATTTAAAAAAATAAGCACATTAATCATGGCCTTGTGGTTGTCCTTCCTGAACCCCTCAGGGCGGCAAGCTACTAAGTACTAGTCTGAACTTAGTAGCATTGACAGAGACAGAATCCTCTATTAACCAGATGCAGTTCCCCCCCCCAGGGGACCTACTTCTAGGATTAATATGCTGAGAAGGCCACAATTTCGTTTTCAGTGAGGGTGGGGTGTTTACAAGGAATAATGGAGCTACTTAAAGTCAGATTAATCTGTTTTAAGTCTTTTATCTTCCATTTACTGGCTTTCTAAATTTGGGCAAGTAAATTCACCTCTCTGAGTCTCATTCTCTTCATTTTTGAGATTAAGTGAGACAATATATGTACAATTCTTTTCAGGCAACTACTAAGTTCAAATAAATAGAAGAAATTGTAATTATTATTGATGTTTAAAATGGGGCCATCTTTCTTGCTTGGAGTTTTCACACATTTATCTACTTCTTTTATCTAATTATTAAATACAAATAACATCTTTCCCTACATCACTCAGTTTAGATTCTCACTCTTATTCACAGCCTACAGAGTCAGTCACCAAGGCCTGTTAGACTTCCTGATCAGTTTCTCTTCCTCTCCATTCCCACAGACATTAACCATACCAGGCCCTATCATTTCATACTGGGATTACTATCCTCCACTTAGTGCCTCCTTCTCCTCTATTGATATTAAACATAACTTCTAGTCTCATATCCTCCAATCTCAGCCTTCAGGATATCACATTCTTATTCTATTGACCTAACTTTTCAATGGATTTCTGCTTCTTTCCACATCTATCTAACAATTCTGAGGACCTTTCCAGTACTTCTTTTTGAAATTGCCTTTATCCCTTCTCCTATCTATGTCCATCAGCAACCTTCCATTGACAAAATTACCACAAGCATTTTCTTGTGAATATATGGCCACAGTTCATGGGTCCATGGAAAGACAGACACCTGACACAAGATGAGTCAGTTAGAATCTTTCCCAGAGAATCTGTAATCATCATTAAGAAGGTATCAAAATGAAAAATTTTATTCCTCAGAAAACACTATTAAGATAATGAAAATACAAGTCAAAGAACAAAATATTTTCATATCATATATCTGCTCAAGGACTTGTATCTAGAAAACATAAAGAATTTTACAACTCAGTAAGAAAATGGACAACCCAAATTTTAAAATGAGCAAAACATTTGAATAGGCATTTCACCAAAGAAGATATAAATGATTAACCAGCATGTGCAAAGATGTTGAACATTATTAGGCTTTAAGGAAATAACACTTCACACACTAGAATGACTATAATCCAAAAGACTGACAATAACAAATGGTGAAGGTGTGGAGAAACTGGAACTCTCAAATATTTTTGGTGGAAATGTAAAATAATGTAGCCATTTTGGAAAACAGTTTGGAAGTTTCTTAAACAACTAAAATCATACTTACCATAATCCAGTAATTCCACTTCTAGGCATATATCTGATAAAAATAAAAACATGTTCACACAAAGACTTGTAAGTGAATATTCATAACAACATTATTCAAAAGTGAAAATAACCCAGATGTTCACCAACTGGTGAATGGGAAACAAAATATGATATAGATATACTCAGCAATATAAAAGAACAAACTAATCATTGATACATATTGCAACATGGATAAACCTCAAATCACTATGCTAAGTGAAAGAAGTCAGACATAAAAACTGCAAATTGTATGATTTCCGTTAGAAGAAATTTCTAGAAAACACAAATCTATAAAAGAGGAAATAGATCAGTGGTTGCCTGGGGCTGAGGTTTAGAGTGAGGACTGACAGCAAACGGATACAAAAGGAGATTTTTTTGAATGATGGAAACTTTCTAAAAGTTAGATTGGGTGATGGTTGTGGAGCTGTATAAATTTACTAATAATCATTGAACTATGTACTTGAAATGGGTGACTTTTATGGTATATAAATTATACCTCAATACAGTTTTTGTTTTGTTTATTTAAAGTAGTAACTAAGTGGGATCTAGAACCCCATCAGAGATGGAGATGTTTTCTTCCAGTAACAATTCAGAATAAAGTTCTTCATTCCCACTAAGCAATATATATTTGATTCTTATTCAACATGTGGTCAGCTGATCATCTTGTTATTTTCTTTCCTTCTGCACACTCTAGGTGAACTTTTGACTTAATATCTTTATTGCACACATTTAATTAAGTGCTTGCCATTCTCTTGAGACCATGTGTTCAGAAACTGGCCTTGCTCAGTTTGAATTTTATTCTTAACTCTTAGATTTTATTAAGACCACCACATATTAAATGTCTTATTTTTGGTCTGTGAGTACGAGAAACACATTCTTGGCTACCTTTTACAAATTCATGACTACAGAGATAGACTAGAAGAGGCCAATGACTGATTCTAGGAGACACCAATTGCTCTATTCCCCTACCTGATAATGAGCGCCTACCCAGGGGGAATCAGCCAGTGTTAAATCTCATAATGACAAACAGAAATGTGCAGTATCGTTATCACTAAGCCAACACCATTAAAGGCCACTGTTTATTGACACTTCAGGTGACTGGTTGATGCCTCTCCAGGCCGAGCTAATGAGGAGAACCTCTCCATTACCTCTTATCGAGATTTAGCAGCATCACAGCTACCCAATGAAGGTGGAAATTACTGGGCAAGCATTGACAGTAGCCAGATGCTGGCCTTCAGTCATAATGCATGCACTCATGAACAGATTTGTAGACTCAGAAATCCAGCTGATTGAGGTTTTTGTTTTTGCCTGTTTGCAAAAGCCTGTGCCCTCAAACATTTTGCTGTTCTCCCCAGTCTAGGGCAAAAGTGGTTGTTTCTGTGGATATCTCTCCTGCCACTTGTCTCAGACACAAACAAGACTAGAGCACAAATGTGAAAGTCTTTTTGGTTCTTGTATTTCTTAGAATCCCATAGCAGTTGTTATTTACTGATGGGATCTGTTTACTCAACACCAGTCATCCACAGACCATCTCCAAAAATCTGTCATTTCCACATTCTATCAGCACCTTTAATTAATTACTTTTTTTCTTGAAACCAACTCAAATTTAATTTCTTTATTTGTTCATAAGGAAATGTAATCTTACTACCCTAATGAAAGATAAGATTTAAAAAACCCACATTAAGATAAACATGTAACTATTAATTGCTATTTGCCAACGCAATATGCTTTCTAACCTTCTATTTTAATAGAACGCTTCTATATTAATAAAAACATCCTGGGTTTTTTTTCAGAGTAGCAATGTACTCAGACAGAAAACTACATTTTCCAACCTCCTTTGCAATTAAGTTGGTCCTGAATTTGGTTTTGGCTAACAAGATTAAGTAGAAGTTGATCCAAGGGAATTCTGGGAAAACTCTTTAAAGGGGTTGAGGTAGCTAACATATGCCTTTGCTTGTCCTCTTTTTCCTGCCTTGAACATGGGCACAATGTTAGAGATGAAGTGGCCATCCTGGGTCAATGTGGCACCAACTATGAGGTTGAAAGCTGCACACTTAAATGACGGTGAAGCAGAAATCTAGACAGAGAAGGATCTCTGGTTATTGTGCAAGAAAGAATGAATTCCCAACTTATTTAAGCAACTGTTAAATCAGGTTTGCTCTTATCAGAAGCCAATGCCATCTTAACTGAGATGTGTATAACTGTTCTACTTAAAATCTCTTCATAGGCCACCATTGGTATGGGCATTACACTTTGATAAACACTCCGCTTATTGAATGCAGTGTGTGTAAAATGTCTTTCCTGGGGACAAAGGTCATTTTTATTTTTCACTAACTCCTATCAGCCAGAGCTAAGTTTTGAGGGCCCAAAGTGGCATTTCTCCAACCTGAATGTGTATTATGCACGGGCAGCCCTTTCATTCTCTCTGTCATTGAAGGAGATTTAAATGGTTATGAGATGAATTCAAATTTGTTCAACTATACATACAACATTAAAAGCCCAGCCCATAGCCAGCCTTGTATCCTAACACTGCTTTTCCACATGGGAATGTAGGCATGCAAGTGTCCTTATCCTTTGTTCTGGGTTAGAGCTATAACTACTGCGTCTCTCTGAGCTTTAAGGAAAATGATGTCTGGTTACTTAACCCCTTGCTTACTATTTGAATAGGAAGTTCAGAGCCAATAAGCCAAAAAAGCAGTGGTTTTTATGGTCAAATGTTCTGAGCACTATGACTTTATCTTATTTCACTATCCCAAACAACAAACATCTAAGAATGTCAAGTTCTTGCTCAATGATAGGGTAATGAAGAAATTATTTGAAAAGATGCTGTAAATAATACCAGTTGCCATTTATTGAACTTGTTCTATATACTAAGTGTATACTCATATTTAATTTTCAAGCGACCCTATGAGGTAGCTATTATGATGATTATGATGACGATGATGACGATGATGTCTCTGTTTTACATTTGAGGAAATTGAGTCTTAGAGAAATTAAATCCCTTGCCCAAGATCACCCAGTGAGTAATAGGAACGAGAAATAAAATTCTTCCCTGTGTGAACCTAAAGTCAGAGCTTTTAACTATCGCTTGATGGATTTGGGTGTAAAACTATCCTGACATCTTTGTATGTTGGCTAATTTCTATTAATTATTTATACTTAAATTATTATACAATATTGATGTTTATTCATATTTTATATTAATTCAATTAAACCCTTAATAATATGAACCAATTAACTTACTAACCCTTGGCAAGATATTTATTTATATTTATTTATATTTAATTAACATATATGGCCTTAACTATGTGCCAGGCTCTGTCCTAAGGACTCTACAAATATTACCCATTTAATTCAGATTTCAAGTCAATGAATTAAGTACTCCATTTAAACAAGAGGAAACTGAGGCATAGACAGTTAAGTAACTTACCAAAAGCCATACAGCTAGTAACAGACTCAATGCCAATACTCTCATGTGCAAAATGAGAAGATCACAATGGGTAATTAATCTCCAAGCTTTTGTCACCTCTGGCATTCTATGAGCTGTGAATAATATTGAATTTCTGGTTTTATTAACGACTGATTAACTGGTTGGTGATAGGTTGTTACAGAGGATAACTGACTTTGATAGCCCTTTCTACCATGACTATTTTTCTCAGTTCAAAAAGGCAGCCTTTTCCCTCTATGTATTTCTAAAAGTTTAGTTTGTAATTCATGTGAATATAGCTGGTAAGTAAGTTAGAATCACTTCCCAAAGACAGACCTGTGACAAAATGGGAAGTAACAAAAGTGTAGTCATTTAAAAACTGACCAAGAGGCTTTCTGCCTCTAACCATCCTGGATATCTAAAGATGTGGAATATTTAACTGAACTTTTAAAACTCAAATGTTTTGCTGATGTTTGGGCATGAAATGTGTTTCCTATCATCTGTCAGCTGCATTTTATTTTATGAAAGAAGCAGAGTGATCATTAGCGTTAATACATTGTAAGTGGAAACAGAAGATGAAATAAAAAGAGACGCACGGAAGGTATTTGCCATGTATGTCTAAATGAAAGTAAGTTTAACCCTCGAAAAAGCAAAAAAAAAAAAAACAGGATTTAATGTGCTGATGTTTCAAAACTACTTTTTAATATAATGAAATATGATTTGTCCAGATGTAATTTTGAAATTCAGATAATAAAAGCTCTGAGGGCAAGGCTATCTCCTCTAGCAACTGGTAAAATAAAAAGTGAATCATATTACAAATAAATATAATTCTAATCATTTTCAATAAATATTTACCAAGGGCTCATTCAGGGCCAAAAAATATTAAAAAAAAATTTTTTTTAATGGTGAACAGATACAAAGAGTAGCAAGCGTGATGCCAAGCAGCACATATCACTTCCTGAGGGAGAATATGAAGGTATCATGGAGGAAGCAATAGACGAAGCAGACCATTCAAAATAGGTAGGATTTAGATAGGTATAAATAGATGTTAAAAGGAAGATGTCAGTGACAAGAAATAGCAGGGCCATATGTTCATAGGAAGGAAAGAGTAGGTAATGCTCAAGGAAGAGAAAAAAAATTCTCTGGCACCTAGGATACTGTAGAGGAGTGTGGGAGATGAAAGGTATGTTGGAGCTGTGGGAAGAGAAGTATGGGATTTAGTGATTCAGGGACTGTCAAAATTTGTGGGTGTGTGTATGTTGCAGTAGAATGAAGAGACCTTAAATGTGGACCACAAGGCAGAGTGATATGGTAGTGATCTAAATTGAACACATAAGGAGTTAATGCACAGGGCATAGTAGGAGTCAAGGGAAACCAGTTTGAACAGAGAAGAAAACATCAATGCTACCAGCCACTACAAAAAGAACGAGGAAGCTGAAGGTCAAAGCAAAGTAACTGGATTTGACAAGAAGGAAGTTATTTGGTCAACCAAAAGCCAGTTCTGATTCTATATTGTCATAGTTTGGGTTCCTCCAAAAGCCAACCTCAACAGCAGGGCATGAGGAGTCATGGTTTGTTTGGGAGGTGATCCCAGGAAGCACAGGGAGGGAGTGGGGACAGTGAAGCAGGGATGGGAGAAGAGTCAGTGAAAGGTATATCAGTGAGCAAGTGATCCCTCTGGAGGGATTTGTAGAATGGATCTACAGTTGCCCCCAGGGATGGAGCAGAAAGCTGAGGTCATCCTCAGTGATGGCAGCCCTGAGTTGGTGGGGCATTGTCTCTAGGGGCCTTAAATTCCCTCTACTATGGACTGCCCTGCCTGGGTAGAGCAAACTCCTCTGACCTTTCTCAGGTAGAGAAGCAGAGAAATGTAAGCACTTGAATTATACGAGGAATCACCCACTGAAGCCTCAGACAAACTTGGAAGTAGACAAAGGGATTTGTAGTAGGAGTATAAATAGCAACTGCTCCAAGTACCTACAAGGGCTAAGTACTTATAAGTGACTTCCAACTTCAAGGTCACCTGATAGTCTATGATGGCTGCTGGAATTCAGCTACCATATCTATTGTGTGGGGGAAAAAAATGACTCAAAAAGGAACCCATTTAAAAGAGTCCACTGCATTTAATCAGCCTTCCTATAAGTATCACATGAAGTCTCAATCGCCAGAACTTAATCATATGACCAAATCTTGGTACAAGGAAGGCTGGGAAATGTACTATTTTAGCTGGACACATTATTGCTCCACATAAAAATATGATTTTTTCTTTGAAGGTAGAAAGGGTAAATAGATGTTGGGATGCAACCAGCAGTCCCTGAAAGTATATATACTTAGGTCAGGGTTTTAATTTCCTTTTTATTTATCAGTCTTGTGTCCCACCCACTAGATTTCTAGTTCCTTGAAGATGGGAACTGGGTTAGGTTTGCTGTGTTATTATTCACTGTGACTCACACATTGAGGTTTATTTTTCCCCCAGCACAGTCTAGCCTACTTTATTCCTTTTGGCTTTTCAAGTAAGGAAATCAGTATCATTACTCCAATTAAAGAGAAGAGTGAAGATGCCCAATAGCCAGTCAAAATGAAAAGTCAGGAATTCCCAAACCTCAATTTTGGGCTTCCTCAAAAAAGCAGGTGGGCCCTAGAGATGGAAATTATGGGTTATTTGACATATTTAATTCTTCAAAATAGGAGACAAATATACTGCACAGAACCCTTTTAGAATAGATTTTTTTCTTCATTTCCCACTATATACTCTTCCACACATATATCTATGCCACTGTCCTCTGGCCTTAGTCAGGTCTGAATGTATTTTTAAAAATACCTTCCATGATACTAGCAATGGACTTGGACTCAGTAGCCTGGGATTTGAGAGTCCATTTTCTTGATTACTGGCAAGCAAGCATTGACAAGCCATTTACCATCCACAAGCTTTAGTGCCTAATCATACTGCAGAGTTTATTTAAAGGAAAGGGATATTTGAAAAGCTCCTGCATGGCTCTTAGCATAAGAGACAATCAGAATATGAGCTTTACTCTGAATCTCTTGTGTCCAAGACTACAGAGAATTCTGACTTGCTCTTTGTCTCTTTTGACAGTGGAAAGAATCATTGCTGCTGAGGAACCCCCTGAAATTCCTATGGGTCCATCTCCCAGAGTCTTGGGCATCTGGCCTTGACTTGCCCCAGGATGCAAAAGAGGCCCCCAAATAACAGATCCCAGAGGGAGCATTTCTGAATGGTTCTTCCAAGCACAATGAATCAATTCCTTCTCCTTGCATATTCTGAGAATTAGCAGAGAGCACATACATATTTCAGAGTTACTTCTTAATACAATTATAGTTCATTTAGCCAGCAATTACAGTAATAGAAAGATTGGCAACCACTGCAAATCTGGTTTAAAGGAACTGATGGCCTGAACTGTTAAAATTTCAGTTTTCCCAGCTTTAGTAGTAGATATGAGGGACTTGAGATGCTACATAGAGAGTGGGGGTTAGGGATACCAGGTATCCCAGTGGGGTAAGTTAACTAATCAATGGTGGCCATTTCAGGCACTGACAAGTAAGTACTTCTGAAAGCCTTCGCCTCCTGTGGCTATCATCTGTAGGAGCCAAGAGGTCTGGGCACTTTGTTTTTAAGAAACTACTGTGAAAAAACAAATGTGTACAGAGTACTAGGTAAAAGATGGTTGTATTGGGAGGGTGCTCTAGTATATAGGTAAGCCCCATATTATTTTCACTCCTCAGATAAATTTTCACTAAACTTCCTGTAAGCCCTTAAAGCCAATTACTTCCAACTATGTCTCATTCTCTTAAAATTCATGCCTGATTCATCCTCTCTTAAATACTTACACCCAGATATCTAAATTCAAATAGTATCTGGCTAGAAGACCTCAGTACATGTTTGTTTCTTACTAATATATTCACAAAGAAAATGATTTTAAAAAGCAACAAAGACTAAAAGTCTAAAGACAAAACAGTAGAAATGAGAAGACAAAATAGTGTCAGAAAAATGGAAGACTGAGCAGTATTTATAAGGTAGATATGTTGAGGAAAAAGAAAAGTAAAGGAAGGAAGGGAGGGAGGGAGGGAGGAAAGGAGAAATGAGGGAGGAGGAAAGGGAGGGAAGGAAGGAAGGAAGGAAATATTTCCCTGAATTAAAGAAAAATCAGTGCTTGCAGGTGAAACTTGAGTCATAACTGACAACTTGTTGAACTATAAGGAAAGGAAGAATAATTTTTCCAGTCGTTGAGGCAGGAAAATATATTCATACTTCACTGAATACTTCACTGTTCATCATACTTCATTGTTGCAGCATTGGTCTTTCTTTCACCCCCTTAAATAGTTCTTCCATGATACGATCAGAGTGAGCTTTCTACATGTGAATTTGATCATGCAGCTCACTTGCTTAGAATTCTGCACTGTTTCTGCCTATTCACTTGTGAAAATCAAATTGCTGAGCAAGACATGGCCTATACCTCTCTCTCCTGCTTTGTCTCCAGCAACCCCTAACCTCTCACCATCACAAGCACGCTGCAAGAACTGTGCTATTCATCTACCACAGATGTCCTTCCTACCTTTCTATACCCACCTCTCACTTTTCATTCCTAACTTCTTTCATTTTCCATCTCTTCCAGACAGTCTTCCCTGCATCCCCTTATTAAATAAGGATAAATCTCTCTAGCTTGTGCTGGTATACAACCAGAACGTACTTCTATTGTGGTTCTTCTTGTATTATGTTGGATTTTCCCATGTTTGTTCCATGCAGTTTCTCCCACCAGATTATGGCTGCCCTCAGATTTGAGTGTATGTTCTAGCATTTAACATGGCATCTAGTCGAGATACCATGCTATCTAGGTGTGGGATGTGCTTGTTGACCTGAATCATGGAAAATAACTGGGCCATATATGAAGCACAGAAGGAGAACTCAGGCAGAGAAGCAGGTAAGATGAGGACTTCAATCTTACACCTGGTATTGTGAGGGCCACCTTTCTTTCCTGGGTCCCCAGAAATTTAGGAACTCCTTGGTCAGTAGTTTCAATTTAGTCCCTTAATCTCTAATTTTGGAGACCATTTAGAAAGAATGAAATCAGAAACAAGGCCTTTTGTTTGCATCTTGATTATATGATTTTATCATCATTACAGAGCAAAGAGACCCATAGTGGATTGTAGCAAGTGGAAAGGCCTTGAGGCTGGAGTGTGCCTGGAGAATTCCCAAGAAGTCTAGTATGTAGGGAACAGAGGAAATTCTGTGGGAAAAAAGTAGAAGATACAGTCAGAATGGTATGGAGGGTGATCAAATTATGGGACCTGTAGGCCATTAAGAGCTTTGACATGTATTTTGGATGAGATACAAAGCCATTGAAAATGTTTTGAGCAATGGAGTGACATTTTATCAGGATCACTCTGCTTCTCTTGGGTAAGTAGGAGCAAGATTGGAGTTAGACCAGTTAGAAAGTTTCTGTGGTTATCCAAGTAGGGGAGGATGGTGGAACAAGATGGTGGCCATGAAGAGAAGAGAAGTGGTTGTGGTATGGACATATTTTAAACGTAGAGCTAATAGGATTTCCTGGTGGATTGCATGTGAGTTGGTACTTAAAGGAAGATCAAGTAGGAGACAAGGGGGGCAGAGGAAAGAAGAGCGGAGATGATGAAAGTGATGGCAATTCTGTGTCATTCTAAGGCTTCTACTAAAAAATAAAAGGGACAGAGGCCAGTTTCACTTCACAAGCCGTGGAACTGGCAAAACCAAAGACCCAGTGAGATCACTGCAACAGAAGAGACCATCCTCTTATGTATCAAAATCTCTAATCCCTGATGGCCAGAGAACCTGCACTGATGGTGCAACCTAAGGTATCCAATGGATCAGGAAATAAGGGATCACCCTGAGGAGACATTTGAGAAGGAGTATGGCTGACACACTGCAGTGTTATAAGAATGTCTAGTGCCTTCAGTCTTAAACACCAAAACACAAAATTACTATTTCCAAGACTCAGAATATATTAGTAAAGGGATCCTGATAAACTGGTCCAGGTTCACCATTGATACAGGAAGATGAACCTGGCAGCTGCAGCTAATCAAAGCTTAGGAGAAGGACAGGTAAGTCATGGTCAGAACCCCTCTTTCAGCTCTGGCTTTCTGGCCCCTGCTCCCCTTCCTTAGTCCTGATATCAAGTACCAACACCATGTTCAAATAGCTGAATTCAAGCTCCAGGCCATCTTAGTCTCCCCTATCCCAAGGCAATGTGATCTACCTTCATCTCAATCCTCCAGTCTACAGCTTCAGGGCAATTGCACAGAGAGTTACTTACCAGTTTCCTCTCCTTCAGACACATGCCCAGTGAAGTAAATCCGGAGAACTAAATCCACTCTTTGTATCACCTTCCATCTTCGACCCAGGCATCTTATTGTCTCAAGTGCTAATCTCCTGCTCTTATTCTGAGCTGTTTACAATTTCACTCCCTGGGAAATCCTGGCCAGGTCAGCTCAAACATGAGGGAGAAATTTAGATCAGTATAAATGTAACCATCATTTCGGAAGTAATTTAATATTCTCAGTTGTCTGATTTGGTGTTGTACAAACCTTATTAAGACAGAGCTCCTTCGGATCTCTTGGCCAGGAAACTCAGAAAATTATATATGATATAATAATAATATTATGTAATATAATACAATATATATATGATGTTATATATTATATGTTAATATAGATCACACAATGTATGTGTATGTATGTGAATATATATAGTTTATCTAGTTGTATGATTACTCTGCCATAATTTAATTGTGTTTGAAATCATGAAACATGAAGCAAACATGAAGCCAGGTTTGTTATAGCAGAATATAACTAAAAGATAATGAGTTTCTAGATATTTTGTTTTTATTATAATCCTGTATGACTGCTAATATTTATTTTCATTTACTTCATGCAAGCCCTGTACTAACTTTATCATCTCTAGAAAATGTTATTTTATTCTCACCACAACCTCTGGGCTTGATGATAATATGATATATATTTTACAGATGAAAGGACTAAAGATTATTCAAAATTCTGAGTGTTGAGGTTGGAAATAAACCTAGATGTATTTAGGGCCAGATCCTGAACTCTGAAAGTGTTCACTACATACTATTATCTTACAGTAAGTGTATTAAAACATTCTTTTGGTCCTGGGCATAAATACAGCCCAATAATGTTTGCATTTATTTCCAAGCTGAATGTATTTAAATATGAAAACCTTCACAAAGAAGAGTCCAGAGTTGGTCTAAATCTTTTTTTTTTTTTTTTTTTTTGCGGTATGCGGGCCTCTCGCTGTTGTGGCCTCTCCCGTTGCGGAGCACAGGCTCCGGACGCGCAGGCTCAGCGGCCATGGCTCACGGGGCCAGCCGCTCCACGGCATGTGGGATCTTCCCAGACCGGGGCACGAACCCGTGTCCCCTGCATCCGCAGGCGGACTCTCAACCACTGCGCCACCAGGGAAGCCCAGAGTTGGTCTAAATCTTTGATAAACTGTATCTAAATGTGTTCCAAAAGGCAAAGAATCTGAAAACCCCCTTTTTTCCAAAGACAGGAAGTGATTGTAGTAGGTTCTTCTTTTACAGAAGTATTTATCTTAGCAACCAGAACCCTTGATAGCAGCATGCAATGGGCCAAATACCATTGGTCTTTCTAAGAGAAGAAAATGAGGAATAAGTTATTCATTTTACTGAAGAAGAAAAATTTTCCATATACTGTTGCCTCAGTAAGAAAGCTACTTTGACAAAGAGATAAATGATATATTGATAAGGAGCCAGATTTCTGTCTAAAAGATTGGCTTTGTATTGACTTGTTGGTCTGGATAATTTTAGTGAACTTTCTCATTGACCCTTTTATCCAAAGCTATTGCCATCTTGAGATTGTGTCCTGGTGGAGAAACTTGTCTTAAAGATGGATCACATGCTCAGAGGCTCTGTCCTCCCTGCTGCTAACAATCAGTAGCCACTGCTATGCGTTAGCAGGGTAAGGACTTCTTAAATTCTCCCTTGCTGAATGAAATGCTTGTTACCGAAATCCCTGGTAAGAGAATTCAATGGCCAAGCACCAAACCACAGACAACTGTATCCCATGTTTTGAACGTGTTGAAAAGAGAATGCTCTTTGAAATATGTTGAAAAGAGAAAGAAAACTGATAGGTACCACCCCCATCACAGAGCTAACCAGAAAAATATTTTAGCTTAGACATCGGAGCTGTGCCAACATTCATTCATTCACTTAGCAAACATTTTGAAGCCAATTTTACCAACTACTAATTCCTTATATATCCTGGGTTTACTGGGCTCTTTATGGGCAAATTTCTTGACTAATATATCTATAATAATTGTTCTATGACCTCTAATTCACTCCTCAAGCCCCACTGATCTGGCACTTGTCATCCCAATGAAAAGTAAGCTTTGTGATTTGTAGTTGCTTGCCCTGACCTCTCTTTGCTTTTAGAAAACCCTAACACTGATTTTGAGCTAGAAAGATAAGCACGTAGAATTCAAGGACTATATTTCCCAATACACTGTGATTTATTTCTGGCCAATGAGAAATAAGCAGTAGTTTTTTCGTGGAATATCTGCGAAAGCTGTATGAAGTCAGCTGATACCACTGGGAGTGTTTCATTGTGCCCATTTGGTCTTTAGCAAACAGGATGGCTGGAGATCCTGCAATCATCTTGGATAACAAGGTAACAGGAAGCCTAACTATGATAATAATGCAGAAAGATAGGATCCTGTATCCTTGATGTGTAAGTCTAGAATAGGCAAAACTATTTTAGAGTGAAAAAAAGGACATTAGTTGTTACCCGGATCTGGGGTAAGGTAAGGAGTTTGAGTGAAAAATGGTCTGAGGAAACTTTTTGGGTTTATAGAAAACATTCTATATATTAATTGTAGCTGTAGTTATTGACGTGTATATATTTGACAAAATTCATTTAACTGTGTACTTAAGATGGGTGTATTTTGTTTTATGTAAATTATACCTCAATATAGCTTGTTAACAAGAAGCCGCACAGGAAATATTGTACTTAGTTTTTCAATATTAGAACATTTCACCTTAATTTGGGGCAAGAAAAGAGTGGTCATCACCATCACTATATTGAAAATCCTTTCAATTGTGGATAAGAAAAAGTAAATGAGATTTGGGGCTCTAAAGGAAGAAACAAAATATTATTATTTACAGATGATGATTTACTTGTTAAATTCAAGTTGTAGTCCTAGGTATGTTGATGTTGTTGCTTTTTATAATTTTCAATATGTTTATGATACTAATTTTAAAAAGAATGGTATACAAAATTGCAAGTATTCAATGTCAAGAAATAGATTATTGTTTAGTGCATTAACAGATGGTATTTAAGAAACCATAAAGACATTTTGACATCTGGTAAAAAGTCACTTATAACTTCTGAAAAAATAAAACCCCCAAAAGCAATCAAGCAAAATATATTTTAATAATATAGAAATATATAAAAATCCTTAACTTGGTCAAAGACATCATTTGAAAGTCAACAGCAACCATCTTATAATTTGCAAATTGTCCACTATTGCTATTAAAGTAAATAAATTCTTATACAGTAGTTATTTTGAGATCCTAAACAATGCAATGAAATACGAAAAACAATTAAAAATATAAATAGTTGTAGTGAAGGCGTGACTCTAATTCTTTTGGGAAATAAGTAAATTTTCTTGGACGATTCCAAGGAAATCAACCTCAGAGCTCTGAAAACTAAAAATTCCAGAAACCGTTTGGTATTATGTAATTACACAGAAGTCACTTGTTTTCTGATATCTAAGCATTAACCAGTGAGAAGTTTCAAATAGAAAAAAAATCCCATGTACAAGGAATCAACAACACACAGGTGTGACATACAGAGAGAGCAAATAAACAACAAAATACAAGAAAATAATAGAAAACACAATGCTCAAGATTAAAGAAAATGATTTTCTTTCATTTCTTATGATTATATTCCCAGTGTTTATACCTGATGAATGAATGACTCTAAAAGAAATACCTGCATATGTGTAGAGATTTAACTGGTGTTTCATTGGAAGACCCAATATTAAATGATGCATATAATCTTCAGAATTATGTATAAATTCAATGCGATGAGATTCCATTTGAATCTGGGAGCCATTTATAACTTATTACATGGCCAAGGGACATTTAAAGTCTGTTGACAATGTATTACAATTTTTGTTAACCAACTGAAAAAAATGTCTTTTAATTAGATACCATCAACTGAAAATAATGTTGTTTTGATCTCTATTTTTGATATTTATATATTTGTGATCCTAATGATTTAATGATACTACTAATAATGATTGTAATGAAAAAAATATATTTTTGTTAGTCATTTTTTGTTAATGAATTAAATGGAATTCTGACATAAGAAAAAAATCCTAAATATAATTGAGATGATTGACGTCATTTTCTTTTTCATTATTTTAATAAGAAAGCCTATAGTGTTTCAACCTTAGCTATGATGTTGGCCATTGGTGTAAGAAAAAACTTACTTTATGTTGTTAATTATCTTTCAATTCTAATTTTACTAGTAATATTTTTTGTTACTGTTGGTTACTAAATAATGTATCTTCTCTTTTCATCATATATCTTTTGACATCTCCTAATAATATCTTTATTTTTTCTTTTTTCAGAAACTAATGTGTCATTGTGTTCTGTTTTCTGTCAGTGTTTAAAGCAGAATTATATCAGCTTCATTAAATTAAAAAGCCCATCTTGTGTAGTTGAAATAATTTATATAATTTGGATATTATCTGTTCCTTTCAGGTTTAAAATTCCCTGTAAAAAAAAAAAAAAAAAAAAAAAACCAGCACTGACTATACTAAAATAAGGTACAATTGAATTAAGGCAATAAAAATATTAAAGAGAGAAAATATTGTCTATTTTATAAAAATAAATATAAATCACAGTGATAATATGATAGTTATGAAAATGTATGTGCCAAATAATATAATATCAAACTATATAAAGCAAAACCAATAAAATGAGATGATGGGAAATAAAATTATACTAACAACTTTAAACACAATATTCTGTATATAGGAAATATCAAGTAGTTGAAAATAATTTTACATATAAGAATATTTCTAACATCACTATTTATGACAGTGATAAATTTAAAGTGTGCAATAGAAGAATCCTAAAATCATTATAATAAATCAATAATATAGGGTACTATGCAGTCTTTAAAAATCATATTCTAAATAATATTTAGAGATATGAAAATATTACTGTGATATTGTTTTTAATTATAGCCTCTGAGAGATTTTAGAGCTACAGAAAACTATGAATGAAATGAACAGTATAAAGCCACCTAGAAATGATAAATGTAACTTTCTCACATAGGTCTCATTTTTACATGAATGGAGTACATCATACACACCACACACACACAGACACAGAGATACACACACTCTCCACAGAGACACACACACTCTCCCTATACCAGCTCCATTTTCTTCTTTCTCTCCATTCTGACAAGTAATCACCTTAAAAATTTAGTGTATATCTTTTTAATCCATTTTATGTATTCAAATTTAAATGTAATTCTAATACTACATAGTGTTTCTTTGTGGTTTTTTATTACAGCAATGGTAACATGCTATATTATAATAGTATCAACTATTAATTTTTATTTTTTTGAAATCACATTTCTAAGATCCAGTCACATTGGAATATAGTTCTAACTGTAGCTATATATTTAAATATAGATGATACACTTTTTACTATTGTGTGCTTTTGTCTTAAACCACTCTAAAACTATAGCATTTTACTTTCATTCTTTTTTATTCAAAATCATCCTTGCACCGTATATACTTGTGCATATGTTCCAGGATTTTCTAAGATACGTACTTAGCAACAAAACTGCTAGGCTCTAAGGGATATCTATTTTCAGTTTTCCACATACTGCCAAATTATTTTTCAAAATGGTTGTACCAACTCACACAGCAGAGTATGAAAAGTCCCTTTCCTCACAGCCTGGTTAAGTTTGGATATGTCACACTTTCTGAATTTTTTTTCCATTCAGATGGGAGTAAAATGTACTTCAGTGTTGCACTAATTTTCATTTTATTCATTTCCAGTAAATCTGTACATCTCCTAATATATTTTTAGTCCTAAGGCTCCTGACTCAACATGATGTCCCCTCTCCACCCCATGAATTGTCTGGTTATTACCTTTTTCCATTTTCTTATTATTTAAATCTGTTTAGAAGTTCTTGGTATAGCCTGGATAATAATTATTTTTCTTTTATATTCTAGGTAAATATTATCTGCTACATAGTGGGGCTTTTTTCTTTACTTTGTTTATACTTTTATTTTTCATTTCATTAAGTTTTTCATCTTGATGTCATCAGATGTCTCTATCTTTTCCTTTGTGGTTTATGCTTTCTTTTTCATGTTTAAGAAGTCCTTCCCTATTTTGATGTGATAAAGTCCTTTCCATCTGAAAGATTTACTTTTTTTGTTTTTCATATATAAGTTTTAATTGCTGTGGAATAATATATTTCTTATTAACTATATGAATTATTTTATATATATATATATATATATATATATGGAGAACAATTAACACAACTTAATGTACTGAATATGTCATTATTTTCCCAATTTTGTAATGCTATCTTACTCATTTAAAAATTTGGATATGATCATTTTATTTACTATAATTTTATAATGTCTTGACAGCTGATCAAGCCAATTTCCCATTCATTTTTTCTTCTTTTACTATTTTTATCTTCAGAATTGTCCCAATTTTGTGAATATTATTTCATACAAATTTTAGAATTATCATGTCATGTTTCATGAAGAAAAATCTTGGTGTAATTTGGATTGACATTGCGCTGAACTCAGTGCTAATTTAGAGGACAATTTATATTTTGTGTGATTCCTCTTCTAAATTATTCCATGGTGATCTTACAAAGATCATTTGCAAAGATATATTTATTCCTACATGCTTAATTAGTTTATTGTGATTTTTTGCGAGAATGAGATTTTTTTTAAATTTATTTTTTAACTGGTTATTGCTGATATGTAAGAATTCTATTGATTTTTGAAATATGCATTTTATATCCAGGTACCTTTCTGAGCTACCTTAATAGTTTTAAGAAAATATATGTGCTCCTAGGCTTTCTATGTAAACAATCATGCTCTGAAAATGACAATTTAAAAAAAAAAGTTCCTTTCAATTCTCTTTCTTTTTGCTTGTCTTTTTACATGGGCTAGGAACCACATAAACATGTTGAGCAGAACTGATGACAGTAGTCATTTATGTATTTTTTCTGATTTAATGGAAGTGCTCTAAATGTCAGCTCATATGTGTCCTGAAATCTGAAGTGATTAGGTCAATATACTTTATCAGATTAAGAAAATTTCTTTCTATTTCTATTCTATTAAACTACACAAAATCATAAATAGAAGTTGAATTTTTTATTGCTTTATGACATCTATTCAAATAAACACATTTCTGTTTTATCTTTTAATCTACTGAAATATGGGGATATTCTTTAATGTTGATGCATCATTATATACCCAAGATATCTGAGATATACAAATCTGTGATAAGTTCTACTACTTTGTGATTTTAAGTGATATTTATAATTTTAAATGAAATTGTGAATTTTGACTTGCTAAGACTTACATTGGGAGTTTTGCATAAATGTTCATAAGTCTGATTGGCCTATAATTTCGCCTTCTTGAACTGTCTCTGTCTGGGTCTGGTTGATGCTTTACTATTCTCTTAAAAAGAGTGGAGAAGTTTTTCCTATTTCTCCATTTTCTGAAACAGTTTGTAAAAGAGATGGACTATGTTTTCCTTCAGTTGTAGAAAATTCCTGGGTCTAGCAGCTTCAGATTTTTATAATATAAATTTTAAGTTTTATTATTAATGCCTTTAATGTTAATCTTTCAATAATGATTTTCTATTTATTCCTGATTCAGTTTTAGAATTTATTTTTCTGCATTTCCAATTTTATCTATGTTTTCTTATTTATTGCCATAAAACTATTCTGTTATTTTTTAAGCTCCCTTGACTTATTGCTATTTATTCCTCTCTATTCCTTTTGATAGTTAATTTACAATTTCCTCCAATTTTTTTTCTTGATCTGTGTTGTTTTTCATTTGCCTTTTCTATGAAACTGGTTGTGGCTTTATTCAACATATCCAATATATATGTATACTTAAATTTTTGTTTATTTCTGCTTTTCTATTTATTGTTTCATTCCTTCAGCTTTGTTTTCTATTTATTTTTTAATATTTTTCTAGTGTTTTCTAAATTAATGCTTAATTCATTAATTTTGTAAGTGTTTATTCTAAAAGAATTCATTAAATATCTTTATTTGCTTTTAAATGTCAGTTTGGCTGCATCCCACAATTTTTGATATATAATAATTTCACTTTCATTAATTCCTAAATATTTTCTAATTTTAACATTTTCTTTGTTTTCTTTTTTTTGGTAATGATTACCAGGCACTGCAAAGTTAATAATGTTTTCATCTTTCAATTCTTTCAAAGCTCTCCGTCAATTGATTAATGTCTATTCACTTAGCCAGCCTATGAGTTCCCCAAAGGCAAAAATTGTCTTCTATTAATCCCCTGCCTCAGGCCTTGGCATAGTCGTGGGCATACACCATAGGAACAAATAAATACATGTCAGTTCTTCAGATCCATTTACCATTGATTCATTAATAAATTCCCTCATTCATTTAATAGATATTTCTTGAATTTTTGAGAATTAGATAATGGGGAGTGTTCTAGGCACAAAGTTTTGTTATACTCTAAATATTCTTGGAATCTAGCACTCTGAGACATGAGCTCATCTGCTTAATGGGGGGCTCTAGATACAATTGTCCCTGAATATCCCAGAGGGATTGGTTCCAGGACCCCTGTGGACACCAAAATCCTCAGACGCTCAAGTCCTTTGTATAAAATAGTGTGGCATTTGCATATAACTTATGCATATCCTCCTGTTTACCTTAAATCATCCCCAGATTACTTATAATGCCTAATGCAATGTAAATGCTATGTAGTTGTCAATATAATGTAAATGTTATGTAAATAGTTACCAGTGAACAGAAAATTCAGGTTCTGCTTTTTGGAAATTTCTGGAATTTTTTTTTTCCGAATCTTTTTGATCTGCATTTAGTTGAATCTGTAGGTACAGAACCCATTGATATGGAGGGCCGACTGTATAAGCTATTACACAGATCACATTTTTTTCTATAATTAATTTTTCTAAACCCTTCAGTTTGTTATTTTGGCTACCTGTTGGTGGAATTAGAGTCCATATTATACATTAACGATGCAGCACTATGTTGAGGAGTTTAAAAGAGGGGGATGGCAGATCTTTTAGTCTTTCCTTTTATTTGGATGTGGATATAAGGCTATTGGATTTCATTTGGGGTCTACTTTTTAGTCTGCTGCCAGATAGAATGATCTAGAATACTTTAAAAACACTGTTATCTGGACACAAACCCAGATTAAAAGAGACAAAAGTACAAGTCAGGTGTGGGTCTGGGTATCAGCATTTTGTCAAAGATTTCCAAATGATTCTACAGTGTACTCAGGGCTATGACACTTGGACCATAGTTATTGTTTAATCTAGAGCTTAGTACCTCTTTCTACCTTTATTGTCTGCTCTTATTGTTAGGTTTTGTTTACCATTTCTCATGTTGGTTTCTGGAATTTGCAAGTTGGGTACATGGAATATGCAGGCATTGGTAAAACAGTTTTCATTTTGCTTTAAAATAAGCATGTTTGTTATAAAAACTGTCTTTAAACATGCTTGAGATAAAGAGCTGGCCAATCTCAATCTCTCCTCCGTATCTGGGTACAAAGAAATGTTATGTTGAAGCCTAAAAGCCTTTATAGCAGATAGGTAGCTGAAAACATTATGGTGGATGTCTCATGAAAGTTCCAGAGACCTCAGAAACCTAAACTAGCTCTTCAGTGTCTCCCCTAGGCACCAGAAACCTTGTAACTATGGTCAAGTGGTGAGATTCAATACAAGAAGAACACTTTTTCATTTTTCTGCTATTTTCAGGACTGAAGGGAACACCAAACTTTAGAGGTTGTAGTATTCATGGGTACCTTAACATGGGGCCCAGTGGTGAGGCAAGAGCAGGGCTAAACCACCTTTGCTCTGTGTCCATCAAACCTCAACAAATGAGCTTCTATTATACAGAAAATAAAATGCAATGGGCTAATAGTTTCTTACCATACTAGTTCAACTATAACTACTTTTATCAATCGAAGCATCAGTAGCAGTAGGGTGCTGTTGTCCAAATTCTACAAGAGAATTATTAGCCAACGTAGAAGTAGCATCTGGTGCAGTCTGCAAGTCAGAGCCCCCTCAAAAGTCACTGCATGAATAGTTTTCCTGCAGCAATCAGTAAATCTTCTTTCATCAATGAAGTCACTTTCGGTTGTATATCCTTTCCAATAAACAGCTATATCCTTAAGTATCCTTAGTTTCTCCTGACAATAGGCATTTCCATAACTCAAACTGTCACAGAGAGGGTGAATTTTATTGAGAAAATTAATAAATGTTTGAAGAATCAAGTCATTATTAACAAAGAACTTCACATGGAAGGTGTGTGTGATTTCTTTCAGATGGAAAATCCTGCCTTTCTTCTGAATCACTTTTTGGAAAAACATATAGGGATAACTTGGGGGATAAATAAGGTCAATTAGGAGTATTAGAATCATATACAAATAATTTGTTCTAGTTGTGATTAAAACTTTCATTCAAGCTTTCTCTTCTTTTTCTAAGAGAAAAATAGCATTTTCCTATACAGATGTGGCAATTTGAGGAAATTCTCCCATGTAGCTAATATAAACATATTTTGTGTCATTGTTGAGTCTAGGAAACTGGATTCCCCAAATTATCCCTCTTGTAGAAATTTATTTGTTAAGTAAACTGCAGTCCACACCACTTCCTCAGCCTTGCCCAAAGAAACACATTGCCTGAACAATCAAAGAATTACAAACTTGGAAGGAAGATTAAAGTTCATCTAATGGAACCGACTACTACACAGAAGCTATCCTTCCTTCTAAAAAGCATGCTTATTTCCCAGGGATTGCTTTGCAAGTAGCATTATATCTAAGCAGTTGGAGAAATGTATGAATTGGGTCTCATTTTGACTATGTTGGTTATTTCTATAGCCAAAGTTTTTATTTTCTTCCTTTTTTCTCCAAATCACAAGTTGGCTTTGATCTTATAAGCAAGAAACATGCCAGAAAGTATAGACGAATATTACCAAAGATGCATATCATTAGTGCACAAATGGATGGTTTTCACATCTGTAGCTATAATAATCCAGGGTTCTCAAACTTCATAGATTGAAAAGCTTTAATTTGATCCATTGTCAGTCCAAGGCTTATTTGGCTAGAAAGAGTTGAGCTTAGATTTTTAACCTTCTGCAGTGAGTGATAGTAATGGTAGTTGGGGGCTAGTTGTGGAGTGGTGAGGGGGGAGTCTGATGAACTTAGAGACATTATTTCTGAGAATGGGAAGCTTGATTGATACCTAGCTGGGAACTTCCAGCCCTGTTGTAATATGTAACTTCAATTGACCATCCCTGGTTTAGTTCACCCTGCATTGAAGATCAATCAATCCTTTCTCTTGTGAAGTAGACTTCCATAGAGAACGTCTGAGCTGAGGGAGTCTTATCCAAAAACTAAGATCACCTACTGTGTGCCGAACAAAAGTTTGAAAACTCCTCTCTCAGTTTACTTTACAAACTTACATCTTAAGCTTTGGATTTTGATAGTAAGAGATAAACATATTAAATCTGACAAAAATATTCATTTCCAGAAGAAATTGCAAAAGATTTATGATCCTTATCTTCACTAGTCATTGAAATTCATATTTGTTTTGTTCTTTGGGTATAGAGTTATTTGAACTAAGAATAATTTATTAATTTAAAGGATGCAATGATCAGTTTTTAGAATAGACCCACTCTGTAGTTTATTAATTTTAATGGTTGCTACATCTCCCTAAAACCTGTCTTAATCATGACTATTTGAGCCAAAAGTCTGGCCCTGTTACAGGAAGGAGTAAAACATTTTTTAAATAATTATGATTTCTTTAAAAATCATAAAAGTTGTATATTGTCAAAAGTTAGTATGTATTTGAATGTGTGTGTGTGTACACCCTCAGTAACTATGGAAACAAACAAAATAGGTCCTAAAATTGGGGAAATCTTTGTTTTCCCATCAGGGAAGAGAGGAGGAACTCACCCTAGATAAGGAAGTCACAAATGAAGCAGTGAAGATGTTTTGAAGAAGATCAAAATTGAGCCAGAAAACTAAGGAACTGAAACATTACAAATCATATATAATCATAAATAAAAATCATATAATTATAAAAGCATATACATTCAAGCCTTTAATTTTCTAGGCTTTTAAGAAAACCGTTCTCTTTGCTTTTCTCCTCTAGAAAACTTAGAACCAAATTTACAGCCCAGCTATTGTAACTGCAGATACTTTTTTTTTTTTTCTTTTGCGGTACGCGGGCCTCTCACTGTTGCGGCCTCTCCCATTGCGGAGCACAGGCTCCGGACGCGCAGGCTCCGTGGCCATGGATCACGGGCCCAGCCGCTCCATGGCATGTGGGATCTTCCCGGACCGGGGCACGAACCCGTGTCCCCTGCATCAGCAGGCGGACTCCCAACCAGTGTGCCACCAGGGAAGCCCTGCAGATACTTTTTGATATACAGACCCAAGTGTGACTCGTACTCCTTTACACACATCCTCCTGTATACTTTAAATCATTCCCACCGACTGAGAGCTGTTATGAGATTGTTGATTCCCTGACACTGACAGCCTGCTGTGTGTGGTGGTTGAGGCCCCTCATTAGCTCTCTGTGACTTTGCAGGCATTAGTAGGAGGAAGCCTTTACCAGGAATAATGGGTACTCAGGGGATACGAATGAGACACCAAGGGCTGCTGCCACAGAAAGCGAGAGTAAAAACAGGAGACAAAGGTATCTTCAAGACAGTTCTCTTATTCATCCTTTGCATAATTTGGTAACTGATATTCATACTGCTTTGGAGAACAGGTAGGAAGTGACCAGTGGTTCAAAGTTAGGATAATGGTGTCCTGTTTTAGCTCTTTTATTTTATTTATTTATTTATTTATTTTTGGCTATGTTGGGTCTTTGTTGCTGCGTGTGGGCTTTCTCTAGTTGTGGCAAGCGGGGGCTACTCTTCGTTGCAGTGTGCAGGCTTCTCATTGCAGTGGCTTCTCTTGTTGCAGAGCATGGGCTCTAGGCGCACAGGCTTCAGCAGTTGTGGCTTGCAGGCTCAGTAGTTATGACTCATGGGCTTAGTTGCTCCATGGCATGTGAGATCTTCCTGGACCAGGGCTCAAACCTGCGTCCCTACATTGGCAGGCAGATTCATAACCACTGCGCCACCAGGGAAGCTCTGTTTTAGCTCTTTTAGATATCAGTGCAAGAACCTATTTCAAAGTCAAATGTAAACACATTTTAGACCTGTCACTGCCATATATTCTTCCTGCCTCTTTTTAACAGTGTGACTTTTGGAGAGCCAGCTACTAGCAACAGTCTTGCCAACTGTGGGTTCAAAGGAAAGCATCAGGAAAGAGACTTTTACTTACCCTTCCTACCGTTACTTCTTTCAGTACCTGCTGCAGGACACAGCCAGCCAAACTCCACCTGGTTCCCATGCATTGTAAGACTTTTAATCTTTGCCCCAACCTTCTCCTGAGATAAACTTATGGGTAACTTTTCTTAAGGCCTTCTGTCCTGATCCTTTTATATCTCCAACAGTCAGCTTCTGTCAAACTTGTGAGAAATAAAGGATTTTACAGATGCTGAGAAAAGATCAGAGGCACAAACCTAGTTAAAAATTCCAAAATCGATATTTTAAAAAAGGGATGGGAAACCCCCAGGTTGTCTAAGAAGTGCTCAGTTCAAAGGTAGTAATTCAGGGATGAATCTGAGGATCTGAGTGTCAATAGGATCTTGGTTTGATAGGAAATGAACGATCCTTTTCAGGGTGCCATGGGACTATTTGACTTTATGACCGTTGTACAAGGTGAAACTATAAACTAGAGCATTGGGGCCATTGAAAGAGTGTGCAGAGAAAAATCATTCACTCTGCTTCTCTCCAATGCCTACTTCTTAATTTTCCTGGAGGATAAAAAGCAAACTAGAGAGGAAAGATGTCAGCAGTTTATCCAAAGTTTCCATTTTAATACATAGCTAAACTGGTAACGTTTAAAATGATCAATTGAATAAGGTAATTTTATATCTGTATATATTGACTGTATATTTTGAGGCGATTTGCATGAGGTCCTCAGGGTCCTGAAGAAGGAGTAAGGTTTGGATAGAGTTTTTGTGAAATCTTCCAGAACCTAGAGTATGTCTCACTCTTCTAAGCTAATGTATTAGACTAATATATTCACCTGTCGGGTCTGCCTGATTTTTATCTTGGGCCAGGTGTGGCAACCAGATGTTACAGGATACTCATGTTTGACATACTTCTTCCTCAAATCTGTTGAGACAGATCTGAATCCCAGAATCTTGTCTATCCACCATGCCAGTCCAGCTTGTAGAATGGACCTCAGATTCCAAATCCTCCTGTTCTCTTACAGGTCTTAAACCCTGCCCTGAACATTAGCTTTCTTGTCTGTGCCTTCCATCTCTTTCTGTATGACCTAGGTTCTCCCCAAATTCCCAGCCTCTGCCTGAATAGGAAACTTGCCCAGATATCAACACCCGCATCTGGCTGACTTAGAGTTTTTCTGATATGGGCTGCTCCTGGAGACAGCGCTCGGCACACTAGAGTCCTTGCTTTCACAGTCTTCCTCAGGTGTTGGAACTTGTACAAGCCAGCCCCTCACTCTCTATTTTGTCTGTACAGGACTGGCCAACGGCTCACATTGCAATAATCTCTACCAACCTGAGGTCCATAAGTCTCAGCTGCTCATGTTCACGTTTCAGCATATCGAGGCTACAGCCCAACTTGTTTATGCCAGAGCTCCCTATGATGGGGAGAGGAGTCATTTGATGTGTCCAGGCTAGGGATGGCCAATACCCAGCACTTGTGACACTACTTCTTATTTCTAAGTAGGAATCTAAGCAGGCTTTTCTAATTAACCAATTAGTGTGCACTTTTGCATCTAGGCCAGACATAGCCACAGGGATTTTCTTACTTTATTATTTTATACAGCTAGTGCCAATAGATCAGTTAAGCGAAACCCACATTCCATTCCTGGTGAAAGGCATGCTGCTAAGGCAAGCACTTAAAAGAGAAGGCATCATGAGTTGACTCAGAGAATGAGTTTTTGGGGAGGGACAAAGTCCCTGGGTGCAGAAGAGAGGGAGAAAAAGTTACTGGATCACATTGAGGGCTCATTAGGAAGGGAATCTTTACTGTGGTGATGGCCCAATGGCACTCAAATTCTTGGCTTTGGCTGCATTCAATTCTTTAACAATCCTGGCTCAGCAGAGCAGGGTCAGAGAAAGCAGTTTGATGCATTGATACAAATCTGTGAAGTCTCAGGATAACCTTACTGGCCATTGTGCCATTACTATTGGTCATGTTGGTGATCAGACCTTATTTACCAGCACTTATTCTTTTCAGAGAAGCTCTTTCACCAAGCTTCAGGAGTGGCTCTCCTTCACTCCAGAGCAGAGAAACATTCTGGTACATAACAGAAATTCAAACAAGATTGTATTAATGCCACACTAACAAAGACCAAGTGGATTTAATGGTAATCAACAAATTCAACATTTGTATTTTTTTTTTTCATATGAAGTCTACCTAATTGCCCCAAGATCATCTGCCCTTAACTCTTTAGAGCTGCGGTCACTGATGCCTCAATACCAGTAGACTCTGTATTCTTCAGATTTTGAGCTGATATTGATTAGTTGGATCATTTAGCAACAATCACAGTCCCAACATGTGCCTGAGCTTAGAATAAAGTCAATATCTTTCTTGGAGAAGAGAGACACTTATACTCCTCCCCTCAATTTCATAACTTTACCCTTGGTGTTGGGGAACACCTACCTTAATTCTGCCCTCTCTCTACCCTTTATTATCAGTCCCCCATCTCAATAGTAAGAAGTCCCTTTAACCTGACTGTTCAGAGCCCATGATATTCTTTGGGCCACATTTTCCAGTAGGTGGTAATACAGTGCCTTAGAGACCTGAAGGAAGGGAAAATCTTCATCTTTGTGCCTTTCTATGTGGTGAATAGATCTGACAGGACCCACCTCACCTTGCCCAGCCCTCTGCTTTGCCTGTGATTGGGAACGACTGGCACTGGCATAGATGCTTGGCCATTTAGGATATAGCAGGGGGAAGGAGGAGGCCCCATTTGTGCCTCTAAGCCTAAAGAAAATTTGTAAATTCATCTTTTTACGGAGAAATTCTGCATTTTAAGAGAGAGAAAGTGTCAAGCATTTGCCTAGCTTTAAATAAAGTGTAATTTCGTTCTCATTTTTCTTTTGATCCTTGTTTAAGTAAGGCCCAACTACTGGGCTCCTTGCTATAACGTTGTTACCTGAATGGTGAGCTGTGGCTGACATACTTGAACCACTTCAGACATACATACTCTGCCTCATCCTCCTCTAATTACCAAAGAAAGAGCCTCTGTCCCTCTCAACCTTTGCCAAAAAAAAAAAAAAAAAAAAAGCTATGTCATAGCAAATTTTTGGAGCACAGAAGTAGCAAGTTCAATCTTTGCTAAAGATCAATGTGAAAGAATATGATTGATGAAAGACATATGCTATGAATCCAGGAAAGGGAAGTATTATCATAAGTGCCAAATATTTGTCATTTCTTGGCTGGAATACAAGCTTCCGTGGATGCAGCAAAAATATGGCCAGAACCCAGATATATCCAGAAATAATATCTATATCCCTTATCACTCAGAATGTAAAGTGATCATATGCCACTTTTTGCCCAAGACAGATGGGTTTATACTTGCAGTCCTTCTTTCACTCTCAAAAGTGTCCCACTTCAGACAGCACATGATATATGGTCACCCTATGAGATTCGTTCTACTATATACTAAGTGTAAATCCTAAAATCTTAGATTGGAAGGTAAGACTCTTCCTAACCTAGTCCAATTCTGCTTGTTCTCCTATGTCCCAAAAAAAGTAGTCTAAACTTGTCAAAGTTGACCAAAAAAATCAAATATATTAATGCTAAACTTGGTATGTACATATACAGAATAAAACTTCTAATTTTTTTCAAAGTATAATTCAATATTTTATTGCATTGCAAGGTTCTAGAATGCAAGGTATTATGATTTTGGCACACGATCTAGCATGAGAACACAAACAGCTGCTTGTAGAGATGTGTGACTCAGGGCATAACACTAAACTTCTAGTTTGTATATGGAAGTGTCAAAATATCTCCAGAAACTTATGAAAACAACACCCAACTCAGAGTGTGCACATGCACACACATAAACACACATTCTTTTAGCCAAATTATTAGCTTTAACATTTATAACTGAAGCAATAAAACTGATGAATATAGAATCTATTTCTGAATCAAGTTCAGCAGTCTCCTCCAAACGTCATTTTGAGGTCCCAGAATAAATGCCCTTTCACGTTGCAGCTGAAACCAGGGCCAATTCTGCAAGTGGTCTTGGAAAACTGCCTTCAGAATTGACTCTCCCAGGGGACGGTTTACTGTTAGAGGAAGAGATACAGGAGGTGTTTTTGAGACCCAGAAAGAGACAGAGGAGGAGGTGAAAGTGTAACTTAGAACAGGTAGCTTCAATTTCTTTGCCCAGTAGTCCTATTCATTATTAACAGCAACAGTTTCCACTTGTGTAGAGAACAATTTTGTATTAATCCATTTTAACTTACCATACCCACAAAGTCTAGGGTATATATTCCAGGCATTACACTGTGGGGAAGTTATTCTCATTTAGGAACAAAGATAATCTGAGCTCTGTTGACTCTGACTCAACAAATAGCCAAGGACTTATTATGTAACACCTCCCACTCCTTATATTTTACTGTGCCCTAAAGAATATTAAAATTCACCAAGTCAAAATATATAACATAAGACAAGGTAGATGTCATAATCATATTTAGTAATTAACAAATTGCTCAAGTGTGAGAAAGATCTTATTCAATTGATTTAGTCAGGAAATAATTGAAGAATGAAACTCCATTTTATATTGACCCAAATAGATGGGTAATTTTTAGTGGGAAGGGAGAGAGACTACATTCCTGGAGAAATTCACTCAGCATAAGTAAAGACACAGAAGCAGAGACTTTAAGAAGTTTGTATTGTAAGAGCAAGATTACTGCGCTGGATTAAGAAGATTATTTGGGGTTATATGTAGAGTACTAGAAAATTATGACATGTTCAATAAATTGTAGTCCAACCTATTTTTAAAATAGTTTGTCCAAAAGGCATATAAGATATTTCTGATCACACTGTAGTATGAATAGACATTAATAAGAATTTAAACAAGTTGACATTAAAGTATTCCAAATAACTCTTTAAAGACAAAAGAGCAAAATTGGAAAATGATGAAAGTGAGGGTGTTACTAGTTCAAAGTTAAGGTCTATAACTAAAGCTCTTCTCTCAGGCTAAGTCACATCTATGTTTTTACTGAACAAGAAAGAATAAAAATATGACCTAAGTATTTAAATTAAAAAATAGTATTAAAACAACAATGAAACAACTTTAAAGGAAACAAGAAAGAGGAAGTATATAAAAGTAGAGACTAATGAATTAAAATAAAAACAAAAATAAATAAATAAATAAAATAAAAACAAAACAAGCCATATATATAAATATACATATATATGTATGTATATATCCCTACCTAAGAGATTGAGAGAAAGAGAAGGAAACAACAGCACACATATATTAAATAAAATTGAAAAGGTATACAATACCAGATATTAGATTAAATAAATAATAAGAATCTCATGCATCCCTAGATGCAAATTTTAATGTCAAAGAAAAAAATACTTTTCATGAAAAATATAGATTGCCAAAACATGCTTAAGAAAATTAAAAAGTCTAAACAGACCAAAAACCCTGGGGACATCGTGGCAGGGATGGGATGGAATGGGAGTGCTAAAAACTCAACTAGGATCATTGTGCTTTCCATTGAGTTATTGGAAATTTCAGGAAAATAAAATTCTCATGATATAGAGGTAGTTATAGTCCATGAAATATTCAGTGAATCCCAATTAAATTTAATAATTTGGAAGCAACCAAATAATGATAAAAGATACAGAAGACTTAAAAAACATAATTTAATTTTCAATTAAATAGGCATATAGAGAGCATTAATACACAAGAGTTCAAGAAGACACTTTCCCTTCACATACACTTTAATTATTTACAAAATTTGACTATGGGCTAGGTCATGGATGAAGCTTCAACAAACATTAATACATTGGTATTATTGAAATTATGTTATCTGATCACTCTGAAACTATTTTAGAAATCCAAATATTATAAAATTATAATATGATTGGAAATTTAAGCCTATCGTTAAGTAACTTACAGGCCAGAGAAGAAGTCATACGTATGTCAGAAAATATTAACACCAAAGAAGTTTTGAAAAGCATCAACATGTATCAAAACTAGTGGGATGTAATTAAAGTGAAATTTATAGGGGCATTTTAGCCTTAAATACACTCATTAATTTAAAAAATATAAATGAGCCAGCCTACAAATTAAGAAGGTGTATGTGTGTGTGTGTGTGTGCACGCATGCACATGTGCACATGCATGCATATTTGCTCATACAGTTGAAAATATATGGAAACTACATTAGGAATTGGATAGCAAAATAAAACTAAAGAAATGTGGAGGAAGGAGGTAATGATAAGTGTAGAAATGAATGAATTGACAATAAAACAAAAAGAGAATTAACAGAAGCAAATTTTGGTTTTTGAAAAGAGAAAAAATAGACTAAGCTCTGGGAAGAACTATTGGGCACTGGGGGAAGGGAGTAGGTGAGAGATGGAGCTGGAATAACAAAATACTGGAAAAAGGAAACAAAGTTATACTTTCAGAAAACAGTAAAGATGAGAGAATATTAGGGAAAACCTTAAGATTTTTATAAATAATTGTGAACATTTAAATGTGTTTTTAAAAGAACTTATCAATTTCAGAGCTAATTCCATAATATTTTAAAAGCCTGAATAGTCCCATAAACATTAGAGAAGAAGGGAATCAATTTTTAACAAATTAATCGATTATTTAACTAATTAATATTAAAAGTACAAAGGAACAGAAACGATTGTAAGAAGAAACTATTGCCCACATAGAAGAGTCATGTATCTGACCAGTTAACAAATATGTGTTGTATTTGATTTGCATATATCATCCATAAAGAGGAAATAGAACTGAAAAAAGATCACAATCATAAAGAGAAGATGCCTAGGAAAAAATGTAAAGAAAGATGTACAAGAACTTTATTGAAGATACTTATAAAGCTATTTTTAAAGGGACTGAATAAGACTGAGATAAATGGAGAGAACATGTTGATAAGTAAAAGGGCTTAATAGTAGAAAAGCATCATCTCTCCTACTCGATCTACAGATTTAAAAAAATTGTTTTGAAAGTGTTTTTTTAAAAAACAATTTGGCATTAAATATAAGGAGACTTAATCATAGCTTGGAAATTATACACATATATCAATTCAACCTAGAATAATCATGGATGAACATAATGATATATGTACATGTAAGTCCATTATAACATTATTTATGAATAAAAATCAGGAAACTAAACTGTAAAAGTAAAAAAAAGTGAACATATATGTTAAGACTTCACATTCCCATTAAATCATGCTGTTGAAGATACCTAATCATATCATGTGTTCATGGATCAGAAGAATTAATATTGTTCAAATGTCCATACTACCCAAAGCAATCTACAGATTTAATGCAATCCCTATGAAAACACCCATGACATTTTTTCACAGAACTAGAACAAATAATTCTAAAATTTGTATGGAACCACAAAAGACCCCCAATAGCTGAAAGAATCTTGAGATAAAAAAACAAAGCTAGAAGTATCACATACTCTGACTTCAGATTGTACTACAAAGCTACAGTCATCAAAACAGTATGGTACTGACACAAAAACAAACACATAAATTAATGGAACAAAATAGAGAGCCCAGAAACAAACCCACACATGCATGGTTAATCAATCGACTACAAAGGAGGCAAGAATATACAAATGGGGAAAAGACAGTCTCTTCAATAGTGCTGTTGGGAAAACCAGACAGCTACATGTAAAAGAATTGAATTAGAACATTTTCTCACACCATATGCAAAAATAAACTCAAAATGGACTAAGTCCTAAATGTAAGACCTGGAACCATAAAACTCCTAAAAGGAAACATAAAGAGTATGCTCCTTGATATCGGTCTTAGAATATGTTTTGGATCTGTCTCCTCAGGCAAGGGAAACAAAAGTGAAAATAAATAATTCTGACCTAATCAAACTTAAAAGCTTTTACATAGTTAAGGAAACCATCCACAAAAGAAAAAGGCAACCTAGTGAATGAGAGAAGATATTTGCAAATGCTACGTCTGAAAAGGGGTTGATATTCACTATATATAATAAATAACTCATACAACTCAATATCAAAAAAGACCCCAAAGACCCAATTAAAATATGGGCAGAGGACCTGAATAGGCATTTTTCCAAAGAAGACTTACAGATGGCCAACAGGCACATGAAAAGATGCTAAACATCACTCATCATCAGGGAAATGCAAAGCAAAACCACAATGAGATATCATCTCACACCTGTCAGAATGACTGTCATCAAAAGACAAGAAATAAGTGTTGTCAAGAATGTGGAGAAAAGGGAACCCTAATACACTGTTGGTGGGAATGTAACTTGGTACAGCCACTCTGAAAAACAGTAGGGAAGTTCCTCAAAAAATTAAAAATAGAACTACCATGTGATCCAGCAATGCTACTCCTATATATATTCAAAGAAAGCAAAAACACTAATTCAAAAAGATATATGCACCCCAATGTTCATAGCAGCATTATTTACAATAGCCAAGATATTGAAGCAACCTTAGTGTCCATCAACAGATGAATGAATAAAGAAGACGTGAGGGACTTCCCTGGTGGTGCAGTAGTTAAGAATCTGCCTGCCAACGCAGGGGACATGGGCTCGATCCCTGGTCTGGGAAGATCCCACATGCTGCAGAGCAACTAAGCCCGTACACCAAAACTACTGAGCCTGTGCTCTAGAGCCTGCAAGCCACAACTATTGAACATGTGCACCACAACTACTGAAGCCCATGCACCCTAGAGCCCCTGCACTGCAACCCCTGAGCGCACACACTTCAAGTACTGAAGCCCGAACTCTCTAGGGCCCACATGCCACAACTGCTGAGCCCGCGTGCTGCAACTACTGAAGCCCACGTGCCTAGAGCCCATGCTCCGCAACAAAAGAAGCCACCACAATGAGAAGCCACACACCACAACGAAGAGTAACCCCCGCTCACTGCAACTAGAGAAAGCCCACATGCAGCAATGAAGACCCAATGCAGCCAAAAATAAAATTTAAAAAAAAAGATGTGAAAAAAAGATGATATATATATATTATATAACATATTAATATATAACATGTACTATTACATGTTAATGTATGTAACATGTACAGTTACATGTAAATGTGTGTAATGTGTACTATTACATTAATGCATGTAACGTAATTATTTAAAAAAATAAAATTTTGCCATTTACAACAACATGGATGGACCTGGAGGGTATTATGCTTAATGAAATAAGTCAGAGAAAGATAAAAACTGTATGTTTTCCCTTATATGTGAAATCTTAAAAATAAAATAAGTGAATGAATATAACAAAACAGAAACAGGCTCACAGATACAGAGGGCAAACTAGTGGTTACCAGTGCAGTGAATGGTGGGAGGAGGGGCAAGATAGGCGAAGGGGATTAAGAGGTACACACTAATAAGTATAAAGTAAGATACAAGGATGTAATGTGCAGCACAGGGAATACTGTCAGTATTTTATAATAGCTTTATATGGAGTATAAGCTATAAAAATATTGAATCACTATGTTTTGCACCTGAAACTAATATAATATTGTAAGTCAGCTATATACTTCAATTAAAAGAAAAAAAAAGAATACCTAATGACCTGGAAAATTCTTCTGATATGATTTAAAAGAAAAAATAAAATACACATAATCCCAATTTTGTAAAACTCAAGCCTATCTATATGCCTATAAAAAATTGGAAGAAAATTATTAAAGCATGTTAAGAATTTATTTCTAAGGATTAAAATTAGTGAAGGAAAAGTTTAGCTTCCATATTTTCTATATATGTTTATACTAATGATATTTATTTTTAAAAGATTCCTCACACACAAAAAGGTATTTGTTCTATTTTTACTAATGTAAAAAAAAAAGAAAAAGGCTCCTTTAGTTGGTCAACTTGCTTCACTTTGTATATGAATCAGGATTTGAACTCATGTTTTTCTGAACAGTAATCAGTATTTTTTCCAATATGCACCAGTAGTGTTTCCCCCACTCACGGCCATTCTGTTTGTTTCTTATCTTTGTCAGCTACTCTGCTAATGTAAATCAAACTCAAGAACACTGGGTAGGATAGAATAACTGCAATGTTTATTGGAAACCCTTCAGGAGAAAAGTACCTATTATAGATACTTAATGGAGATTGGAGAATTTCAGAATACAAGGTAGAAGGCAAGGTTATGTCCTACCTAAATCATTTTCCAATCAGCCTGCCTAGGAGTCACACCCACCCCAATATACCCCTCACCAATTTCCTGTTAGCCTGTCCTGAAATATTTACCACCTAACTCTTAGAATTCTAAAATAAGAAATTATAAAGAATGGGAAGAGTTTTGAAACATTATGAATATTTTACTTCCATCTAATTGAGGATTTCCTCTTAAACTAAACAAATCATGACTTATCTCAAAGCTATTGGACAGCTTTAGTTGGTAAATAATCTTACTGTTGATTCAAAATCCATCTTCCCATATTTTCCTACCCTTAGCCTTAATTCTACCCCCCTGGGAATAGCTAGGACATGGCTATCCCTCCTCTCATATTCAGAGCTTGATAAATGTTCAGTCAGTGCATGATTCCTGGGTTTTTCCTCCTCCAAGCTAAGCAGATTGAATTCCTTTGCAAGATTCTTATAGAATGTGGTATCCTATATTATAACTAGGCAGAATAATCCAATTTGGATTTGGAAGAAAACAAAATTATCCTTGCTCTTTTCTTCATTCTCTTGCTTTCCAAGAAGAGTTTAAGAAGGAAAGGACCATCACTTTAGGGAAGTACCTTCTACTTGAGTGTGCACTCTCTTTTAGGTATCAGTGCAGGCAGTGAACTTTGGGTAAGCTCATTTGCTATCCATTTATATAGATAGATAGAAGTATATAGGAAAAATAATTCTACTTGAGAAAAAAGCTTTTAAGTGCTGGAAATTTTATTTACTATGTGACCTTGGGCAAATCACCATCTTTCTGTCAGCAGGTTTCTTTTGGTTATGTTACAGAAAACCCAACTCAAAATGGTTTAAACTGGAAAGGGAATGTGTTGGCAAGTTAAACCAAACATTTTAAGATTCATGAATCATACGTGGCTGTATGGATGAACTCAAATAATGTTGCTAGTTCCCAGTCTCATTTCCTTCCCTCTTTTGTCTCAGCTTTCCTCTTCGTTGGCATAATATTAATGGCAAGATGGTTGTCATCATCTCCCCACTCACATTTATTCTCTCAGTTATCCAAAGGGAAAAGAAGTTCTCTTTTATTATCAGTTCCAACCAAAGTTCCAGAAATTAGTCTCATTAATACCCAAGAAAGAGATTTATGACCATTCTGCAAAGGACACAAAGGAGCTAGATGGGAGACAGAGAAGAGGGTGGGTGTTGTTGCCTTAAAGATGTTATGGGAGTATATCCTGAGATCCAGAATACCTTGATATCTAGACCATTCCAATATTGTACAGCAACAGATTGGGGCTCCTAGACCCTCTATCCAGGATCTCAGCTTTTTCATTTGTCAATTAAAGAGGTTAAATTAGGTGATATAAATGCCCAGCCTCCATGACTCTCTGACTCTGATTCTCTCAGAAGTCGTTGTTTCTGATGTACACTTCCACTGCCAAGACCCTAACAGCTGAAGCCCAAAGGATGAAGCCTGTTCCCAGTCACCTTGGAGGCCTGCAGAAAAAGCCAAAACCTTTATTTATTTATTTTATTTATTTTCAGTTGAATAAACTCTTAACCTTTAGCAGTAGGGTATTGATTTTCCTGGCCTGACTGCTGAACTCTGGTAATACAAGACTCCTGATCCCTGGGGAAGTGCCATGCACAGCAAGCCTAAAATGTGGTTTAGGGCTGCAGAAACCCAGGTGGAGCCCTCCATTTTCAGCCAAGACCAGGAACTCTCTGATGGTCTGCTACATTCCTCTGCTAGATACCAACACCCTCCTTCCCTCACCAAAGACCATGCAAATAACACAAGGAAATTGCTTGGGTCTGGTTGCCAACATTCCAAATACTTCAGAGGAAATGTGACCACTCTGGGTGCCTAACTTTACTTTGAAAGGTCATGGGCGAATGTGGACTATAAATGTCCTGGCGTTAAAACTGGTCTTCTACCCCTGCCCAGAATACCCAGTACTCAGACAGCTTTGCTAAATCTGCGTAGGTTTAGCTTTCCTGGATTTGCAATTTAAGCCAGATGCTTGGGGTATAAGAGGGTATGGGAAGGGTGGTAGGAGGTTATATGTAGGAAAAACATGCATCTAGGTTGTCACGGACAGTCATGGTTTTATGCCCATTTTTCCTGGTGTAGTTATTAATAGAACCACCTTTTATTCTCAAAAGTGTCTTGGCTTGGAAGATAAACTATATAATCACCTTAGACTTTCCCAATGTGGCACAGCTAATCAACTTCATATTAAAAGTTCAGATTACCCAGTTTCAGTAGTGTTCTTTTTTCCCTGAGCCATAGGTAAAAGCACCCTCATGAAAAGTACTACCTTGTCCCTCAAACCACATCTTATAGGCTTCAAGAACCAGCCCTCTCTCTACAAATGCCTGGGACATGACCTTATTACTTCCTGTCTCCAGCAGGGAAGGTAAAGGGCTTTCTTAAGGTTATGTCATTGGCACCTGAGAACTATTAGTTCTGCTGAATTAGAAACATGTATATTTTAGCACATGTTGATGATTTCCCTACTGTAATTGAACTTGATTTTTATATTTCACCCAGAAATGTAATTGCTGGTTGGCAAAAGAAGGTAACCTGATGCTTTTTTGAGGGTGAGGGGAAAAACAGACCTTGGTTTTAGGCTATAACCTTGGCAAAATATAATAGAATCCTGAATGTATGCATGTGTGCACACACATACACACCCCCCCATACATGTGTTTTATTTTAGCAGATGTGGGGACAGGAGTTGCCAGAGATGAATAATCCATTAATACCCTTTAAGAAAATTAGCCACTAAATTCAAAATAATTAGCTAGATGCAGGTTAATTCAAGAGGGTAGTCTGTTGGACCTGGAGGAGGACTTATAGAGGCAAAGTTAGAACAAGTTATTAAGGAACAGGGGTTGACAGGTTGGAGATTCTAAGTTCTACGAAGTTGCGGCATAGAACTCTCTTCAGAGATGCCACTGACCCCTAGAAGTAGACCAAAGTACCAGCTACTACCCTCTGCTCTGAGACCAATTCCAACATGGGTGGGGGAGGGGGAGTTCTCCTAGCAACAAGCAATTCTTAAGATGCCAGATGGATGTCCTACAATTCAAATCAATTCTGACACTATTTATCCAGAGATAGCATCATATTTCACAGGTTAAGTGTTCAGTCCTACAAGTCCTGGCCCCGCCCCCTTCAGATGCTAGTCACAAGTCCAGGTTGTCACCTGTGCTTCTGATCAATTCGGTATAAATCAGAGGTTCCCAAGACTCCCTCCTCAGGTTTGATTAATTTGCTAGAGCAGCTCACAGAACTCAGAGAAACATTTTACGTACTAGATCATCAGTTTATTATACAAGGATATAACTCAGGAACAGCCAGACAGAAGATACAGATGGGACAGAGTATGAAAGTGTGTGGAGATCCCACGCCTTATCCACTGCTCCTGAAACCCCATGTGTTTACCAACCCAGAAACTCTCCAAACCCTGTCATTTGGGGGTTTTATGGGGGCTTCATTACATAGGCATGGTTGATTAAATCAATGGTCATTGTCAGTTGAGTCAACCTCTGTCCCTCTGTCCTCCCTGGAGGTTGGGGGGTGGGGCTGGTTACTGAAAGTCCCAGCTCTCAAATTATGTGATGGATTCCCCTGGCAAACAGCCCCCATCTTTAGGTCACCAAAAGGGCTTTACAAAAGTCACCTCATTAACATAACAAAGGCACTTTAATCACTCTTATCACGGGAAATTCCAAGGGCTTTAGGAGCTCTTTGCCAGGAACATGATCAAAGACCAAATATATATTTATTGTTATAAATCCCAATAACACAACTCCAAAGATATTTGGTTTGCATAGTATTATCACATTCCTTGTCCCCTTGTGCCTTCTGCCCTGATGGCTTTAAGGAGGAACAGAGAGCTGGAATGACTTTCTACCCATCCCCAGCTAGGAAAGAAGGAAGAAAATTAAGCTTTGTCCTAAGGAAAGGAGATTTGTGTACCTAATATATACCAGTCATTCATTCCCATTAACTAGATAAAAACACTGAGTCAAAGAAGACGAGTGACAACCCGATTGGGGCTCCTAGACCCTCTATCCAGGATCTCAGGATCTCGGATCTCTGAGATCCCCGGAGCAGTTAGTATCAGAACCAGAAGACTGCAGCCCTGTTCTAGGACAGCCCATTCTCACTGGCAGCATCCTTCCTATACTTTGTGGTGACTCCAACCTACTAGTGCCCAGGAATGTACTAATGTGGTTAGGAAACAGAATGATATTGTACTGAATTCAGAGTCAACTCTTCTATGTGTTGATGGTATGGCTTTGGGCAAGTCATTTTGAAACTGTGCACCTCAGATTGGGACTTGAACCCATGTACCGGAACTTGAACCCAGCCAAAACCCAGACTGGGACTTGAACCCACACGGCAGGGACTCAAACCTGACCAAAACACACAGCCTTCCAACTGAGATCACACACCTAGTTTCAGGACTTAATGAAGCTCAAGTTTTTGGTGTCTCATCACAGAAAGAATTCAGTGAGAGACAAAGTGATAGGTAAGAAGTGGATTTATTTAGAGAGATCACACTCCACAGACAGAGTGTGGGCCATCTCAGAAGGTGAGAAAGGCACCAGGGTATGGGGTTGTCCGTTTTTATAGGAGTAGGTAATTTCATAGGCTAATGAGTGGGAGGAGTATTCCAGCTATTTTAGGAAGGGGCGGGAATTTCCAGGAATTGGGCCACCACCCAATTTTTGATCCTTATGGTCGGTCTTGGAACTGTCATGGTGCCTGTGGGTGTGTCTTTTAGCTTGTTGATGTGAGCGTATACTGAGGCTCAAGGTCTAATGGAAGTCGACTTGTCTGCCATCTTGGACCCTTTTGGTTCTAATCAGTTTATGTCATGTCCTCAGGCTATGCCATTCTTTCAAAGGTTGTGCCCTGCCCCCTTCCCTCCTGTTTCAATTTCAACTCTCTGAGCCTCAGTTTCTTCATTTATCAAATAGATAAAAATTTCTCCCACATAAAGTTATTGTCAAGTTTGGATGAAATTATGTGACAACAAATACTCCTAGTGCTTACTATGTGTCGGGCACTATTCTGTGTCCTTTACATAAAACAACTCATGTGCTCTTCACAATATATGTTTTAAGGTAGCTATCACTACTGTCACCAATTTATTAAGGAGGGAACTAAGGCATAGGGAAGTTAAGTCAAGTAGCTATTTAGTGACCAAGAGGGGGTTAAAACCTAGAAGGTATGATTTTAGAGTCTGTATTCTTCTTCCTTTTCTACCTAGCACAATGGCATTCAGAAGCAATTTAATAAATGCTCCTTCATTCTCTGATTTTTTTTTTTCTCATTCAGTATAATGAAAGCCAAGACAGAAAACGTGTAATGGGTGGACCCTTACCATCCATTCCTAATTTGAACTCATGATGAAGCAACTCTATCCATGACCATCTCCCCTTCTCATCACCTGTGTTTACAGATATAGCTGCCAGTCTTCCTCTTGGAAACTTAGCACAGAGTTTAGCAAGGTTTCAGTGAACCAAAGAAAATTCAAAATCATCATAATCTCACTGAGTCCTTTAGATGTATGTTCCAGGCACTAAGAGGCAAAAGCATGTGATAAGGCCTATCACAGGTTTGCAAACAATAGGGGCTCACATCACATTTGTTTAGATAAAATAGAATTTACATGACCAACTCCAAGGGGATTTTGGTTCTGAGATTATCTCTTCTTAGTCTTTATTCAGTAAAAAGTTCTCTTTTTTTCTAGATGTTCTCAGATTAAGGGACTGGGGAATACCTCTATGGGGTTGGGGGGGTGGAGTTTGCTGCTACTGACCCCATCTCCAAACATAACCATGAAAGTTTTGTAAATTGGCCCAGCACTTATGAGTAATCAACCACAAGCAAAGAGGGAATGACCTGAGCTTTTTTTTGTTTTGGGTGGGTGGGAGGGTCTCTTTCCTCCAGTTTCCGTCAAACCACATGAGATGGTTCCTAGTCCCTTCTAGCAGGCACATTAGCCTACAAACTCAGTCAATATTGCAGCCCAAAAAGTCCACTGGAAACCTCATGTCAGCCATCCTGACTTTAAGCATAGCCCTTCACGAGTATTCTAACTGCATGGAGACAGATGTACTAAATGCATTCTCTCTTAAGATCCTCACGATGATGCTGTAATTCAGGCTGGATTATTATCTCCATTTTACAAGGGAAAAAAATTGAATCACAGGATGACTGAGCAAATTGTTTCAGGTGACACAGTGTAAATTATGCAGCTGGGTTGTGAGTTTAGGTCAAACCCAAACCATGCTTCTCTCTTTAAATGAGGTATCTCCTTGGGTTAAACACTGCCATTCCTATGCACTTTTATTTAAACGTAAATATCTTTGCTACAAGACAAACCAGGGATCATTGATTGATCACATTTTCATTTCTCCATGATGAATTAGATTCAGAAGAACTTCAACATCATAGGTTCTTATTCTGAGGTAGAAAGGGAGATGGGAATGGCAAAAGGGATGAAGAGCAGTAAAGAAACATAGAATCATCATTGACTTTCTAATTTTGTCTGAGCTGGACCTACAAAAGCCAGTGCTCATTGTTAAGGAATCAGACAGTTGAAGTCACTAGGGTGAAGGGAGCGTGATTCCAAAGGTTTAGATCTGTGTTTACTAGTTAAGCTAACGACGAGACACATAGATTTTGGCTTATTTTGTTGCTATTGTTCTGCATCCAATAAATACAGAATGTGCATTTATTTTAAGTGCAAATGGAACATTTAACAAAATGGACCAGATGCTGGGCCATAAAGAAAGTCTCAATCAATTTCAAAGTATTAAAGTCATATCAAGTATGTTCTCCAAGCAGAGAAGTTAAGCTAGCAAACAATCAAACAAAGAAGATAAATAAAAATCCCAAAAGGCTTGAAAAGAAGGCATTTTTTAAAATTTAGGTATAATTTACACAACTACAAGTTCTCCTTTTTAATGAACAGTTTTCAAGTTTTGACAAATGCACATATACCAGCTGTAGCACCACCATAATCAAAATGTGGAACAGTTTTGTCACTCCCAAAGTTCCTCCCAGTGTCTTTTTGTAGACAACCTCTGCCCTGATTACCCACTGACCTGATTTCTATCCCCATAATTTTGCACTTGGAATCTGGCTTAAGAACATTTGAGGTTCATCTGTTTTGTTGAGTATATCAATAGTATGTCCCTCATTATTGCTGAATAGTATTCCATTGTATGGATGTGCCACATTTTGTTTATCCATTCACTAGTTGTTTCCAATATCTGATAATTATTAATAAAGTGGATATAAAGATTCATGTATAGAATTACTGGGTCTTTTTATAGTAGTGTATGCTCAGTAAGGAGCTGCCAAATTTCCAATGTTTCTGTGCTATTTTTCATTCCTACAAGCAGTACATGAGAATTCCCTTTGTTCCATATCCTTACCTGTATGTCCTATTATTAGTTTCTTTAAGCCTTTCTAATGAGTATGTAGTTGTGTCTGATTGTGATTTTAATTTATATTTTGTTAGTTATTGATGATCTTTTCATATCCTCTCTTTGTCACAGTTTTATCTTCTTTGGTGGAATGTTTGTTAAAATATTTTGCCCATTTTTAAATTGGGTGTTTTTCTTATTGCTGAGTTTTGAGAGTCCTTTACATAGTATGAGTATCATTTATTAAATATGTGTTTTCCAATATTTTCTCCCAGACTCTGGTTTATCTCACTTTGTTAACCAAAATGAGCAACAGCTTTTAATTTTTTTTTATTTTGTGATTTTTGTGTCCTAAGAAATCATTGCCTATCACAAGGTTGCAAAGAATTTCTTTTAGTTTTCTTCATGATCTTACAAAAGTATACTGCAAATTTCGCCTTCCCATCCTTTACACAATTGTTGTCATACATTTGACTTCTACAAATGGTATGAAGAAACAATACATTGTTACCATTTCTTTACTTTAGACAATTGTCCTATTTTGTGTAAATCCACGTTTCTGATTTACATAATATTTCTTCTCCCTGAAGAAGTTTCTATCATTTCTTTTAGTGCAGTTTTGCTGATAATGAATTCTCTTAATTTTTGTTTGTCTGAAACAGTCTTTATTTCTCCTTCATTATTGAATTTCTGAGGGTATGGGCTGGGTGTAGAAGTCTTTATTGACAGTGTTTTTGTTTGTTTTCCCTTTGTTTTGTTTTTCTTTCAGTACTTTATGGGTGTGATTTGATTTTCTTTTTTGCTTTGGTAGCTTCTGACTGTAAGTTGGCTTCAATTCTTATATCTGTTCCTCTTTATATAACAGATCCCTTTTTTTTTCTGCTTTCAGTATTTTTCTCTTTGCCTTTCAATTTCAAAATTTTGAATATGATGGTTTAAGGATGTGTGTGTGTGTGTGTGTGTGTGTGTGCATGACGGTGTACCCTATATAAGCATTTCCTTACTTAGGCTGCTTGGTGTTCTCTGAGAATCTTGGATTATTCTTCTCCTTCTGTGATTCCAATTACATCAATCACGTATATATAAGACAGATAGTGTCCCATGCTTTTTGGGTAATCTTTTTTTTTTTTTTTTTTTGGTTCTTGTTTCACTTTGTGTTTTCATTTGGATAAACTGTTCAACAGCCATTTATTATGTTCACTTTCATTTATATCCAATTTTGTTTATATAATTAATACTGACCATTTTCGAGTTCATTGAATCTTTCCTTGGCTGTGTCAAGTGTCCTAATGAACTCGTTAGAGATATTCTTCATCTCTGATCCCAAGTTTTTGATTTCTATAATGAAAATGTCAGTTGCTCTACTGAAATTCCTCACCTGTTCAGGCATGTTGTCCATTTATTCACTAGTGTCTTTGCTATATTAATAATATTTATTTTACATTTCCAGTTGTTCCAACATCTGGGTGATATTTGAGTCTGATTCTCTTGATTAACAGTGAAATGAATACCATAAGTCAAGTATCATAAGAATTTCATAGATGCAGAAATTGAGGCTAAAAGAGGCTACATGAATAGTTCAAGATCACACAGCTAAGAGTTGATACAATGAAGTCAAACAGATTTCAGATTCCATCCTCTGTCCACCACGCTGTGCTGAGCCATAATATAGACACAATAAAAGGCTGCTGAGTAGATGATTAAACGACCTGGAATTCTGGAGCATGCAAAATCTGTCCAAAGTCTTCTAATATAGATATCACAGGTGACGTCAATCTTGGGACACAAGTGAGTGGGAAGCCATTAGGAGCTTATGCCTATGTTCTGATGGTGCTGAACTATTACAAAAGCAGACAAGGAGGTGGACATTAGTAGGTGAGTGTCACCATGGCCAGTGTATGTTCATGTCTTTACTCACATCCCAGGCTTGCTCACCTGAAGCAATCAAAGGACAGAGCAACATTTGACATAAGTCATGTAGACCCTGATCTTATCCTGACTCTTCCCTGGGGAAATGCCATTTGTTTCTTCACTGAATAATCCTTTGTAGCTTACAGAATAAGCCCTGTGATTTGTCTCTTTTTTTATTAAAACAAAAATTGCAGCCTTGTTCTAACCCACAGCCAGGGATATGCTGGCTACAAGCTGACATTGTGGCTCTGCAAGTCCAGGCAGTGCAATGAGCTAACATGGGGCCTGTGGATTGTTCCCAGCTCCAAAGGCACAGCTGTCCAAATTCCTCATGGATCAAGGAATTTGGGAGAGGGGTGTGCACAACAGAGTCAATTGTCTTGCAAATACCTTCTTCCCATTCAAGTCACTGTTCTTTGTAACAGGGCAGCACATGGCAAAGACAGAAGGTCCCTGGGACCTGGATCAGACATTGGTTCAGGCATATCATCTGCCAGACAGGTAGAGTAGAGAAGAGAAGAAAGGTTACTCTCACAGGTGTCTGTCTGCAGTACACATTAACTGCCCCAACCAAAGAAAGTCTGCCTCTCCATAACAGCCTCTGGGGCTGTGTCTTTGTGACCTAAATTCCAGCAAGGAACAATCACTGGCCCCAGACTTGATTTCTCAGTTTGGAAGATACTCTTCAAAAGGGTCTTTTGATATCAGAGGTCTCAAGCAAGTCTCTATAAATGCTTCCCAGTCTTTGGCCTAATAAATATTATTCCTGAGGAAATAACTCAAAAGAAGAATATGTAAAGATGTTACTTATAGCAGACTAAGTTTATAACATTAGGGCCATGGCCTATCTATTTAATGAACTGTCATGCAGCTATTAATATGATTCTTCCCCAAATATAAAGTTCCAGAAAAAAAAAAGACACTAGGAGTAAAAATATCAAAGTTTTAATGTATGAGAATTTCCCAGAGAAATAAAGGTCACAAGCATCCACATTGAGGGGATATATTGAGTCCAATGCAATAGGAACTTCCAAACCTAGGTACATTGCTGTAAAATTTCAACATTAAGAATAAAGAGGAGATCCAAAACCTTCCCAAGCCGTAGAATAGCTGCCCATAACAGAGTAAGAATTAAACTAACCTCAAACATTTTCATCACGAACACTGGATGCTTAGGCTTATTTTGTCTTTTAGACAATAAGACAGAGGGCCTTGGACCTTATGAGTTTCTCAAGTTCTATGAAAATGTTTTACAGAAGGGAACTTTGTTATAAAGATATACATTATGTCTACATCTGTATATAACATATACATAATGTATTATATAATATGTGATATTATATATAATATATGATGTATATGATATAACATATAGAAATATTGTATCCATATGTAGTGTTTATGTGTGTGTATACATAGAGACAGAGAGAATTGAAAACATAAAAATAAAAAATGAGAGGTTATTAAGTAAATGCACATGAGATGTAACATTATATTATTATATGATGGTTCTTTGTATTACATTTCATGATAAGAGGTGGGGCTTCCTACACCGTTGTATCTAGGATCTACAAAAATTCTAAAAGTCTTGCGAATTATCTAACTGTAGGCTTAATAACCTAACAATTATAAGGAAAATATCTCCTTCCCATTTGCGTCTCCAATCAAACTATTGATCACATGTATGGATCTAATGAAGAGAATTTTAGATGTGACAGGACTCAAAAGTTTTAACTTAATTTTAAGTTGCTGTTGGGATTTTAGTAGTGAAAATTAATTATACCTTTCACCTCTCCCCAAGTTAGTAACCAATTAAGAAATAGACACAAGAAACTGAATGATAAGTTTAATAATTGTCTTTATTGCTGATAATACTGAACTGGATCTATTTATGGCCAATTGGGTCCCTTAATAAACTCTAAATGGATCTGAAATCTAGAGTTCAAGGTCAATTACCTGAGGGGTTCGGTGAGCAGACAATCTTCTTAGAATCATAGCTTTATCTCCTTTGAGTATAAAAAGAGCCTCCATATATATGTTCAAAGTTGGGCTTGGTCTCTGACCCTGGTGTGCTTCTGGGACCAGAATGCCAACAGCCAGTGAGGGCCAACTTGAAAGAAAAATTTCAGCAGGGGCTAAGCCACAGGTATTGATGAGTTCCTTCTTTCTGCATAATTCCCCACAAAGTCACTGGCAACAAGGGAATGAATGGGAAAGAGAGAGGTCAGAAATATTTCTTCCATTCTTATTCTATTTCTCCTAGTGGAGTGGTGCTCCATATGTGACCCTTGAACTAGTATCATCAGCATCACCTGAGAAATAGGCAAAAGTGCAAATTCTCAGGCCCCACCGCAGACCTACCAAATTAGAAACTATGGAGGTACAACCTAGCAATCTGTGTTTCAAAAGCCCTCCTGTGTGATTCTGATGAACAATCATGTCTGAGAACCCCTATTATGAAGCATATATTGGAAACTCGTTGTGTGTGTGTATCATGTTACACATCTTAAATATATGCAATTTTTATTTTAAAAAAGAGAGATGGGGAGAGGCAGATTCTTCATGTCTTCTTAGCAGCCATATCTTAAGAAGCCTTTGTCTGGCTTATCTCTCCTCACTTATTTTAGAGGGAGGAGAGAAAATTAACTCCAGCTAGCACATGCTTTTCAACCTTGACTGCTCACTGGAATCACTTAGGAAGCTTTGCAGATACTCATGTCTCAGTCCTACCCCCACTGATTAGGATGTCATTTGTTTGGGGTGTGTTGTGGGCAACAGGGTTTTTTTTAAGCTTTCCAGGTGATTCTATAATGTACAGCTAAGGTGGAAAACCATTGGTTCACTGGTTCTGAAAACCTGGTTTCCAGACTAGCAGCATTGACATCACTTGTCAACTTGTGAAGAATGCAAATTCAAGGGCTCCATTCCAGATCTACCCAATCAAAAACTCTGGGTGGGAACCAGCAGGTGGGTTTTAACAATTTTAACAGCAATGCTAATACACGCTCAAGCTTGAGAACCTCTGACAGAGAGAAATGGTTTGACAGCTTTCTCCACTAAAGGGTTTTCTGCCATTATCACAAACTTGCTACCATGGGAATAGTGGTGGGTGAAACTCCTTCACCCTCCAGCTGTACCCTGGAGCTAGGGAAAGGTGGAGCGGCTGACATTGAGTTTCCTACTGCCCTGCCAAGATGAGGGAGTGCAATTTAAACGTCTACTTCAACCCAGAGTCAGTTCAAGAAAAAAAAAACAGTTCTCCCCTCTCAGAACAAAGTAAGCATCACAGCAAGCGTGGTGATGGGGAAGCAGAGATTAGAAGAGGAGCCAGTGGTGGCAGTGGAGAATCCTAGAGGAGAGGTATCCTGGTGGTGTAAGATGTAGAGGGATTGGGTGATGCCTGCAGTGGGGACCAGTTAGGCCAGAGAGAGTTTACAAAACCTGCTTGCCTTCTGCTGGAAAAGACCAAAGCGTTAGTTTGGAGGTGAAATGGGTCTTGGTGTCTTTTTTTTTAACATCTTTATTGGAGTATAATTGCTTTACAATGGGGTGTTAGTTTTTGCTTTATAACAAAGCAAATCAGCTGTACATATACATGTATCTCCATATCTCCTCTCTCTTGCATTTCCCTCTCACTCTCCCTATCCCACCCTGCTAGGTGGTCACAAAGCACGGAGCTGATCTCCCTGTGCTATGTGGCTGTTTCCCACTAGCTATCAATTTTACTTTTGGTAGTGTATATATTGCATGCCACTCTCTCACTTCGTCCCAGCTTACCGTTTCCCCTCCCCGTTTCCTCAAGTCCATTCTCTATGTCTGAGTCTTTATTCCTGTCCTGCCCCTAGGTTCTGAAGAACATTTTTTTTTCAGATTCCATATATATGTGTTAGCATACGGTATTTGTTTTTCTCTTTCTGACTTACTTCACTCTGTATGACAGACTCTAGGTCCATCTACCTCACTACAAATAATTAAATTTTGTTTCTTTTTATGGCTGAGTAATATTCCATTGTATATATGTGCCACATCTTCTTTATCCATTCAAGGCCATGTATGACAAACTCACAGCCAACATCGTTCTCAGTGGTGAAAAACTGAAACCATTTCCTCTAAGATCAGGAACAAGACATGGTTGTCCACTCTCACCACTATTATTCAACACAGTTTTGGAAGTTTTAGCCACAGCAATCAGAGAAGAAAAAGAAGTAAAAGGAATCCAAATAGGAAAAGAAGTAAAACTGTCACTGTTTGCAGATGACATGATACTATACATAGAGAATCCTAAAGATGCTACCAGAAAACTACTAGAGCTAATCAATGAATTTGGTAAAGTAGCAGGATACAAAATTAATGCACAGAAATCTCTTGCATCCCTATATACTAATGATTGGTGTCATTTTGGTATGACTCACCATATCCTCACCATTCACCTGACAGAGAGTCAGGGCATCACTTGCTAGACAAGAAGTAGCACACTAAGCAGAGGTAGCATGTCATGATAGAGGAAGGCTAACCTGTAGTGTCAAGCTGACCTGGGTTTGAATTCCAGGTCTAGAACTCACAGTTTGAATAACTGTGAATGTGGCCAATTTACAGAAGTCATTTCAAATTCAACTCTTTCATCTGTAAATGAAGGGTTAATAAAATCTACCATATTGATTTGTGTAGGGATTAGAAACAGTGCTTAGCATAAGGCCTGGCAGCTATTAGGCCCTTCATAAATAGTAGCTTCTATATTATAATTATTACTATTATTTAGTCTTTTGTGTTATGAGCACCTATTTTCAGTATGGTCAGCAAACAATGCTTCGACACCAGTCCTCCTCCACACATAGACTTCAGATGCCAGCCATAAGCTCAGGTTATCACCCATGCTTCTGACCTACTGGCTATAAATTGGAGGTTCCAACGACCTGTTTCTTGGGTTCAATTAAGTGGCAGAGCAGTTCACAGAACTCAGAGAAACATTTTCACTTACTAGATCACCAGTTCATCATAAAAGGATATAACCCAAGAACAGCCAGATTGAAGAGATGCATAGGGCAAGGCATGGGGAAAGGTCTTCCATGCCCTCTTCATATGAGCCACTCTCCCCCATCCCCACTATTCACCAATCAGGAAGCTCTCTGAACCCTCTCTCTCTGGGTTTTTATGGAGGCTTCATTACATAGGCATGATTGAATAAATCATTGACCATTGGTGACTGATCTCAATCTCCAGGCCCTCTCTACTCCCTGGAGGTGGGGAGGTGGGTGGTACTGAAAGTTCCAACTCTCTAATCACTGGTTGGTTCCCCTGGCAACCAGCCCCCATCTTTAGGGGCTTTCCAAAAGTCACCTCATTCACAAAACAAAAAACATTTTTATCACTTTCATCACTTAGGAAATTCCAAGGGTTTTAGCTCTGTGCCAGAAATGGGGACGAAGACCAAATATATATTATTTTAAATCACAACATCACATTTAGCCACTTAGTTAACAAATAATTATTGGGTGCTTACTCTGTGCCAGATTCTGGCCAAAGCTCTAAAAATAAAATGGTGAAGGAAAACAGACACAGTTGTTTTCCTTGGAAACTGATCATCTTGTCAGGAAGACAAATATTAATCAAATAATCATCACCTGAGTATATGCAAAGTCTGTCTATAATAAGTGCTGTAAGTGTCAGGGATACAAAACCGTGAGTGTGGATGACAGGGAATGTGGTCTAATCTGAGAGGAAGGACTCAGGTATCACAGATTTCTTGAGAAGGTGCCACCCAAACTGATGTCTGAAAGATAAATAGACGTTGAATAGGCATGGAGAAAGCAAATCAGAATTTTTCCAAACAGATTGTGCAAAATTCCTGTGGCAAATAAGAAGATCAAGGAACCAAAAAATGATCAGTGGGTACTATGTTCAGAAAGGGAAGGAGAGTGCAGTTCAAGATTAATTTGGAGAGAAAGATAAGGGACAGAAATACAAAAGTTACGCTTTGTTGTTGATGGTGGGATTGGGGGTGGTGTGTGTGTGCTTGCTTGCTTGCTAAATATATTCCATTACAAATTTTTTCTTCGTGCCTTGAGGAATTTTATCAAGATTAGTGTCAAGCCACATACACCATGAGGACAACACTGAGAGACATGAGGTTGCCCTGGTTACACCCTGAGATCACCCTGCCCATGGCATTATGGGAAGCTCAGTCTATTTGTTGAGCAAAGGAGTGGCCCCAGTGTGGTGGGGTCCATGGCTGTGAAGTCATACACGTTTCTCATTTCCTGTCTCTTGTGGGTTTCAACAGCGCACTTGGAGGTTGAATTACCAAATCACTTTGCTGGCCATTCTCTAGATGTGACTGTGTCCTGAACGACTCTGAATCTGGTAGAAAGATGAATTAAACCCTCTTTGTTTTCCACACAAAGTTCTGAAGGTATTTACATATTTGACTCCTGGTCCTTCTGGCATCTGCAGTGACTGGCACGGCTGGCATGTTTTGTTCCCAAATCATTTTTATTTCCAGTGTCCACTGTTGCTGGAGGACTTTCCAGGATCCTGCATGCATATGGCTTTTGACGGAAAAATGTCTCCCTTGGCACCTCCTTGTAGGAACCACATATATCAAAACCAAGCTCCCAGACCACCCTTCCAGCCAAACGTTCATAAATGTCCAGCAGGGAAAGAAGTTATGCAGGAAGACTATATCTCTTAATAAAATCTTGAAAGAGTTTCCATTTCATTTCTCATAAATCCTCTGTGAGTGAGTGTCGTACAATAATTTCTTAAGAGGCAAAATTGCCTCCAAATCTTTTCCTGGATCAGGACTACAGAATCATTTGTACCCATCCAACAAATCATAATCCATCTTTGGTTTGACAGTAGGAGACATGGTTTTTTATTTCATTTATTGTATTATTATTCAAGCTCATTTTTAATAAATAGGCTTTCACTGAACAAAGCTTCTTCTTAATATAAAAGTCTAATAAAATTTAGCATAAATGTCACAACTTCTCCTTATAGTAGAACTTGTTTTAGGAGCCTCTGTTCTACATTTTTGCACCCTAGAAAGTGGTAGAAATTTGAGAGAGTTGGCATAGCACTGTAGGTAAGAATTCCAGGTAAACTCTGGAATTAAACATACCCAGTTTCATATCCAAACATCTCTATGTAATCTAGAGCAAATAGCTTTACCTGTCTGAGCATGTTTTTTGTTTCCTCATCTATAGAATGGGGATAATAAGAGATCACTGTAAGAATTTAAAAAGATAATGACCTAAAATCTTAATGCAGTGTCTGGCACATCATATACACTCATTAAATTGTATTTTATTATTTCCTCATGCAATCTAATCTAAAATAGCCTCAGGCCCTTCTATCTAATTATAGTAACAGTTGCTATTTTTTGAGCACATACTATATGCTATGAACTCCAAGTACTTTACATGAATTCTCTCCTTAAATGTTTTCAGTACCTTTGGAAGACAAGTGTTATCATCATTGCCATTTCACAGATGAAAAAATGGAGAGGCAGAGATATTACTTTCCTTATGCAGGTCATCTGGCTGGTAAGCAGTGGAATTGCAGAATCCTTTAGTACCTGCTCTGTGCTGTAGAGAGGCAGAGCTGCGAGGCTGTCCAAATCTCCTCTATTAAGAATGTAGCTGGAAGACCTCTTTATGATATTCTATGATTTGCCTCAAGGGCATGCATCACATCTCAGACTTTGGAGCTAGAGCTGGGCCCCTAGACCAGGGCTGCCCCCGGAGGGTTATTTCATGATCCAGTGAAACATTGGAAAGTGCCTGGAATTTTGACTCTGTCAAATCTGCGCTCAGATCGGTTGAAGAGGTGCATGACCTCATACAATTGTTTTAAGTGTTCTGACCTCCAGTTTCTTTATTTGTAAAAAAGAGAAAGGAATGCTAACTATCTCTCAGGGACCTTCTAGGGAGGCTGTCTTATATATTGCAGTTTAAGCACCCAGATTCTGGAATCTGACTGCCTGAGGCTCACCCAGGACCACACTTCACTAGCTATGTGACTTTGGGGAAGTTACTAGATCTTTCTTTGCCCCAGTTATTTCATCAGTACCTTTACGCTTACCAATACTAGAGAACCAATGACATTGTTACAATAACTCCAACAGAATAAATATGACAGAAGTGAGGGGCAAGAACATATTTTTGCCTATTTTCCTTATGTGAGGAATTCTTCATCATGCCCTGGTTACCATGTTTCAGGGAATGTCATTTAAATGGCCAAAATACATCGTTAGTTACAGTGATCCTAAATGACAATTATTAAGTCATCCAAAGCTCTGGCATCACACTTGGCAGCTTCAGTTTTGAGGTAGGAGTGCCAGGAGGTGGTGATGCACAAGAAGAGGCCTTTGGGTCCACGAACTCTAGCACGGCCCCCCAAGTGAAGCAACTTAGGATTCAGCCTATGACGCCTCTTAGAGAAACAAGAGCCTTCAGTTTATTCTCTGCTCAATCAGGGGCTGGCAGACTTTTTCTGTAAAGGGTCAGAGAGTACCTATTTTAGGCTTTGTGGACCAAGAGGCAATGTCTTCAACTCTTCCAACACCTCTTCTACCCAGAGGGCTAGCACCCAACCTGACTAAAACACACAGCAGGCAGGACTTGTTCTGTAGGCATAGTTGGTCAACCCCTGTCCCAGAGTATGGTGGTTGAAAGCATGGATTCTGGGGACAGATCACCCAGGTTTGTGGTCTGCATTTGTTAGTTTGTAGCCAGATGACCCTGTGTGAGTTATTGAAACTCTCTGTGCCTTAGTTTTCCCATCTGTATAAAGCGGATGAGGATGTCACAGGGATGCTGGGTGTTAAATGAATAAATACGTCAGGCACTTATAGTAGTGTTTTACGTGCAAGAGTGGCAATTGTTTCTCTTTATGGTGATGATTGTCCTCCAGTTGTTCCCTTTTCTCCCAGTTTTGAAAACACATCTAGCATCAGCCATTCCTCACTTTGTAGCACTCTATTTCTCTGTAGTCCTGTGACAGGGTTTTTCTATACGTGCTTCCTTTATTCTTTAGTGTCCAAACCACCTGGGGAGCCTATTACAAATGTAGATTAAAGGGCTCTTCTCCAGACTTGCTGAATCTTGGCTTCTGGAGGTGGGTCCTGGGAATAAGCATTTAATATACTTCACTGGTTGTGGCCCTGCAACTGAAGTTTAGGGTCCTGCCCTCAGAATTCCACATATCGTCTGGAAGACAGATGGAAAGGAGGAATACCAACCACTGAATTAACTTAACTCCAACTCATCAGCAGCCTTGCTTGAGGCTCAAAACCCAGTGGTTGAATACACAATTTCCAATTTCCTCCAAGACCAGGAGGGAAAGAAGTAACAGATGATTGGGAAAACCAAGCGTGTTACCGTCCAGACTGTGTGGTTGGACCCAGGGGAGCTAATTCCCCACAGAAAATGAACTCAGTTGAACCTTGTGGATTTGGAAATCAACATGGAATGGCTGACTTAATAGTGGCCCAGGCCTCCTTCAGAACAGTAGGTCCGAGGGACACACAAACACCTCTGGACTTCCCCAACCTCTGCAATGAAAAGCAAGTACCCCAGTATGCAGCTGCTCAGGCAAAACCCCGTAGGGTTTACTTTTCCTGAGTGTAACAATTGTCATTTGTTTTTTAATTTATGCCATAAAAGTAAACATGTGGGGGTGGATGACTAAGTTTTTTATAAGGTAAAAATTTCAAAAATTACCAATCTGTATAAAGTAAAATTTATTTATTTATTTATTTAGTTAGTTTGATAATACAGTTTTTTTTAAACAACTTTATTGGAGTATAATTGCTTTACAGTGTTGTGTTAGTTTCTGCCATACAACAAAAGGAATAAGCTATACGTACACATGTATCACCATATCCCCTCTCTCTTGTGTCTCCCTTCCAGCCTCCCTATGCCACTCCTCTAGGTGGTCACAAAGTACCAAGCTGATCTCCCTGTGCTGTGTACCTGAGTCCCACTAGCTATCTATTTTACATTTGGTAGTGTATATATGTCCATGCCACTCCCTCACTTCGTCCCAGCTTACCCTTCCCCCTCCCCGTGTCTTCAACTTCATTCTCTACATCTGCATCTTCATTCCTGTCCTGCGTGTAGGTTCTTCAGAACCACTTATTTTTTTTAGATCCCATGTATATGTGTTAGCATATGGTATTTGGTTTTCTCTTTCTGACTTAGTTCACTCTGTATGACAGACACTAGGTCCATCCACTTCACTACAAAAACACTCAATTTCGTTTCTTTTTATGGCTGAGTAATATTCCATTGTATATATGTGCCACATCTTCTTTATCCATTCATCTGTCAGTGGACACTTAGGTTGCTTCCATGTCCTGGCTATTGTAAATAGTGTTGCAATGAACATTGTGGTACATGACTCTTTTTGAATTATGGTTTTCTCAGGGTATATGCCCAATAGTGGGATTGCTGGGTCATATGTTAGTTCTATTTTTAGTTTTTTAAAGAACCACCATACTGTTCTCCATTGTGGCTGTATCAAGTTACATTCCCACCAACAGTGCAAGGGGGTTCCTTTTCTCCACACCCTCTCCAGCATTTATTGTTTGTAGATTTTTTGATGATGCCGAATCATTCTGACCAGTGTGAGGTGATACCTCATTGTTGTTTTAATTTGCATTTCTCTAATGACTAGTGATGTTGAGCATCCTTTCATGTGTTTGTTGGCAATCTGTATATCTTCTTTGGAGAAATGTCTATTTAGGTCTTCTGTCCATTTTTAGATTGGATTTTTTTTTTGATATTGAGTTGCATGTGCTGCTTGTATATTTTGGAGATTGATCCTTTGTCACTTGCTTCTTTTGCAAATATTTTCTCCCATTCTGAGTGTTGTCTTTTCATCCTGTTTATGGTTTCCTTTGCTGTGAAAAAAGCTTTTAAGTTTCATTAGGTCCCATTTGTTTATTTTTGCTTTTATTTCCATTTCTCTAGGAGGTCGATCAAAAAGGATCTAGCTGTGATTTATGTCATAGAGTGTTCTGCCTAAGTTTTCCTCGAGTTTTATAGTGTCTGGCCTTACATTTAGGTCTTTAATCCATTTTGAGTATTTTTGTATATGGTGTTAAGGAATGTTCTAATTTCATTCTTTTACGTGTAGCTCTCCAGTTTTCCCATCACCATTTATTGAAAAGGCTGTCTTTTCTCCATTTGTATATTGTTGCCTCCTTTATCAAAGATAAGGTGACCATATGTGTGTGGGTTTGTCTCTGGGCTTTCTATCCTGTTCCATCAATCTATATTTCTGTTTTGGTGACAGTACCATACTGTCTTGAGTACCTTAGCTTTGTAGTATAGTCTGAAGTCAGGGAACCTCATTCCTCCAGCTCCATTTTTCTTTCTCAAGATTGCTTTGGCTATTCGGGGTCTTTTGTGTTTCCATACAAATTGTGAATTTTTTTGTTCTATTTCTATGAAAAATACCATTGGTAGTTTGATAGGGCTTGCATTGAATCTGTAGATTGCTTTGGGTAGTATAGTCATTTTCACAATGTTTATTCTTCCAATCCAAGAACATGGTATATCTCTCCATCTGTTTGTATCATCTTTAATTTCTTTCATCAGTGTCTTATAGTTTGTTGCATACAGGTCTTTTGTCTCCTTCGGTAGGTTTATTTCTAATTATTTTATTCTTTATGTTGCAGTGGTAAATGGGAGTGTTTCCTTAATTTCTCTTTCAGCTATTTCATCATTAAGTGTATAGGAATGCAAGAGATTTCTGTGCATTAATTTTGTATCCTACTACTTTACCAAATTCATTGATTAGCTCTAATAGTTTTCTGGTAGAATCTTTGGGATTCTCTATGTATAGTGTCATGTCATCTGCAAGTAGTGACAGTTTTACTTTTTCTTTCCCAATTTGTATGTCTTTTATTTCATTTTCTTCTCTGATTGCCATGGCTAGGACTTCCAAAACTATGTTGAAAAATAGTGGTGAGACTGGACAACCTTGTCTTGTTCCTGATCTTCGTGGAAACGGTTTCAGTTTTTCACCATTGAGAATGATGTAGGCTGTGGGTTTTTCATATACTGCCTTTATTATGTTGAGGTAAGTTCCCTCTATGCCTACTTTCTGGAGAGCTTTTATCATAAATGGGTGTTGAAGTTTGTCAAAAGCTTTTTCTGCATCTGTTGAGATGATCATATGGTTTTTATCTTTCAATTTGTTAATATGATGTATCACATTGATTGATCTGTGTATATTGAAGAACCCTTACATTCCTTGGATAAACCCCACTTGATCATGGTGTATGATCCTTTTAATGTGTTGTTGGATTCAGTTTGCTAATATTTTGCTGAGGAGTTTTGCATCTATATTCATCAGTGATACTGGTCTGTAGTTTTCTTTTTTTGTGACATCTTTGTCTGGTTTTGCTATCAGGGTGATGGTGGCCTCATACAGTGAGTTTTGGAGTGTTCCTCCCTCTGCTATATTTTGAAAGAGTTTGAGAAGGATGTGTGTTAGCTCTTCTCTAAATGTCTGATAGAATTCGCCTGTGAAGCCATCTGGTCCTCGGCTTTTGCTTGTTGCTTGTTGCTTTTTTTTTTTTTTTTTTTTTTTTTTTTTGAGGTATGCGGGCCTCTCACTGTTGTGGCCTCTCCCGTTGCGGAGCACAGACTCTGGACGCGCAGGCTCAGCGGCCATGGCTCACGGGCCCAGCTGCTCCACGGCATGTGGGATCTTCCCAGACCGGGGCACGAACCCGCATTCTCTGCATCGGCAGGCAGACTCTCAACCACTGCGCCACCAGGGAAGCCCTGTTGGAAGATTTTTAATCACAGTTTCAATTTCAGTGCTTGTGATTGGTGTGTTTGTATTTTCTGTTTCTTCCTGGTTCAGTCTTGGAAGGTTGTGCTTTTCTAAGAATTTGTCCATTTCTTCCAAGTTATCCATTTTATTGGCATATAGTTGCTGGTAGTAATCTCTCATGATCCTTTGTATTTCCTCAGTGTCAGTAGTTACTTCTCCGTTTCGTTTCTAATTCTGTTGATTTGAGTCTTCTCCCTTTTTTTCTTCATGAATCTGGCTAATGGTTTATCAACTTTGTTTATCTGTCAAAGAACGAGTGTTTAGTTTTATTGATCTTTGCTATCATTTCCTTCATTTCTTTTTCATTTATTTCTGATCTTATCTTTATGATTTCTTTCCTTCTGCTAACTTTAAGATTTTTTGTTCTTATTTCTCTAATTGCTTTAGGTGTAGGTTTATGTTGTTTATTTGAGATCTTTCTTGTTTCTTGAGGTAGGATTGTATTGCTATAAACTTCCCTCTTAGAACTGCTTTTGCTGCATCCCATAGGTTTTGAGCCATCATGTTTTCATTGTCATTTGTTTCTAGATATTTTTTGATTTTCTCTTTGATTTCTTCAGTGATCTCTTGGTTATTTAGTAGCATATTGTTTAGCCTCCATGTGTTTGTATTTTTTAGAGTTTTTTCCTGTACTTGATATCTAGTCTCATAGCACTGTGTTCAGAAATGATACTTGATACGATTTCAATTTTCTTAAATGTTCCAAGGCTTGATTTGTGACCCAAGATATGATCTATCCTAGAGAATGTTCCATGAGCACTTGAGAAGAAAGTGTATTCTGTTGTTTTTGGATGGAATGTCCTATAGATATCAATTAAGTCCATCTTGCTTAATATGTCATTTAAAGCTTGTGTTTCCTTATTTATTTTCATTTTGAATGATCTGTCCATAGGTGAAATTGGGGTATTAAGGTCCCCTACTCTTATTGTGTTATTGTTGATTTCCCCTCTTATGGCTGTTAACATATTCCTTATGTATTGAGGTGCTCTTATGTTGGGTGCATAAATATTTACAATTTTTATACCTTCTTCTTGGATTGATCCCTTGATCATTATGTAGTGTCCTTCTTTGTCTCTTGTAATAGTCTTTATTTTAAAGTCTATTTTGTCTGATATGAGAATTGCTGCTCCAGCTTTCTTTTGATTTCCATTTGCATGGAATATATTTTTCCATCCCCTCACTTTCAGTCTGTATGTGTCCCTAGGTCTGAAGTGGGTCTCTTGTTGGTGCGTTTAATGTTGTCCCAGAAGTCTCTGAGACTGTCCTCAATTCTTTTCATTCTTTTTTCTTTATTCTGCTCTGTGGTAGTTATTTCCACTATTTTCTCTTCCAGGTCACTTATCCGTTCTTCTGTCTCAGTTATTCTGCTATTGATCCCTTCTAGAGAATTTTTAATTTCATTTATTGTGTTGTTCATCATTGTTTGTTTACCCTTTAGTTCTTCTAGGTCCTTGTTAAATGTTTCTTGTATTTTCTCCATTCTATTTCCAAGATTTTGGATCATCTTTACTATCATTACTCTGAATTCTTTTTCAGGTAGACTGCCTACTTCTTCTTCATTTGTTTGGTCTGGTGGGTTTTTACCTTGCTCTTTCATCTTCTTCATATTTCTCTGTCTTCTCATTTTGCTTAACTTATATTTGGGGTTTCCTTTTCGCAGGCTGCAGGTTCATAGTTCCTATTGTTTTTGGTGTCTGGCCCCAGTGGGTAAGTTTGGTTCAGTTGGTTGTGTAGGCTTCCTGGTGGAGGGAACTGGTGCCTGTGTTCCTGTGGATGAGGCTGGACTTTGTCTTTCTGGTGGGCAAGACCGCATCCAGTGGTGTGTTTTGGGGTGTCTGTGAACTTATTATGATTTTAGGCAGCCTCTCTGCTAATGGGTGGAGTTGTGTTCTGTCTTGCTAGTTCTTTGGCATGGGGTGTCCAGCACTGGAGCTTGCTTGTTGTTAAGTGGAGCTGGGTCTTAGCGTTGAGATGGAGATCTCTGGAAGAGCTCTCGCTAATTGATATTACATGGGGCCGGGAGGCCTCTGGTGGTTCAATTTCCTGAACTCGGCTCTCCCACCTTAGAGGCTCAGGCCTGACACCTGGCTGCAGGACCAAGACCCTATCAGCCACAAAGTTTTAATTCTTCTGATTCCCACAGGTCTACTTCCCATCTGTGTTTCAGCCAGTCACACAGCTGCTAGTGTTGGAGGGTCTCCTGCAGAGTTGGGAGGCGACTATGACTCACTGTGGGGACAAGGACACTGGCAGCAGAAGTTCTGGGAAGTACTCTTTGGTGTGAGCCCTCCTGGAGTCCTGATAATATAGTTTTTATTTTTGTAATAAATCTTTGCAGCAGCAGTGAGTGCCTCTGGGCACTTGGGACTGAGGCAATGTTCCCTCTGCTCTTGAAAGAATTCTACTCTTGAAAGAATGCAAAAGCCCTAGGTAGGCTGAGACAATGGGCTGCTTATTACCAGACATTGTGTGTTGGAGCTGATATGGATAAGCAAAGATAAGCAAGGGCCATTGTCAATGATGGGAAGACACAAGGGTGGTGGAAGACTTAGGAAAAATGGAAGGAAGAGCAGAGAGCCCTTCTGTGCCAGGCAGGTGGTATGGCAGAGACAATTTCCCTCAGGGTCTTTGATCTCCTAGGGTCATTAGTTTGGAGTGTGCTTCATAGCGAAGAAAGGAAAACCTCCAGGTTCTGTAGAAGTAAGACCTTACATGCTTTTTAAGAATAGAATCTGCTCAACAGAAGGGAACAAATAAAAATAGTGTTCTGATGGATTTTCAAAACTCCTTCACAAGTGGTCCAGACAACTGGACCCCAGAGGGCCGAGTGGGACTTCAGTACCTCCTAAAAATTTGACCTCTTAGCTCTCTTGCAATAATGATCTCTGAGTGAATGAGACAGTGAGTGATGGAGTCGTTCATTCAATCCATTCTCACCAAATACTGTCTGTCCTGGACCTTGTCTTCTGACGTGTCCTGGGCAGATAAAAATGTTTGAGACATCTCGGATCTCGAAACCAGGATAGTGTTCCCCAAGGAATGGTGCACAGATTACCTAAATCTGAATCACCTGAACACCTGTGCTAAAAATGCAGATTTCTGAAATCCACCCTAGATTAGTCAAATCTGCATTTTAGCAAGTCCCTCAGTCATAGGTATGAACAGAAAGCTTAATAATCACTGCTTTGAAGGAGGCATATAAGAATCTGGCTCTACGTAGGAGAGTGAATGTGTATATGTGGCAGTGAGTGAAACTATGTGTATGCATACACGTTAAAGCCATGAGGACATGCTGTGAAAATATATGCAAGAACATATGTGAATGTATGTGATGATGCCTGGCCGTAAGCACAGTTATACTTTGTGCTCTGTTACCTAATTGAAGGAAACAAAGGATCATATTCTGAGTTTCTGAAACTGAAAATGGCCCATGCTCCATCCGGAGCAAGCTTAAGGATCAGATGCTTTCCTGTCTCTGTGTGAAGAATGGGCGTAAAAGCAGCAATCCTTCAGGATATCATGATGACATTGCAAGATGTGATGCAGCCTTGGTGACCAGATGAATAAGACATGAGGGAATGCAGAGTCGCAGGACTTAAGGAATGAGATCCAGCAGGCTGGAGGATTGCCCTCTAATAAATATGTCTCTGGGGGTCTTGGGCACAAACTCATGAGTTCACAGTGAAGGAGTTGAAAAGTCTGGCTTTTCCCTTTCCCTTACAAGAAGAGTGATCCATCAAGTCATGGACTTCCTTAAGAGATGCCATGATCTCTTTTAGCAGAAACTGAACCATGGAGGCCCATGCCCCATCTGCCAGCAGGACTTTGACCTTGGGCATCTGTCATCCCCCAGTACCAGTATTCCATGATTCTGAGACTCTGGATTTCTCTAGTCTCCCAGTGTCTTATTATTGGCAGAGTCATGATGACATGCCCAGCTCCCACAGCGAGTCTAGTTTTCACCCAATTGCATCACTAATAGCTCTAAGAGGCCATCAGAAGTTGCCAGGAGAAGGTCATACACACAAACACGAGTTACATCCAGCTCCCCTCCCCAGTGAATGTGCCACACCAGGTTGGAAGAGATGTGGTCTTCACCACGGGTCCTTTCCCAAATGCACACTGGAACAGGATGGGGGCAGCACTCAGCTCAACTTACCATGTTCCAACAGCTTTCTACCTACCAGGCTGCCATATGTTCAGGATCATTTGATTGCCAGATGTATGTCAAAGTTTTCCTTTTTAAATGTAATTTTCCCCAGAATTTATTGGCATCCTACAATGCTGCTTCTTGGCTGCAGAAGCAGTTTTTCTGCCTTTTGGGCCCAAAATAGAAACCACACACAACCTTGACAGTAATCATGACCAAGGAGAGAGAACGCACATCTATTTATAAGGCGCCTGAAGGTGAGTTCTTCTTTTGTGCTACTGCTTTGAAGGTAAGGTCAACAAAGCTGGGAATATCAGCTTTATTGACTGTGTAATTTTATTAAAACCCAATGCAATCACAAATATATAATACATACTAAAATATTAGATATTATGGATAAAGTTTATTACTTTGAGTTTTTAAAGAGTTTTTTTAGATCGCGTATTTTGTTTTTTATCTTACCCTTCATTTCTTGCTGTTGTTGTCACATGCAGGGTGAGATCTGAGCATCTCATGATCTGATGTATGTTAACAATATCCAGGCACAGGTTCATGCAGATGAGTGTACTGCACGGATAGATGGTAGAAAAACTCTGAAGAATTTTATTCAACCAAAGCACCAACATATGTTTTTGGCATCCAGGAAGCACTTCTTGGAATGGAAATCACATTCATGTTTAAAAATTCTTACTCATTTTCATTTGAAAAATTTGGACAGATAATCAACATTTTTGTTTTCCTTTTCAACTCCTGGAAGTTGGCATGGCAGCCTTAATGGACCCAACAGGTAACAATCGACTCAGCTCTGAGAATAAGAGCATCCATATGTCCCAGGATACCGATGTTCACCTCCACCTCACCATTTCTCAAAACTGGTCTCTTCTTTCCTTTCTGCTACCAATCTGAGGCTGCAGCATTCCTGGGTCGTTTCTTTATTACCTGGCTTATTTTTTTCAAGAGCTGATGGATGGAAAAACACACTGCCTGTTCAAATCTACAAAACAAAAATACTGCTGGGGTACCCAAGGGTAACCACTGGAAAATTCACTACTCTGGGACTTTATTAATGCAATCTCAATTGTATTTAAGAAAGAACATGCAGATAGTGATGCTTTGGATCTCAAGATAATGTCAACCCCATTCACTCTTATGCTGTCTCTGCTGAGAATTTTGCTGGAGACTAATTCAAGGGCTCTAGGGCAGGGTCTGGCTGCCAGCTGGTGTTGAGATGGAGTTTTCCCTCTAGAGTAATCAATTATCGTTTCCCAAGACAAGCTTGTAGAATGCTGCCAGCACAGTGGGTGAAGAATCTTGGAGCTGGAACTCTTTCCCAGATGTAGCGGTCATCTCATGAATGTGTGGTGATGATGAACCAGAGAGGCAAGGAGAAGAAAGAGTGACTATTGAAAGTAGGTCTTATGTAAAGAAAAGTTATAAAACAGGTAGCAATGATATTACATAGATTATATATAAGTTGTTGTCACCTGGGTGATATTGAAGAAATCATAGACAGATTTCCAGGGACCAGTGGAAGGAATGGATCTTAGGTCTAATATGTTCCAATTCCCTAATTAATAGGCAACAGCTTTGATGGAGAAACTTTTATATGCAAACCACTATACCACTGCAGAAAAATATAAAGATAACAACCCAAACTCTTGCCTCAAGGAATTTATAGGACCTGAGTAACATTTTAAGGAGCTATGACATAATAACAAATAATAATAAAACAAGGTAATATATGATAATTGTAATCACTTTTTTTTCTGTTTTGAGCACATACCATGAGTCAAGTATTTTGCTAATGCACACAATTTCCATTAATTGCTTTTTTTAAAAAATGCAATTATTTTTTAAAATTATTTTAAAAATAAGTCAACCTTACTAAGATCCTCACTTTACAGATGAAGAAACTGAGATTCAGAGCAGTGAAAGAACTAGGTGAAGCGAGTGAGGCATTTGCCTTGGGTGTAAAATTAAAGAAGACCCTCCCCCCAAAAGCCAGTAATCTAGACTCATAAAAATAAGAAGTAATGTAAAAAAATTCACAATGAACAAAATCTCAAAATTTTGAATAAAGACAGGATTGGTATTGATGATTTTTCCCTTTGCCTCAGGCTCCAATCTGGCGTGGGGCAGTGTTGGTTCAGAGCACTGGTTAGAAGACTTTCCAAAGCTCATAAGACAGTGCTGCATTTGGCCTAAGAGATTTGATTTTTCCAGTTTGAACTTCTAATCCCTGCTCTCCAAGTGGGAAGGTCAGGTGTCTAACCTTGCTCATGTGGATCCTAGGCAGGAGCTGTCAGGGGAAGCCTCTCTTGCCCAGATCTACAAGTGGGTTAAGACAGAGCAGATGTGCAAAGTCAGAAGAAAAAAGGCAATGGGCCAAGTCCTATCCGCTGGAGAGGAAAATCCAGCTGGGCTTGGGGAAACTGTTGTGAAATACAGAGATTGAGAGGCTATTGTGAGGAGCAGGAGAACAGTGGTTGAGCAGGAAAATGGGAGTCAGGACTGGATATATCGCTGAGTGAAGAAAGGGCTTTTATGAATTCTAAGAAAAATGATGTGCCAGCAGCTCCATGAAAGGACCCAAGGATGGAGTAGAAAGGCATCTTGGACCACAGAGCCTTGACTCAAGATTGGCAATCTATACAGCCAGGACTTGCAACTTAATGACCACACCATGCTTTTCTGTTTCCAGAGAAAGGGTGATTGCCTTATTCATTTCTGCCCGCACCCCTGCCCCCACAAATATTTGATCCCTGGAATAGGACAGGGTAGGTTAATAGCTCCCTGGGGACAGGGTGGACCCTGGCTTACAGACTCAGAAAGATTCCTTTCTGCTGAACCTCTGAGAGCTTGGTAAGAGCATTTCACTAAGTGGGGTTTCTTACCTACTTGTCCATTTGTTTTTAACAACCTTAATCAGTCCTTGGTGCTCAACCAATTGGGCTTGTCTTCAGAGGGGCAAATATTATTGCTCAAAATCCAACGACAGCCCCAGCAAGGGGCTGCAGATAGGGAATGAGTGTAGGAGATGGATTTCCAATCAAGGAAATATGGAATTTCACTTACAAACTAATGGAATGCAAATGCTGTTGGAATTCCATACCAGAGAGCACCCCAAGGAGCCCTTCCCGAGTGTCCTCACATTACTGCCTGTTGTGATAATATCCAGGTTAATGCAAGAGACGTTTCCCCAGATGCCCAGGTAATCTAGAAAACATGTTATTCTGATTTCAAGGGGGAGTCACCTAACAGGCCTGGAGATGTGAAGCTCTAATTTTCTGCTTTTCTCACCATTCCACTGACCTTCACAAAATAAGTGACTTCAATGAGGAGTGTTCCCTTTTATTTTGTATCACCAGACTTCAGAGCCCTCAATACTGCATGAAGCACTGGGGCCTCTCTCCCCCTGGCTCCACCTTCCACACGAAAAAGCTTAGGCATGGAGCCAGCTAACTTGCTTGCCTATTGGCACCTTGAAGTGGAAGTAAATCCCTAATCTTCTGATTTATTATTTCCTGTTCTTCAAAGAGAGGGGAAGGCAGCAATGCTTGATGTATTTAGGCAGTTAGTCACTGTACAAATCCATCTCTTGTCTCACCCCCAATTCAGGGGAATAATATTTTTTTCCCTGAGTTACATAAGACATGATAGAAAGCATTTCAGAACGCTCTCTGCCTCAGGACCGATTTCTTGTGGTAAATCTATAGAAAATCTATCGCAGTTTCTAAAATAAGTGTCCAGGCTTTGGAAATAGGTCTCACAGTGTGAGGAAGCTGTAGTTCACTCATGTGTTAACCTTGCCATCACTTCCTCTCTTTCCATCATCTCTCTGTCTTCAGTTCTCATGTGGTTCCATCCAAATCACAGGTGTGCAGCTGTTTGTATTTCTGGAAGTAGAGCTGTGGTTAAGACCTGGGGATTTTTGAGCTCAATTTTAAGTCAAAAACATACCATGGGAATGAGGTTAAATTTAGTGTGAACTGGACAGTTTCACAAATAGCCAAAGGACTAAGATCATTACTAACTAGAGTTTCCCACACACACATTGTGTTGTCCTTGTTGAATAAGGCAGCTGGTAATGATGTTAATCCCTTGGGATATTACCCATATCTGTGTTGTTCTTCATGCTTCTGGAAATGCCAATTCCTATCTTAAAAGATTCAGTTGTCCTTAATCTATGGCTGTTCAACTTATAAGTACCCACAAGCATGAACAAACATTAGAAAGTGTTATAGTAGTCCCTACTGTACACATGCACATACCCACTGACTTTTGATCACAAACAGAACATATCTGGACAGTGATTGACTGAGACATATCTGCCTTTGTAAATCTGGAGTAGTCAGGTTTGTGAGTCAACATCTTCTAATCCTGGCTGTGAAATACCCAGTTCTAGGCATATGGTTCATTTTGCCTCCAATTCTGGGACCAATCAAAGTCCCAAGCTATTGAGACCCTAGGTTACCATTTGAATTTCATTCAAGTTCAAGTTCATCTTGAACCTATTTCTCCTGCTCTGACCTTGAAATTAGCCTCCTAAGAGATGGTGGCCACCTACTTCCTGGCCCCTAATGCTGATGGACAACTTGGGATTCCAGAGACCCTCTGCTGTACTTCTGATTGTACCTCTGCCAGTAGCTTGGCTACCTTTCTGGATGCCCCAGACCCTTCTGTTGATTTGACTTTGCACTTCTGTGTTTGGATTTTACTAGCATGGGTCCTAGTCCTGCTGCGGGCCTGTCATTATTCAAGAAGTGACTTCTCTAGGGCAGGTGGAAGAAGATTGACATGTTCTTATCTTTGAAAGGAATAGAGGGAAAAAACAAAAGAAGATATATTGACTATTATCCTCTCTCCCTCCCTTTCCCTCCATCCCTTCTCCCTCCCTCCTCACCTCCCTTTCTTCCCTCCCTTCTATCCTTTCTTCCTTCTTCCTTCCTTCTTTCCTTCTTTTCAGTCAATAAACATAGCATGTTAACTACATATTGATACTTTGTAAAAACTTGCAAATTTGATTGGAAAGAATTTCCCCCACCCCCAGTTTTGCCTCAAACACACACACACACACACACACACACACACACACACACACACACACACACACGAGTGAGAAAAATGATTAAAGTGAATATTAAGCACCAAAATGAATGATACAAATAGAAACAGTTCTACTAGTTGAAAGGAAAGCAAGGTAGCATCTGAATCAATCTTAGAATAAAAATGAATATCATATGTAATACTATCTATTAATTATTGAGCAATTTTATATCTGTATAAGACAAGGAGTTTTTCTATAGCAATCACTGCTCAGGTATTTTCTGTTCACCAAATGGTTGCTGTCCCCATGTTGTGTGTGTGTGTGTGTGTGTATGTGTGTGTGTTTGTGTGAATTCTAGAGGGGTTTCTTTGAGATTTCTCTAAAACTCACATATCTATGAGGTAGGAATCATTCTTAATTCACCAATGAGGAAACTGAGGCTTACAGCAATTAAGTAACTTTTATAACTAGTAAGTGGCAGGGCTGAGTGTGCTACTCTGAGGAAGGAACAAGTGATAAGACTTAGGTGGTAAGTCAGGAGCCATTTGTGGAAGTTCATGAATGCTGGAATGAATAATTCAAGCTTGAATGAAAGGCAATAAGGAATCCTAGTAATTGTTTGGTGGAGAAGTAATTCAGTGACCTCAGTTTTAAGAAGATTAATTTAGCCAAAAGAGCTAGACGCATTGGGATAGAGAGAGAAAAAGAAATTTAGCAACAGACAAATGACATCCATTCTATCAGTCTGATCCTTTCCCTTCATCATTCCAATCAGATAGAAACAGATCACAGGACCTTAATAACTGTCATGGAAAATCCTCCCCACATGCCTTTCTAAGAAGAGTGGGTTTTTGTTTTTTCCCTCAGCTGTTTGCCCTCAGAACAATACCCTAAAGTGTTTCCTTGCCTCCAATTTTAACTACTAAGGTATGTAATATGACTCCAATATTTCATTTAAAAGAGAGAAAGAAAGAAAAAGTAAGAAAGAAAGAAGAAAGAAAGAAAGAAAGAAAAGATCCATCGAAGCAAAATAGTAGTTCCCTCTGATCTCACACTATTTCTGATGAATCAGTATGGGGTAAGGAACTCTGTACTAACGGAGTGAAACATGCTCAGAATTGCACCAACAAAAGATGGAATTTTGCCAGGAGCTGCTAACAACTGAGACAGCTTAACATTTGTTATTTGATGGAGAGAGTTCCAGGGGAGATTTCAACTAAGCTGAGGGAAAGCTCGCTTTCTGCTCAGGCTATTTGCTAGGTCACAGGATGGGGTCTCAAAGGACATAGAATGAGTGAGTTTATCCCCATGGAGGCCAATGCCCTTCCCAGAAGAGTTAAGTCCAGTGGTTTCTCCAGGAAAAGGACACAGTGGAGTCAGGGATGGATGGGTGTGCTGACTAATCTATAAAACCAGTGCCCCAGGAGGAGCAGAAGTTGAAACCATTTATTTATAATTAGAGATGCAGTGGGCTGTGTGACTTGAAATTTCACGACTCAATGTTCTTGGTGAAAATGCTCAATAATAATTCAGAAAACAATCAAAAGCTTGGGCAAGAAATATTTGAATGTATATCAGGTATCCTCTTCTCAAGCAAGACCAATACAGGTCTTCTGATAAGTCACCACTTTGAAGACTAAAATGAAACATAACTTCCAAGTTCTCCCTTCAGGACCTGCTGTTTCACTGGAGTTGGTACTATTTACAGCAGGAGGCTCCCAGGCCAGGGTGGGACACAGTGAGGCAGATCTACACGTCTCCGGACTTCCTGTCAGAGTTGACTTTTGAAAAATGTGCTCCCTGGGATTCCAGAGTCTGGAAACAAATGTAACTGACATCTGCAACAATAAAAATTAGAGACCAGCTCAATGTTTACCATTAGAAAGCATTTGGGTACTTCTGGTCTGAAAATTTCATTGAAACCCAGACGCATGAAACCATGCTTACAATATGACGTTAAGCAGGGGGAAAAAATCGAATTTTTCAAATACTGATTTCAAATACTGATGCAGGTGGACAGGACTAGGATAGAATTTGCAAACACAAAAATAGTTAATTTAGGTTTAAGACTTTTAAGACATCACGAGAAAATGTTTTGTCCAATGTCATTAAGTGTTGCTGTTTTATTATTTTACATTTTTTAAAGTGGTTCAAAAAAACATCTGTTTTATAGAATTGAGTTTTCATCAGTAGATTGGTTTTGAGAGAGCTGGGTATGATTTTCAGCCACTTCCCATCCCCCTAAAGTTGTTATGAAGAATAAGTGAGTTAACAATGGACAGCAATCAGCATAGTGCCTAGCACATAGTGGACCATCCTGTTATTTTCATTATCATTATTATTGGTACTCATCTCAAACGGAACCTAAGCTCACCATATCCCCTAAGTTTCTATACTTTTGCTTTCCCCAGTGGTGGTCAGCTTCAGCACTGGGTGTTTCCTCTTTTCATTACTAAAATCCCCATCTCAGTTTGCAGTAGCCTACCTGAGTGAATTTTGACAAACCTGATCCTTCTTGGTACTGCATGTGTGGCACGATATAGTTAATATAAACTAAGTGTCTTGTTGAATTACAGCGTGAATGTATTAGAAAAAGAGAATTGTGCTGAGAACATGCATTTCACGAAATGCCCACCTTTGCCACCACTACATTTGTTAAAAATATCTGAAGGAATTTTCTGTTTGCTAACATCTGTGATGTCAGCTATTCTAGAGAGATGAGTCCAACCTCCAAAGCAAGTGGACACTGACAGCTCTCATTTGGTATCTTTTTTTTTTTTTTTTTTTTTTGCAGTACGCGGGCCTCTCACTGTTGTGGCCTCTCCCATTGCGGAGCACAGGCTCCGGACACACAGGCTCAGCGGCCATGGCTCATGGGCCCAGCTGCTCCACGGCATGTGGGATCTTCCCAGACCAGGGCACGAACCCGTGTCCCTTGCATCGGCAGGCGGACTCTCAACCACTGCACCACCAGGGGAGCCCCATAATTATGTCTTTAAAATAAGAATAACCTAGTTTAAAAATAAGGAAAACTGTTTTAGAATAAAGTCTATTCTATTATTCACCTAGGGAATATAGTCTTTTCTTGGCTTTAAGGGTTACACAAGTCAATGGCATGAAAAAACAATGTGTACATTATATGTGGTTATTTATCCAGAAGACATCAGATTAGCCAATACAGTGGTCTTCCTGTAAGTACCCCTATACCTTAGCAGGGCTGACTATGATTCCATGGTCTGATGAGTCTTCTACCTGATTTGAGAATGGCAACCTCCTCTGAAATGAATTTTGGAGCAACACAATTTGAATAGGCTACAAACAAAAATGCACTCAATGAATTGGGAGATTGGGATTGACATATATACACTAATATGTATAAAATGGATAACTAGTAAGAATCTGCTGTATAAAAAAATAAATAAAATAAAATTAAAAAATTAAAAAAATGCACTGATTATTAAAAAATAAGAAAAATATCACATTTATTGAAAATGTGGTAGACACTGTGCCAGGAATCTTGTATGCATTAGCTCATTCAATCCCAACAAGAAATCTGTGAGTCAGATATCCATATCTATAAATCACAGTTGACAAAAATTGAACAGAAGAGTTTTCTACTTGTTCCAAGTTACACAACTGGTAAAGTACAAATATGGGGTTTGAACTCCAAACACTAGTTTCTTTATTATATATTCTTAATACAAAGTATTGAATTATCCCTTAATCAATCTACGCCAAGAATCATCCCACACACAAACACACAAACTAAATTGCTAAACCCACAAACTAAGAGCAAGTAATGAAATGTTTATATAAGTCAAAAGAAATATTGAGCCAAGTAATCACTTATTTCATCAGAGAATGCATTAAAACATAAAATGATTGATGATGATGTAAAAGAAAGTGATCAGTGGACCTCGGGATCTTGACATTGTGTGATACATGAGCCAAACTTGTTATGGAAAGTCCTGAAATTGTTTAACCTGTGTGAGTGAGGGGTGGGAGGTCATGCTTTTCAGGTTGCTGACAAATTTTTCTATTTAAGAGAAAAAAACACTTCTATATATGTTGTACTCCCCTCTCCAACATAAGCTCAAGATTCACAAGGAGAGAAATACTTTCATAGCGTTCATTTAACCTCAATGAGAATGCATTCTGATCATAAAGTTTCTGAACTTGAAATAGGCTTTATACAGAATGGCTCACATTTTAAACACCAGGTACAATGACTGCATCATGAGAAGCTGATCTCACAATTCGAGACACAATAGGTAAGAGAAGAAGTTTGAACAGAGATATCACTCAGTAGATGATGGTACTTAAAAAGAAATATTAAAAATACTCAGCCTTGATAGCCTTCAATAAGGAAACTAAACTAACAAAAGTGAAATTATTAATACACAGTGTAGATAAGATGAAGCTTATATGCACCTATTTTATGTGACAGAATATAAATCATATTCTTTATAAATATTGATGTTAGTATTGAAACCTGGACTTCCTAGTTCCGCGCCATCTCCATCACAACATAATGCCTGTCTGAGACGTTGAAAAACCTTCTTTTGTACCTGGACATAGCCAATAGTTTACTCTGTATTAATTTAAAAGAGTTTAACAAACTTGGGCTTGGTTCAGACTGGTATGAACCAAGAGAGAATGTCAAATCTATGGAAGAGGAAAAATAACAAGCAACTAGGTAAATGCACATAATTGAAGTTAGCTGGGAAACAGCTCAGTAGACCTAGAGATGGATCCATGACACCAGGATCTCATTCTATGGCTTCACGTATAAAAAAACCTGTTCAGATTCTCTAAGAAGGAGGTTGTAAAGAACCAGGGAGAGAGGGTCAGGGGATGATTAAGTGGGCCTTGCCTCTAGAAACTCAGAAATGAAATGGAATGCTGACCAGGGAACACATGCAGAAATCCAACTGCAGTGTTTGGGAGGTATGGGTGGGGAATGGAGTGTTGTAGAAAAGGGCTCAGATAAACCCATATATCGATTTCCAAGACAGTTGCAGAAGGGCTCACTCTAAACCTCTATGTAGCGTACAGATAAACACCCTGTTGATCTGAAGTTTTAGTAGAGGGGTCTCGGTTGTTCCAAATGAGAAACATGTTGTTGGACTAGCCTCAATTAAATTGCCCTGGACATAGTCCCTTAACTTTATGTACCTTCTATAATTTCAACCCTCTGCTTTTTTGTCCTCGGCTGATCTCTAGCATGTTGGAGGAAGACCATACAATGCAAAAGCAGAATGGGGGGTTGCCTATGCTGTATATTTTGATGGAGGAAAGGGAGACTCCTTTTGCCTTCAAATTCCTACCACTGGTATGCTAGTACGTGGAATTTCATTATCTCTTTGGGTTATTGCTACTTCTCAAATATCTTCTTATCTATCTTTTATCTATCTACTATTCTGCCTACCTTTCTTCTTATCAGATCTATCTTAACTTGCCATAATGTCTGAGAAGGACGACTCCTTTAGCCAACATACATGATTTTCAGCTTCCACAGAAATAACGTACCTTATGAGAAAAAATGGACAAGTACATTTTTAAAATAGAAAAGGAGAGAATTTGAAAGCATGAAAATCTAGAATGAGAAGGAGGAAAGAGAGAGCGGGAGACAGAGATGGCTGTGTTATTTGGGTTATATGGAGGAGTTATAGGAGTGTTAAAAAATAGTTCAGCCTCTGTCCTTTTTGGCATAGCTATTATGTGTCAGGCACTGTGCCAACTGCTTTATATGTAGCATTTCATGAACAACTCTTTCAAGTAGTTGTGCTTTTCTCCATTTTAAAGATGAGGGACTTGAGGATCTGAGAGCCAAAAACTAGTTGCTCAGTGAGTGAAAATCAGTAAGGTTCTGAGTTCTATTTTCACTGATCCAAAACCCTTTCTCTTCCCTTTATGTTGGTCTCTCTACAAAACATTTCCAAAGACATACCCTGCCTCATGGAATCACAAATGGCAGTTCTGAAAGAAATGTATGGTCTCTACAGCCCAACCCTCTCCTTTTACAGATGGGAGACCAAGGAAGTAGTATGTGTTGCACACTGAGCAAGGGCATAAGCTGGGCAAGAAACCAAGTATACTCTCTTTTTTTTTTTTCCAGATGCGCAGGCTCAGCGGCCATGGCTCACGGGATCTTCCCGGAACGGGGCACGAACCCGTGTCCCCTGCATCGGCAGGCGGACTCTCAACCAGTGCGCCACCAGGGAAGCCCCCAAGTCTACTCTCTTTACTTCCACTCAAGAGTCTTCGTACTGGGCCTCAAGGGAAGAGTCAACAGCATAACTGAGGGAGATTTGTAACTCATAACTGAGCTTTTCATGTCATCCTCTTATTATGATATGCACAGATTAGACTGTTGACTTTAGAAACATTGCATCCAAACATTGTCTAAGTCATTTCTTTTTGCTATCTTCTTTAATACCTCACTTATTTGTAGAAAAATATAATTTTCTATTTTTTTTACTTTTGTCATTATAAAATATTGGATAAATATTGAATTTACACAAAGCAAACAAATGAGCAATAAAATATCCAAAGAAATCATTTGGCTTACTTCTGCTGCTGTTGTCTCCTTCTTTTAAGTTTGTGTTCTCTCTAACCTACCAGTATTTTTAAACCCCCCAAAAATCATTTTTTTTCAACTTTAAAAGTTTGCTCATAAGTGCTCTGAATATGTTTACTAGGAAAAAAATTTAAATAAAAATCATTGTTCAGATGTCACTCATATCAATCATTTCTTTGCAACAGCTGTAGAGTAGAAATAATTGCAATCATGTGCCCTATACTTGAAGGAGGGGGAAAAATAGATTACTTTAACAAGAGTCTGGAAGTGTCTAGGATTTTCAGAGACCATCTTCTGCCCATCCATTTGTATAAAAATCCCAGTGACTATTCCTCCAACAATGTTTCCAATTATACAACACCCACATCCCTAGTAATCATCCCCTTCCATTGTCCCCATAAGCATACCCACACAATCCCACTCATAGCTCATGCCTGATACCCATCCTGGCACAAGGATCAGGCTGAATCAACAGGGGCTGAAGCAGTGGCAAAACCAATCCAGTGCCAGACCTGAACTACAACAAGGCCAATGGGTAATAGGGGGCTAACTTACCACAACCACATGGAGTTTGAAAGTTTGTGCCTGGTAACTTCTCTCGACACAGACTTTCCTCGTACAAACTATAAGATCCACAAGAAGCAATTAACAAACAGTAAAAAGAAAATAGCTAATAGGCAGATAGGTTTTATGGGTCTCCAATCATAAATCTTTGCTCCAGGTTGAGAAAGCTGACATCTAGCCAACTCTAGTTGAATAAGCTCAAAACTTGTGTTAACTATGGGACCCTATCACCTACTATAGCACTCAGAGCTGTGAAAATGATCTTTACTGACTACAAAATCATTATCTTGGTAAGCATTTTGCCCACCTATAAAAGAAAAGCCCTCATCCTTCCTCTCTCTTCATCATTGCCTCCATGTACCCAGGTACTTTAAGAGCACCAAGAAGCTCAAAACACTTACCCTTGTTTAGCTATACTTTTTCCCTGCAAGGAGAGAAGTGCTTTGTTGTATTTGAGTAGGAATTTGGGAAGGTTAATATTAGACTTTGCATTGAGGCCCATATTTACATTTTATGACACTGGCTGCAAGGTGATTTCAATAATTTGAACCTATTGCTTCTCTAACAGGACCAAGTACCAAGCATAAATTTTTCAAGTACAATTATAAAAACAATTTATATAATACTCCATTTTATGAATGAAGAAAGTGTCTCCAAGAGCGTACTAAGGCTTAAATAATTTATTTAATCATCTACATCTTTGATGCTTACTATGAACATGAAGGTGCTCCACCCAGACCCCTTTTTAAGGGAAGACTTGCTGTCTAGCTGCAGGAATGCAGTCAGCAGAGAGCTTTCAGTTGTAGTCTTCTTCAGGGTCTGCCTCCACTGCAGGATGCTGCCTTGCCCTAGCTCCATCCCCTCTTCCCAGGAAAGCCTGAATCCTGTGACTGGGCAAGGTTGGAAAATAAAGACTTGACTATTTCGGTCCAAAGTGTTACATGCTGATGGAAATACTCACTCCAGAGCTCTCTGTTGGGTTGGCCAAGTCTACATGGTAGTTTGACTTTTCCCTCTGCTCCATCCTGTGTCCTTCTTTTCTTTCACAGGTGTTACTCTCTAATAAATATCTTGCATCACAGTCTCTATCTTGATGTCTATTTCTGAACGGCCCAGTTGCTGACCCCTACACAACTATCTAACCTCTCTCTCTTTACCCAGATCCAGCCTAGACTCTATAACTCACCTTGACCTTGACAAGGAACATACAAAGAGTACATAGGTGAATCATTATCACATCTAGCTGCAGGTGGTAGTACTCAAATTTCAGTGTCCCAGATTCCTGGACACAGGCTTCTAACCCAGAAAGTGAATGCCAGGTTTCCAATGACTCTGGTCTACTGAATTCTCAGCTTCTAAACTCAGGTTTCCTCAGAACTGATTCCCCAATATCTAATCTAAGATGGTGCTTATGATGCCAGTTATCTTTTATCAGGGGTCTTAAACGCAAATGCCTTTTGAGCATTGTCCCATAAAATTATTAATTGAATCTGGTCAATGACATGACAATGATACTAAAGGGCTCATTTTGCAATTATGCATAACGTCTTCCTATTAGTGTTTCTTGACAAAACACTGTATGAGTGAAAACAAACACATCCCATGGACCATTGGGTTGCCTCTTGCTTTGATGTTTGCGAAATGTCTACTAATAGATAGCCTGAACCCTTAACTGAGTGGATATTCACACCTCTCCTAAAACCTCCTTGGTGAACTGGATTTCTGATGGCAGATGTTCTTTGAATATGCCTTACACGCCTACTCATGGAATACCTAGCCCAGGACTCGCTCTCCTGTTCTGTGACAGGAAGACATCAAACCTGTAAGGGAAAGTTTTCTAGTGATTAAGAAGGAACCACCCAAGAGATGAAAATTGGTGAAAACTGGTTCAGATTATAACTCTGAATATAATATTTATGCTTGCTGCATATTTGTTGATAACCCAAACTCAGGTCCCCTTTTCTTCTCAGCAATACTCTAATACTTCAGCAATAAACACATCCCATGTTGAGTCCTGTGCTGCTCTCTGTAGCTCACTTTTTTTTTTCACAGATAGAAAAAAGCTGATAACCATTCACTGAGCAACAGTCTCTGTTTCAAAATCTTCCAATAACTATTGCCCAGTGATTCATTACTTCACCTACTTAACAAATATTAATTCATAATCAACTTATGTTCTCTAGTCGACTTCTCTTAACTAAGCTCTGTACTGTATGATTCCCATGCTACCTCTTCCCATGAAAATTTCACATCAGACATAATAAATTTTGAACTTTCATGTGTTCTTCCCCATGTCTTTTCCATTTCACTTAGAAGGATCACATTCACTTAGTTGCTCAAGCCAGACACTCATGTCCTCATCCTTGATTTCTCCCTCTCTTTCATTATCCATGTCTGTCCATCCATTTATCCATCCCAAGATCTTTCAGTTATAACACTTAGATCTCTGTTAAGTGATGTTCTTTTCTCCAGCTCTGAAGTTATCACCTTAGGCCAAGCCATCATCTCTCTCACTATTGCAGTAAAATCTCTTCTGAAAGCCTTCCTCTCTTGTCCTCCTCAAATCCATTCTCCACTGAGTAAGCAGACAGGGTGATCAACTTAAAATCTAAATCGACTTCTATAACTTTGCTGTTTAACTCAGTTTAATAGCACCTAGTAGCACTGAGAGCAAAATCCAAAATTTGTGCCATGGTCTACACCGTCTTGAGTGATCTAATCCTTGCCTACCTCTCCCATCATTACCAGCCCCCTTCATTCAATCCTCTGCAGGCACAGGGGTTTTCTTCTTGTTTCTCAAACCAACCAAGCATTTTCCAGCTTCAGCGCCTTCATACTTGCTGTTCTGTCTACGGGGAATGTCCTCTCCCTGAATATTTCACATTCTTCAGATATTAACTTAAATGTCACCTCCTCAGAGATCTTTCTCCAACCACCTTATCTAAAATAGGCCACTTACTTCCACACCCTGTTATCCTTTATTATAGTACCTGTTGTTTTCTTTCATGGAATTTCTTCCAATTTATGATTAATAAATGTGTTTGCTTATTCAATCTCTGTCTACTCCACTAGACTGTGAGTTCCAGAGGGCAAGAAGCATTTTTCTTACTCAAAACATATCCCTAAGGCCTAGCACATTGTCTTGCTCATAACTTTTCGAATGAATGAAACTTCTTTCTCCTCGGCCCCCTTCTCCAGGCCCCCTATCAAATTTCATGGTGTCACCATCATGTTTAATCTTCTCTCCAGTCAATACAACTCCAATATCTTAACACTGTTGCTTTCAGTCCCTTCTCTCCATACCCTATGCTACTGCCATAATTTAGACACTTGTCATTCCACACTCAGACAACTACAATACTCTGCTAGCAGGTCTCCCTAGGTCTGCTTTCTCCGTCGCTATCCTCTGTACCCTGTCAGAGTGACCTTTCCAATATGCAAATCACTTTCAGGCTTAAATCCTTTAAATGGCTCCCTGTTGCCTACAGGATAAAGTTCAAACTTCTTAGCATAGCATGCAAGGTAATCTGAGATCTCACCCTGCCTTCCCCTCTGGCTTCATCTCTCAGTTTTCTCTGACAACACCATGTCCACAATCTCTGAACAGTCTGTCCCTGCCTCCCACCATCCTGTGCATTCTACCTTCTAAATACCCCCTAGTGCATTCATTTCTCTGTATCTCCACACTTACTAAGCTCACTGGCCTGGATGACCACACCTTTCTCCTTAATTATACAGTGCCCTGACCAATCCATTTCTAAACAACAGTGAGTGAGCTTTTACATAACCATTGTAACCATGGAAATATCTACCAACTCTCCCCCTTGTTTAAAATTCATCCATGAACAGAGGTTAACAGATCCTGCGAGAATTAGCCTATGAGTACTCTTCTAACCCTTCCCTCATTCTCTGTATTCAGACTTACTGTCATGCTCCTTCCTGCCCCAGGACCCTTGTTCCTCATTTCTTCATCTGCCTAAAATACTCAAGGACACTTTCTCCCTGTGGCTTGCTACCCTTTCATCCTATAGCTCAATATTTTCCCTAGGCTAGACCAAGATTCTCTGAGTGTCCTCTCATAGCTCACTGCATTTTTTAAAAGTTCTTATCCACCCACAGAGGTTTGGGATATGGAAGAAAGAGCAGGTTCTCAGAAACAGAACAATGAATTTCAGGCCATAAATTTGGGGGAAGAGTAGGAGGACTTGGGTCACTGGATGCAATTCTTTGTAGACTGTTCTTTTGGCTGTGAGTGCTTTCTGTTCCCAGGAAGTGCTACAGAGGTTTAAAAACCATTGTTATATATTTTTCCCTATAATTTTAGGGGTTTAATATAACAGAAGGAGGCTGCAGCATGCACTCAATTCAAAGTCTGGAAAGAATTAGAATCATGGGATTTTGTTTGTTTAGGTTTTGTTTTTTAACATTTTTAGTATATCTTACTTCATCTTCTTCTTTGGCCTATTAATCAAATTGATTTCCCATCAACTCCCCTAACCTATTCGTTCAGTATTTATTCATTTATTCACTCAGCAAACACTCACTGGATGCTGCATCCTTTCCGGAGGAGACAATGGTCTTAGAATCCTTTGAATGTGGAGCATGGAGGAAAATAAACTACATTTGCAACCTAGGTTTCAGAGAGACCAGAAAGCAAAAGAAGTTCAAGTTTTTCAAGTCCAGGGTAATGATAACAAATAAGAGTCCCATCTGAGGGGGATAGTGAGGCAGGTACAGAAGAGGCAAAGCCAAGAGTCCTAGGGTCAGAACCATTCAGCTGGAGAGAGCCTCCTGCAGCTATTTCAGCCAAGTCAGTGGTTGGAAAAGTATCTCTTTGAGGGCTTGGCAGGTTCCTAGAAACAAATGCATGAGATCACTAGGCAGTGTCATTTGGCTCCAGATGAATATTGTATTCCCAGCAGAATTCAAGACAGTATCCAAGAATATTGGCCGCTGTTATTGTCCCAGGAATACTGGGACAATTGTTGAGAGAATATGGGCAAGGGCTGGTAAGGAGTTAGCATCCCTATGAAATTCTAACTATGATAAAAGCCTAGAGTACCAGACAGGGACACTGGGCAGGTCCCCAAGCCTAATGACTTAACCCTCAGGGCACTGTGTACCAATAATGTCTAAGACTTATCCAAAACCTGGATCTATTATCGTCTATCAATTCTAAGTGCTAGATACAAGTCATCTGAGACTATGGATTAGACACTCAGCTCTAAGCAACTCTAGCTCCAGCTGAGGCAAGGTGAGGCTACAGATGGAAGGGCAGGGGAACTGGGATTGACACTGAACATCCCACTGCCCCGTCCCTCTCCTGTCTTCCTGCGGAACCCTGGGGTAGGTAGGGGTGGGGAGGGAGGGAATCATCTCTGTGAATCAGGGCCTACTGCTTCCATTTGTTAAGACCTTCCTTCTGTCCTTTTTAAATATCACTGTTAATACCCCTGGTGGCATTGTCTTGGTCCTTTACCCTTTCATCCAGATATTATTAAAAACTAGTGTCAAAAATGGAATTCTCCAAAGACCTTGTAAAAGTCAGCTGTGAGGCCAGGCTCTACAAGAGCCACTTCCTAAGTTGTGATTCTGCAGCTAACACTTTTACTCTTCAACCCCATGATGGAAATCCTAGAGCTAGCTTTCCTCACACTGCAACCTTCCTGGGCTTGAAATCATTCTTGGAATCCCACTATTTTTTCCCAACCCTCTATACATTTCAGACTCCGTCTATCTTTTTATACATAACGTCCTCCCACTGTCACCCCACCCTCACCCTTACCCCACCCTGGCAAAACACACACAATATTCTATTTCTACAGACATTTTTGGAACATCAGGATGTGCCCTGCCCTAGGACTCCAGTGATGGCCCCTGAGATATTTCGGTACACAGATCAGAGGTTTTTGAAGGAGCAGTTTTAACTCAGCAGTTCTGATGTGGAAACAAACTATGTAAATGGTGTTACATAGCCAGGTAATGTGCTGTAGTGCCGTGAATTTAATCCACAGTAGCCAGACACAAAAGATAATTACATTTTTCCAAATTAAATTAAACCTAGCTCCAATATGCTGAAAAGAAACATCAGTCTCTGTTATGTTTAGTAAAACTTCCATCTCCTCAAGGTCATGAAGTGATAATAATATTATTATTTTATCATAATTAATGAAATATGATAAACATATAGCACTTGCTAAGTTTCAGGCACTATCCTAAGTGCTTTATCTCTATAAACTCACTTATCGTCGCGATCACCTGGTGAGGTAAGTACTATTATTTTTGTCCAGTTTATAGATATTGAGGCACAAGAGGTTTTCAGTCTAAGCCCACAGAGTAAACAGAGAAGTTGGCATTGAACCCAGTAGGTTTGTTCTAAAATTTGTGTTCTTAACATCCATGGAAAACAGAAATTCTAGCACTTAGAGGTTATCTGGATAAAAGGGAGCAAGGCCTTATCCTTAATCCAAGGTGCCTGCTACTGTTCGCCCTCATTTTCTGTTCCATGGGGTGACTGCTGCACCTGAATTCTCTGCCATCTTTGACTTTTAGGCCATCTTTGACTTCTAGTTCCTCATGGGGTCTTCCCACTGACCACAGGCCCAGCCACAGAATCTTGGTTAAAGAACTGTGGGTCTTGGTGTCCAGTTTTCTCTGTATCCCATTGAGGTCTCCAATACAGCACACTGTGTGCAATTAGAGCATAGGTCTCCAGCTCTCATGGATATCCCCAATTACCAGCTTTTCCCTAATTCACATGCCAACTTTTTAATCTGAAGTTATGGCTACCCTATCTTCAACTCAAAGCACCAGTCTCTAGCTCCTTCCCTCTGTGAAAATCCAAAACAGTCTCCCCAAGGGAGCCTGAAACACAAAGTCCCTTTACTTCCTTCTTGCTTGTTGTGGATTTGGGAGTGGACGATGATGGTCCCTCCTCCCTGGATTGGGATAAAGAAAATACCTGATTTACTCAACCACGGTGAATATACAGTATTTTTTCCTCGTCTTTAACACTGATAATTGTGGAATAGTCCTCTTGGAGCCATCACTGAGCCAGACTCTCTCACTTCCATTCTACCCCATCCCCATCACTACTGAGCCTCCTGTGACCTTCACTCCCACCTTGTTTCTCACTCTCACCTCCAGCCCAGCCTTCACATGCACCCCACACCTTAAGGAGAATTGCAAAAACAGCATCTGCATTTTGAAAGTGGTAAATAAAGGAAAAGAACCAAGCATTATTTATCCTGTTTTTTCCTATATGAACTGTTATTTCAGGTTGAGGTTGGGACATATCCCTTTAGAGAAGTATTACAGATAATAAATGAAGGTAGAAAGATAAAATATCACCACTAAGCAAGCCCTAGTGAAATAATACATCTAAACTGATCATGAATGGCTGCCAACCTCACCAAATATATATATATTCCTTACATCCTCACACACACACACACACACACACACACACACAGAGCAAGCCTGAATCTGTCAAATCTCTAAATGGGTGCTGTTCCATCTAGCAGCCACTAGCCACAGGTCAAGACTGGGTCCCTGAAATGCGGCTAACTCTAATCAAGATGTATTATAAGTGTAAAACACACAACAGATCTGTAAGATTTAGAACCAAAAACAAACAAAAAAAATAAAATATCTCAATCATTATATTGATTACATGTTGAAATGATACCATTTTGGGTATATTGGGTTAAATAAATATATGATTAAAAGAAAAAAAAATGCATCTGTAAACCTCATTCTGCTGCTTTCCTTCTGTCTGATCCTAGAGCTTAATCCTGTTTTTAGAAGCCTGGGTAAGGCTCAAAGTAAGATGGAAAGGTCAAAATTGGGGTCAAACTTGGCAACAGGTGAAGTTCAGAATTGGAGTCAGTTTGTTTGTTTCTTTTTTAACTGTTAATAATGTTATCAGGTTCTATTAAAATTCCCCTGCTCCAAACTGAGAATACACAAATACCACGTAATCAAGGGTAGTGTGATGAATAGGAGGAGGTGGAGACAAAAGGAGGAATCTTCGAGAAAGACCCCATGGCAGTAAGAAAAGGCCAATAGGGACAGCCTGGACCCTGAGGTTCTATTGACATCCAGGCTTCCTGTTGACTCCCATGGGCTTTGGTCTTGAATTCCTTGTTGGAGTTTCATCTTCCCACTTCCAGGCTGAGTTCTGGGTCTCTGCCTCATCTCCACCTCTACAACAGGGAATGTTGCTTGGGTATTTGTTCCAAGATAATTGCAAAATTCAGAAAAACCAAAGAAAATGATTACTTGGCATGAACATCACATGAGCAGTGAAGCTCCGTGCTGGGGTGCAGATCTCTGCTCCATTCTTAGAGGGGTAGCATAGGACGGGTGTCCTGCCGACTCACACAGCCTAGCTCTGGATTTCTGCTCTGTCACTTACCAGATTTTCCAATCAAGCCTCAGCTTTCCTCAACTTGTGCAGAGGGTACATTAATACCTGCAGAGTGCCTTCCACCATCCCTGGCTTAGAGGTGACTGCTGTAATGCTCATGAAATTTAGGCTTTCAGGAACTTCATGTGCAGCAACCTCTTCCAAGGCCCTGGGAGGGGCCTCAGCAAGTTTTATTAACATTCATTTATCCTCTTTCTTAGAGGACTTCAAATATTTGCTTAATCTCCAGTCCCACGAAACATGGATCAGCCCCTGCTTTGGCCCATTTTAGCTCTTAACAAATGTGTCAGTCTACCCTGTCCTCCCTCATATTCCCCTCTATCTCTCCCTATTTCCTTTCCTTTCACTTCTACAGGGTCAAACAGTACCTGCCCATCCCATTTTCCACTACTCTTAGGCCCTGCTTATGTTTGTGGTAAATAGAATAATAGTCTCTCAGAGATGTCCACAGCCTAATCCCTGGAACCTATGAATATGTGAACTGATATAGCAAAGAGGCTTTGTAGATGTGCTTAAGGTTATGGACCTTGAGATGGAAGATGATCTTGGATTATTTAAGTGGATCCAATCAAATGACATGAGTCCCTAAAAGCAAAAAATCTTTTCTGGCTGAGATCAAAGAGAGATGCACCATTGTTGGCTTTGAGGATAAAGGAAGTGGACACAAGCCAAGGAATACAGGCAAGCCACCAAAAGCTGGAAAGGCAAGAAGATGGATTTTCTTCTGAAGCATCCGGAGGAACACAGTCCTGCCAACACCTTAATTTTAGACCTCTGACCTCCAGAGGTATCAAATAGCAAACTTATGTTTTTCAAAGTAGCCAGGTTTGTAGTAATCTGTCAGGGCAGTGATAGAAAACAAGTACAATGTAAAGAAAACAGTTTCTCTTCGCCCTTTTGGTACCTTGTCTTTGGCTTATTTACCTGTGATGTCTCTCATTTTGCTCTCTTGCTTCCTAATAATTACCTCTTTTCTCTTTGAGTCATGCATGGTGGGAACAGGGCTTCCCCCCCGCACCCCCTTTCTTATGATTTGTAGGAGTCCTCATCTGACATGGATTTGCTCAAATTCCAGTTTAATTAGATTAAGCACCCCAATATATTAAAAATCCTTTACCATGAGGCAGCTGTTGAAGTCAAGGAGAAGATCAAGGTTTCAGTCTCAAATTTTCCATTTTCTACCCATGTGACCTTTGGCAACTTCACCAACCTTTCTGAGGCTTAATTTTTCTCTCCCAGAACAGGAGACCCACAGGGCATCCCCTCCCATTCCCTTGATTGTGAGTTCTATGAAGATACCCATCCACCCAGTGAAAATGGACATTTTTACAAGAATTTAAAATCTATTTTATCTCTTTTATCTTGTTTTATCACTCTTAGTTGTGCTTGCAAGGCTTGTGTAGATGTTAATGGTGAGCAATGAGGGTCACTGCTTTTTTAGTGAAACATATTTTCCTAGAAGCTCTGAAAAGGATCTAATTAAAGTTTGACACCTCACAGTGGTGGTGACCTGAGGGTTAGATAATGATCCCTGTGCCACCAAGTTGTTGCAAAATGAAGTGGGATAACTCATGCAAATGACAGGACCTGCACATAGGAGGATTCCTGTGATGGAATTCCAGCACAAGAAGTAAGCATGTCACTCTTTCTTTTGTCAGAAATTTGAGTGTATTTGAATACTTGTAAAATCACCTCCTGGCCTCTGCATTGGCAAACTGAATTATCTGAATACTCTTAGTGGATCCTCTAAATGAGCCTCTATATGCAAAGACTCTTTGGGAAGGTAGCAAATTCTAGATGGTACTGTAAATTCAATTTTCTAATTATATATTCATCTTTGTAAATCTTTTATTCCCAGAATAGAAGCACCCTGTTAGTAGGGTGTTGTATAAAGTGACATGACCTGTTGGGAAGAAAATCAAAATTTTTATTTTTGTTGATCGGTTTCTTCCCCTACAATATCTGAACTTCACTCCTAGGAAAAGCTGAACTGAACTTGCTTCCATTTTTGTCTTCCTAGACACTAAGGAGATAACAATGAACTTTAGTTTTTCTTTTCTTTCTTTCTTTTTTTTTTTTCTTTGATGCATCAGTCACTGTTGAAGAGTTAGTGCTGGGCAGTTGTGGATTTTGACATCGGGCAGACCTGAGATCAAATCCCAGACCTCTCTCTTGAAAGATAATGGGAACATTCACTAACTACTTTAGAGTTAAACCTTCTTTAATATGAAGTGAAAATGATACTCATAGATTTTCAAAAGATGTTTTGAGAGTGAAATGAAATAATTTCTTCAAAAGAGGGTAGCATGGTGCCTGCACAGGGTATTCTATAGGTATTACTTTTGTCTTTATTTGGACTTTTCTAGTCAGATTATACAAACCAATAAATTATCTGCTAAGCATTATAGAGACAGGGGTGAGAGGAGAGAGCACAGTTCCTCCAACCAGCACCATTAGCAAGGTCAATGTTGCATGGGAAAACTAAATGAGTAAATAAACACTTATAATCTGGTTGCGTAAATGCTTGATTCTTGTGATCAGAGAAACACCAAGCAGAAAGGGAACATGTGAGCAAGATATCTTGATCACATATGAGTGGTCAGAGAAGGGAGGAAATAACATCTTAAGTAAGAGACCTGAATGATGTGTCTGAGTTACCCGGATAAGAGAAGGAGAGTTTGTGAAGGTATGGATCCCAGGCAGAGGGGTCGTACGTGGATGTCAAGGGCCCAGACACATGAAGGCAAGGTGCTTACAGAAAATATGAGATCCTTTTGTAAGACGGGGGATGGAGAGAAAACTTTAGGATGTGGGGTGGGTAGGTGGATTGGGAAAAGTACTAAAAAGTAAGGCAGCAGAGGTAGGGAGATCATGAATAACCTTGTAATTAGAATTAGACTTGTATTTATTCCAATGGGAGGCATTGCACCATTGTATATATGAGAATGACATGATTAGATTTTCCCTCTAGAAGGTCACTTTGGCTGCCCTAGAGGGCCAAGACTAGAGGCATGGAGAGCAGTTAGGAGGCCACAGCACTAAGCCAGGTGAGAAGTGGTGGTGGTGGAATTAAGATAATGACAATGGCATTGGTAAGAAGTAGGTAGATTTGTGTGATAACAAAGCTGAATCAATAGGATTTGAGGATTAGATGTTACCTGGGTGGCGAAGAAGTTGTCAGTGGTGATACTTGGGTTTCTCAATTAGGCAACTGGGTGAAAGGTGATTCCTTTCGCTGAGATATTGAAAAATGACCAATAGAAAATGTCTGGTATATGAGGTTGGATCCCAGGAGACAGAGCTGAACAGGAGATTAATATAGCCAAACAATTACAAAGTGAGAGTTGGCTATGTATCTTTGGAATACACCAACAGTTAAGGCACTATATGATTAGGGGAACATCCAGATGAGGCTGAGAAGGAATGGACAGAAGAATAGGAATAAAATCAGGAGTGTGAGGACTTGGAAGATATATTAGTCAAGAATTCTATTTGCAAGCAACAGAATCCAACTCTCGTTGATGTGAGAGAAAAAAGATGAACTTATTGAAAAACCACTGGATAACTCGGAAATACTGGGAAATCTTGAAAACTAAACTGAGAAACATAGATGGGGTTCAAATGCTGGGGAACCCCCAAATCAGTCAGTGTATATTTCAAAAGCCTAGAAACCAGACTGTTGTAAAGAGGGTCAACATTAACAAATATTTTTGAAAGATCAAGAAAAGAAAACTTGGCTTTAGCACAAGACTGTTGCTGGTAGATTTGGTGGAGACTGAAGCCAGATTTCAAATGGTTGAATCCTGGGAGTGTCATACATAGACAATAGATTCAATATGCTTTAGTTAATTTCTGTGGAGTTTCCAAGCACTGCTCCTCTCTTCTATTCTTTTCATCATTTGATTTGAGGCTTCATGTGTTATATTCCCTAGGAGATGATTTCCTAAGGAGAGAGGCTGGGGGGATCAGCTGAGGAGGCCAGGGAATCTGATTCCTCTGCAACAAACTGTAATTAGGAATACCATCTCTACACTGATTTCTCTCTGATTGTAAAATCAGTTGAAGAAAAAAGAGGCAGTTATCTTCCTCAAAATAGACACCATTCCCTGAATAATTTTTTCTTGAATTTTGTCATGCATTTACTTCTCTTAAGGAGTTGTGT